>NC_057795.1:595853175-596208862 GCF_018294505.1 Triticum aestivum | reverse complement strand
TGCTTTGGCCCAATTCTGCCAGGAGTAGAAGTGCATGCTTTGGCCCAATTCTGCCAGGACTGACTGTAGGTCCAGCCTTGGCACTCTCCCTTTCTCATCATATCTCTCTAAACCTGCAGTTCACCGCAACAAAGCTCATGTCAGTGTGCCTCACTAACAATGAAGCTCCCTTTGAAATTTGTATGGTGAACAAATGGTGCAAATGGCATTTTAAGAAACAATGTAATGGCATGGACTGTAAAGCCCATACATCTTTAGTGAAACATGTTAAGACATCTGAATCCCCAAAGGACATCAACAGAATAGAATAGCGCGGCTGCGCCAGGTTTCAAGAACTGAGCTAAAAGGTAAAGAAATAAGAATTGGGCATTGTACCTTGTTGCATTCTCACAAGAGGTAGCCATCCTTGTCTAAATCTAAATGCTATATAAAAGAAGATAAGCAGGGAGCCAAAAATCATAATCATATTATTCAGACAAACAATTCAATAGTTCTGAAATATAAAAGGATGTGAAATAGAATAAAACCAGCAACACACACGCACAACTCTCTTGCGTAAGTCAAGTCGGCTAACATATCATATCAGTGACTTAAGTGAAAGAATCTCAACCGGGATATACATAACAGAAGTTCCATATCTTTTGTGCAGAGCAATGTTACCTCATTCTCAAATTACTTGTCTTAAATTTATCTTTTTTTTAGAAAAAAAGGATGACCCCCGGCCTCTGCATCTGAACGATGCATACGACCACTTTATTAATTATTCTCACAAGACCTTACAAAATCAATACAAGAGTAAGACTAAAGCCGCCGTCTAAGCAACAAACTGTCACTACACCTATCCAGTTGATGAAGGGGCGCAGATAGCCTGGGCCTAATACCAAACAGACATCGGAGCCAAGCTTAACATTTAAGACCTGAGACCCCAACCTAGCCTCTTGTTGGGTCTGGGGCACACACTGGTCCGGCGTGCTCTCAGAGTCCGCCGCCGCCAACTGCCACCGCTCCATCTTCAGAATTGTACTGATGCATCAACCTTGCTCGGTCCAGCTATCGTCGACGCCACCACGGCGCCCAACGGCACTTCCTCCCTGCGCGCAAACAACTGAAGACGTCGCGGTGGCCACTGATACACCTCAGCACCATGCTGCCAAGTATCACCAGCCAGCACAGCTTGAAGTCCTTGAAGGATCTGTCGTGCGTAGCACCTGCCGACCAGGCATGACCAAGCGTAGCACCTGTCGGCAGGGCATGACTTGACATCTCCATCGAAGCTCCGTGCAAGACGAAGCCGCTTCACCTCCTGCCTCTGACGTCCAGCACTGCTCCACAAACGATGCTCCCAATAGAGAAACGACACCGCAGTGCCGCCATCGTCTGATCTGGAACACCAGATCCTAGGGTTTCCCCGGAGCAGCACGAGTGGGTCGACAGTAGTTTCACGATGATGCCTTCATCAAGGTAACGGCGTAGAACGCCGCCATCGCCTGCCGTCGGCTCGGTTTTCACCGGCAACCAAGTCTCCCCAACTCGCAGCCGGGACTAGATGATGGATCTCGAGATCCGATCACCAAGCTTCTGGCCGGCCACCGCTGACGAAGAAGATGACCACCACCACTGGCTACACCGACCAGAACAGATTTGCCATGGGTGCCGCCAAGCAGTCCACCAAGCCCTTGACGCCGCCGCCGATCTAAAGCCAGATGACATGCCGCCGACCGCATCACGCCGCCGCCCGATCCAGGCGAGCTGCCGCAGCAGCCGCCCCGTGGCCTGAGGTAGGGCCGACCGCCGCCGCCGTCGAAGCCAACGCCGTCGCTTGTAGATTGGCCTCACCTCCACGCATGTTGGGGTCCCGCCACCCCTGAGACGCGGGAGGGAGGAAGAGCCCCCGCCATCGCCGTCGGCCTCCGGGCGCAAGCCGGCGGCGTCAGGAGGAGGGAAGGAGGATGGGCTAGGCCTCGACAGCGGAGCGGCTAGGGTTGGGGAGCCACCCGAGTCGCCCGAGCGGGGGGCGACCTGAGCGAGATCGGTCTAAATACTAATTATTTAACATTAAAACGTGTTTAGATACATTCGTGTCCACACAAATGCCAGATAAGTAATTCGGGAGGGAGGAAGTCCTAGCATGGCTGCACGGAGTGGAATTATGGCATTTTCATCGCACTACAAAAAGATACGATTCACGATTTTGTAAAATTGGCGCATGTATATTTCTCAATCCACTGACTTCGTGTTTGTATTCACTGTTACGCCTCACCCACTCGGACCTAGATTGACACCCTTTTTTGGAAAAAAAAATCCTCTTCTTTTTTGTGCTACTAGTCCCACGCGGCGATCCCACCACGTGACCCGGCAACGGCCGCTAGCGATTGTCCAGCCGATTTTAGTGCGATCTTGTACCGACCACGGACATGACATGCCCACACGTTTGCCACCGCACCTATTCATCAGAGAAAATAATAAAAGGAAGGAAATCCGCCGCATCCTCTCTTCATAAAATACAATATCCACCGTATCATTCCCTCATTTCGCCCAACTTACTCCCTCATTTGATGCCAGGCAAGTAGGAGCGAGCGAGCATCATCCGAGACCCCTAGCCGATCGCCACCGTGCCAATGGCAACCCCGACCGTGGTGCTGCTGCCCGTCTGGGGCGTCGGCCACCTCATGTCCATGCTCGACGCCGGCAAGCGGCTGCTCGCCCGCAGCGGCGGCGCCCTGTCGCTCACGGTGCTCGTAATGCAGGCGCCGACGGAGAGCTACAGGTCCGAGGTCGCCGGCCACATACAGAGGGAGGAGGCCTCCGGCCTGGGCATCCGCTTCCAGCACCTCCCCGCCGTCGAGCCCCCGACGGACCACGTGGGCGTCGAGGAGTTCGTCTCCCGGTTCGTGCAGCTCCACGCGGCGCATGTGAGGGCGGCCATCTCCGGCCTGACGTGCCCGGTGGCGGCGCTCGTCCTCGACTTCTTCGGCACCACCATGCTCGACGTGTCCCGCGAGCTCGCTGTGCCGGCCTACGTCTACTTCACCGCCAGCGCCGCCATGTACGCGCTCTTCCTGCGCCTGCCGGCGCTCCAGGAGGAGGTGGCCGTCGAGTTTGAGGAGATGGAAGGCATGGTCGACGTGCCCGGGCTGCCGCCGGTTCCGCCGGCGTCCCTCCCGTCGCCGGTGATAGACAAGAAGCACCCGAATTACGAATGGTTCGTGTACCACGGCAGGCGCTTCATGGAAGCCAAGGGCGTCATCATCAACACGGCGGCCGAGCTGGAGGCGAGCGTCCTTGCCGCCATCGCCGACGGCCGGTGCACGCGCGGAGTCCCTGCCCCGACGGTCTACCCAGTAGGCCCCGTGCTCTCCCTGAGCCCGCCGGCGGAGCGGCCGCACGAGTGCGTGGTGTGGCTGGACGCGCAGCCCCCGGCGTCGGTGGTGCTCCTCTGCTTCGGCAGCGGAGGGTTCTCCGCCGCGCCGCAGGCGCACGAGGTAGCCCGCGGGCTGGAGCGCAGCGGGCACCGCTTCCTGTGGGTCCTCCGCGGCCCGCCGGCGGCCGGCGCGCGGCAGCCCTCGGACGCGAACCTGGAGGAGCTGCTCCCGGAGGGGTTCCTGGAGCGGACGGAGGGGAAGGGCATGGTGTGGCCGACGAGGGCGCCGCAGAAGGAGATACTGGCGCACGCCGCCGTGGGGGGCTTCGTGACGCACGGCGGATGGAACTCGACCCTGGAGGCCCTGTGGTTCGGGGTGCCGATGGTGCCGTGGCCGCGCTACGCCGAGCAGCACCTGAACGCCTTCACGCTGGTCGCGTACATGGGCGTGGCCCTGGCCATGGAGGTGGACAGGAAGAGGAGCAACTGGGTCGACGCGTCGGAGCTGGAGCGGGCCGTGAGGGCGCTCATGGACGGCGACTCCGACGACGGGAGGAAGGTGAGGGAGAAGGCCGTGGCGATGAAGAGCGCGTGCAGGAAGGCCGTCGCCGAGGGCGGGTCCTCTTACTGTGCATTGGGGAGGCTCTCCGAGGAGATGATCAATGGCACGAACAAGTAATTGACGAACACGGAGATGAACTTGTAGAGTGTGAGTGTTCCCGTCCAGAGTGTGGCTGCATGTTGCGGCTCTTTCTCCATTTCGAGTTCTCTCTCTTTGGGACTTGCGGGTGGCTTCTCTCCGCTTATTTTTCCGTTCTTGTTCGTTCCATTACCCTTTCTCCTGACCTGGTCTGGTAATCATGCCAACATATCGTTGACCTGTTCTGTTTCCCAATAAAATCACCTGCCATTTGTTTGGTCTGATCCTATCTTCTTACTCTATATAAACATATAAGATGCAAGTATTATAAACAAAAAAATAATCAAACTCCTATATGATTGACCACGTTTTATATAGAACAAGATATCTAATCTAGCCATATACAAAAGAAGCAAAGCGGGCAGATTCAAACATCTCAATCGCATAAATCAATTCTCTCCGCTAAGAGCATCTCCATCAGATGATGTATGATAAAGTAGCTATAAAAAAACTGTGTTCTAGGTCATTTGAATCAAAAAACGGTGGTTCGACAGATGTTCTTAATTTAGGACATCCGCATATCTTGGCCTCTCGTGTTGCCAATATACCACAACCATACGGCTGCCACAAAACAAAAACCGTAGCCGCGCAGCCCAACAGCCGCATGATACTCCTCCTTCTACACCGCAGCCGCTTTCACTGCCTTGTCGGCGTTGCTGTCGAATTCAACCACCACGGCCACCTTCGCCCCGCCCCGCGGCCTGATCCACGAGGATGATGATGCGTAGTGTGTGCTTAATAGTGAGCCCATCGTAGTACTTTCATAGTGAGTCTACCATGATTGAGTTTAGATTCATGTTTAAGTTTGAACATTTGGTTGTTCAAATTGTTAAAATATACAATGATCATGTTTATTACGATGCATCTGCTACGGCAGAAAATGTTCTGGTGCCTATTTTACATCCTCTGCTACGGCAAAAAAAAAACAATCTTATGCCCTAAAACCCACTTTTTGGTGTCCTGATTATTTTTCAAGATCACTATAATACATCATCTGTTGGAGATGCTCTAATCGCTCCATATCACTTACTCCCCTACCAAAAATACCTCGCCCCTCGGAGGCCCCAAAGACATTTCTAGCAGTGCGTAGCTACCGGCATCCCAAGAGCCAATAAGGTGAGAGCAACTCTAACAGACCCCACATCCCGCCGGCCTGCAAAATGCGTTTGCAGTTCGCGGAAAAACGTTTATGCGGGCCGGCACGGACGGCCGCAGATGCAGACCCCCCAAACGGACCCATAAAAAAGCATATTCACGGAATATACCTTTTTACGGGTCGGCTTTGCGGGGTCTGCTCTTGCGCCCGCTGCATATCGCATCCCACCGGTCCGCAAAATATGAATACCACACCAATTATCAATACCAACACAGTACAACAATCATCCACATTACAAATAATTGTTCAAATCACCGAATACAAATACAAATAATTCATTACAAAACTTGTCCCGAATATAAATACAAATACAAATGAATGGAAAAAATGAGTTTGCTACTGTCCAGTCATTTGCCAATGGTGCTGAATGAGATCCTCCTGAAGCTGAAAGTGGGTGTTTGCATTTTCAATCTCCTTGTAGGTTTGAAGAAAAGCTCTAATGCGGTTAGGGTCTCTAGCTGGTTTGACACGGCTGCCTACATTGTCGTAGAAGAATTCCAAGTTCATGTCTCTCTCATCTTCGAGAATCATGTTGTGAAGAATAACACAACATGGCATGATGTTCTTCAAGGTCCGCTTGTCCCAAAAACAAGCAGGACCACGAACAATGGCAAACCTAGATTGCAAAACCCCGAATGCTCTTTCAATATCTTTTCGTGCTGCCTCTTGCACTCTTGCAAACTCACATTGCTTTTTAGTTTTTGGTTCTTTGATGCTCTCGACAAATGTGCACCAAGGAGGGTATATACCATCAACAAGATAGTACCCTTTTGTGTATTCATGCCCATTGATTGTGTAGTTGCAAGCAGGAGCATCACCACTAGCAAGTCTAGCAAACAAATGAGACCGTTGCAACACATTGATACCATTGAGAGTGCCCGGCATACCAAAGAAGCAATGCCAAACCCATAAATCCTCAGATGCTACGGCCTCTAGCACAATTGTGGCATCATGAGACTTGCCACAATAAATTCCTTGCCATGCCTTCGGACAATTTTTCCATGTCCAATGCATACAATCAATTTTACCTAGCATGCCAGGCCACCCTCTCCTCTCATTAGATGCCATCAATTTCTTTGTGTCATCCTCGTTCGGTGCCCGAAGATATTCGGGACCAAAGACACGGATGATCACTTTGGCAAATCTACGCACCGACTCAATTGTTGTATCATCACCAATGTGAAGATCCTCATCGGCATAATCAGCCGGAACCCCATACGCAATCACCCGCATAGCTGCCGAGATTTTTTGATATGCACTAAATCCCTTCAAGCCCGCAACATTTCTTCGTTGCGTAAAATACCGACAATTGGCCTCGCAAACTTGAACAAGTCAAACAAAGAGGGATCGGTGCATTCGGTACCTTCTCCGGAAGAGGTGAGGTGGATACGTTGGATTCTCCGTGAAGTAGTCTTGCATTAACATCTCGTTCCCGAGATGGCTCTGAGGGATGCAAAGACGCCCGACGATCGATCCTTGCCGCCTCTTGCCGTTCTCGTCTTCGTGCTCCTTGACGGCAAGAGTCATCAGTAATGTTTGCTGCCGGAAGTTTGAGAGCAACATCTCAACATCCGAGTCGTCCGAATCGGACAAATCGGAGAGCAGAAACTTCTCGCACGGGGTCAATTCCATCTACATGAACGAGGAGCACACGCCGCGTCAACCAACCGGGCTCAACTTCCATCGACACGAAGCAAAATAACACTAACCGGCGGCGATGAGGGGCGTCTCGAGGGCGGTCGTTCCCCAGCGGCAATGAGGGGGCGTCTCGAGGGCGGTCGTTCCCCGGTGGCGACAGCAACGAGGGACGACTCTTCTCGCCAGATCCGCACAGGCGGTGCGGCCTAGCGGTGGTGAAGGGTGCAAAAGGCCCCCCGACGCGATTCCGCCGGCTGATTTGGCCAGAATCAGTGGCGGCGGATTGGCGGAAGCTGTGGCGGTCGGCGGCGGAAGGAGGAGGGGAAAGGAGCGCGGGCTGAAATGTCCCTCCCGCCAAATGCTTCACTGCGATACGGCGCACCGCAGGGGCGAGGGGGAAACCCGCGAATACGCGGGTCGGGGCAGAATTTTTGCCGCGCCCCTCAAAAAAATTTGCGGGCCGGCCGCGTTTGTGGGGTCTGTTCGGGCGTGATTTTCGGCGCCGACCCGCATTTTGGCGGTTATTTTGCGGGCCCGGGGCTTTTGCGGGGTCTGCTAGAGTTGCTCTGACGACACCCCGTAAAGTATCCAAGCCCTCTACTTAATTTGATTATGTTCCTAGTTTTGCACGTTGTTATTTTTCTCTCCTAGGTCCCACCATGTGCAGAGAAAGGATGCATGCATGTTCTGGAAAATCTCGAGCTTATATGAGCTTAGCATTAACAGTAATTTTGAAGAAAAAGAAATGAAACAAAATTTTAAAAAATATGGAATTTTTGGTCGCAAACATTGGAAAATGTTTTGAATAGTTGCAAAGTTTCATTAAGAATTGACATTCATGGAACTCGTGACAAAACAAAACCGACACTCCAAAGTGCTTTTGAAATAGCACTTTTTGTTGGGAATATAACTATTAGGCATGACCCGCCCAGGAGGGGTCGGGTCACGCCCATGATGAAGCCCATGAAGACACTTGAATATGATGGCTCACTTAAAAGGCTTAAGGCCCAGAGGCGACTTAAGGCCTGTAGAGATAAACTGCCATGTATGCATAAACTTGTATTGTAAGTAAGGAATAGAGAGAGACCGAGCCGGACGTTGTTTATGAACCGGCCGGGACTCTGTGAGCCACTGGGTGTCAACCTCTGTATATAAAGGGACGACCCGACGGTGGTTCAAGGCAAGTAACATCAGATCGAGAACTAGGTCAAGCAGATCTGCTCCCTGGTTATCGATTCATAAGCAATCCCACCCAAAACTAGATCGTATGATTTTACCTTCACCGTAAGGGGCCAAACCAGTATAAACCTCGTGTCCTTTGTCCCATTTAACCCCTTTAAGCTTCCTATTTGCGATGGCTCCATGACTAAGTCCTTACGCTAGGACATCTGACGTGACAATTCCACGACAGTTGGCGCCCACCATGGGGCCAGCACACGGTGGATTTGAGTTCTTGAAGGGAAGCTTCGAAGGGCTCAAGGGATACGTTGTGGGTCGGATGACCAAGAGTCGTCACGGAAAGCTCTACATCGACGACGCAGGCTGGGGCCCCGACGCTGACTCAATTGATTACGGGTACCGGGTCCCCTTCGGCGGAATCCACTTCTTCATCGGCAAAATCGGCGAGCCGGGCCCTGAGCCGGACATCTGCACCGACATCATTGAGATGGCTCAGCGTGCGAGATCCGCCCGGGCTCAACCCGCCGTGAGGTGTGCCTTCGTGGGATGCATCCATGGAGGAGAATTTTCTGAAGGATCTGACTCCGGCGGTGAGACGGCCATCTACTCTAATGGTGGGTCGTCCACAGGTGAGATGGATTCATTGTATCAACTGCAAGACGGCGGGCTTGGGGGCTGTTTTGATGGGGCAGTATTCCGGACCCCTTTGATCCGCCAAGCAGAGTCAGAATCTTCATGGAAGGTACCCAACCTGCGTTAACTTCATTAACTGCGGCGGCCATGACCTCCGGGACAGCAGCAGCCGGGGCAGGAGGCCATGTGCGCTCGCTGACTCAGGTGTTGATGGATCTCACTGATAAGTTGATGACCCTATTAACTTCCGTGGTCAACCCGACGGATCAAGCTCAGCATGATGCGGAGGTGGCACAGTTGAAGCTTGATATAGCTGTTGGGTAACACAGTAATTTCAAAAAAATTCCTACGCACACGCAAGATCATGGTGATGCAAAGCAACGAGAGGGGAGAGTATGTCCACATAGCCTCGTAGACCGTAAGCGCAAGCATTAGCACAACGCGGTTGATGTAGTCGTACGTCTTCACGATCCGACTGATCCAAGTACCAAACGCATGGCACCTCCGAGTTCAGCACACGTTCAGCTCGATGACGTCCCTCGAACTCCGATCCAGTCGAGCTTTGAGGGAGAGTTCCGTCAGCACGACGATGTGGTGACGATGTTGATGTTCTACCGACACAGGGCTTCGCCTAAGCACCGCTATGATATTATCGAGGTGGAATATGGTGGAGGGGGGCACCGCACACGGCTAAGAGATCAATGATCAATTGTTGTGTCTAGAGGTGCCCCCCTGCCCCCGTATATAAGGGATCAAGGGGGAGGGGACGACCGGCCAGGAGGAGGCACGCCAGGGAGGAGTCCTACTCCCACTGGGAGTAGGACTCCCTCCTTTCCTAGTCCAAGTAGGAGAGGGGAAGGAAGGGAGAGAGGACAGGAAGGAAGGGGGGCGCCGCCCCACTCTCCTTGTTCTATTCGGACTAGAGGGGAGGGGTGCATGGCCAGCTATGGCCGCCCCTCCTCTTCTCCACTTAGGGCCCATGAGGCCCGTTAACCCCCCCCCCCCCGGGGGTTTCGGTAACCCCCCCCCCCCGGTACTCCGGTATACATCCGATATGAAGGAAATATGCCCTAGAGGCAATAATAAAGTTATTATTTATTTCCTTATATCATGATAAATGTTTATTATTCATGCTAGAATTGTATTAACCGGAAACATAATACATGTGTGAATACATAGACAAACATAGTGTCACTAGTATGCCTCTACTTGACTAGCTCATTAATCAAAGATGGTTATGTTTCCTAACCATAGACAATGTGTTGTCATTTGATTAACGGGATCACATCATTAGGAGAATGATGTGATTGACTTGACCCATTCCGTTAGCTTAGCACTTGATCGTTTAGTATGTTGTTGTTGCTTTCTTCATGACTTATACATGTTCCTGTAACTATGAGATTATGCAACTCCCGTTTACCGGAGGAACACTTTGGGTGCTACCAAACGTCACAACGTAACTGGGTGATTATAAAGGAGTACTACAGGTGTCTCCAAAGGTACATGTTGGGTTGGCGTATTTCGAGATTAGGTTTTGTCACTCCGATTGTCGGAGAGGTATCTCTGGGCCCTCTCGGTAATGCACATCACTATAAGCCTTGCAAGCAATGTAGCTAATGAGTTAGTTACGGAATGATGCATTACGTAACGAGTAAAGAGACTTGCCGGTAACGAGATTGAACTAGGTATTGGATACCGACGATCGAATCTCGGGCAAGTAACATACCGATGACAAAGGGAACAAAGTATGTTGTTATGCGGTTTGACCGATAAAGATCTTCGTAGAATATGTAGGAGCCAATATGGGCATCCAGGTTCCGCTATTGGTTATTGACCAAGAATAGTTCTAGGTCATGTCTACATAGTTCTCGAACCCGTAGGGTCCGCACGCTTAAGGTTTCGATGACAGTTATATTATGAGTTTATGAGTTTTGATGTACCGAAGGAGTTCGGAGTCCCGGATGAGATCGGGGACATGACGAGGAGTCTCGAAATGATCGAGACGTAAAGATCGATATATTGGACGACTATATTCAGAGTTCGGAAAGGTTCCGAGTGATTCGGGTATTTTTTGGAGTACCGGAGAGTTACGGGAATTCGCCGGGGAGTATATGGGCCTTATTGGGCCATACGGGAATAGAGGAGAGAGGCCAAAAGGAAGGAGGCCTGCGCCCCCCCTCTGGTCCGAATTGGACAAGGGGCGCAGCCCCCCTTTCCTTCTTCCTCTCCCCCTCTTTCCCCTTCTCCTACTCCAACAAGGGAGGTGGAATCCTACTAGGACTAGGGAGTCCTAGTAGGACTCCACACTTGGCGAGCCCCCTCCTAGGGCCGGCCTCCTCCCCCCTTGCTCCTTTATATACGGGGGCAGGGGGCACCCCATGACACAAGTTGATCTACGTGATCATTCCTTAGCCGTGTGCGGTGCCCCCCTCCATCATATTCCACCTCGGTCATATCGTCACGGAGTTTAGGCGAAGCCCTGCGCCGGTAGAGCATCATCATCGTCACCACACCGTCATGCTAACGGAACTCATCCCCGACACTTTGCTGGATCGGAGTCCGGGGATCGTCATCGAGCTGAATGTGTGCTGAACTCGGAGGTGCCGTACGTTCGGTACTTGGATCGGTCGGATCGTGAATATGTACGACTACATCAACTGCGTTGTCATAACGCTTCCGCTTACGGTCTACGAGGGTATGTGGACATTACTCTCCCCTCTCGTTGCTATGCATCACCATGATCTTGCGTGTGCGTAGGAATTTTTTTTTTGAAATTACTACATTCCCCAACAGTGGCATCCGAGCCTGGTTTTATGCGTAGATGTCATATGCACGAGTAGAACACAAGTGAGTTGTGGATGATACAAGTCATACTGCTTACCAGCATGTCATACTTTGGCTCAGCGGTATTGTGAGATGAAGTGGCCCGGACCGACATTACGCGTACGCTTACGCGAGACTGTTTTCACCGTTACGAGCACTCGTGCTTAAAGGTGACTGGCGGGTGTCTGTCTCTCTCACTTTAGCTGAATCGAGTGTGGCTACGCCCGGTCCTTGCGAAGGTTAAAACAACATTAACTTGACGAACTATCGTTGTGGTTTTGATGCGTAGGTAAGAACGGTTCTTGCTAAAGCCCGTAGCAGCCACGTAAAATTTGCAACAACAAAGTAGAGGACGTCTAACTTGTTTTTGCAGGGCATGTTGTGATGTGATATGGTCAAGACGTGATGCTATATTTTATTGTATGAGATGATCATGTTTTGTAACCGAAGTTATCGGCAACTGGCAGGAGCCATATGGTTGTCGCTTTATTGTATGAAATGCAAACGCCCTGTAATTGCTTTACTTTATCACTAAGCAGTAGCGATAGTCGTAGAAGCAATAGATGGCGTAACGACAACGATGCTACGATGGAGATCAAGGTGTCGCGCCGGTGACGATGGTGATCACGACGGTGCTTCGAAGATGGAGATCACAAGCACAAGATGATGATGGCCATATCATATCACTTATATTGATTGCATGTGATGTTTATCCTTTATGCATCTTATCTTGCTTTGATTGACGGTAGCATTTTAAGATGATCTCTCACTAAATTATCAAGAAGTGTTCTCCCTGAGTATGCACCGTTGCGAAAGTTCTTCGTGCTGAGACACCACGTGATGATCGGGTGTGATAGGCTCTACGTTCAAATACAACGGGTGCAAAACAGTTGCACACGCGGAATACTCAGGTTAAACTTGACGAGCCTAGCATATACAGATATGGCCTCGGAACACGGAGACCGAAAGGTCGAGCGTGAATCATATAGTAGATATGATCAACATATTGATGTTCACCGTTGAAACTACTCCATCTCACGTGATGATCGGACATGGTGTAGTTGATATGGATCACGTAATCACTTAGAGATTAGAGGGATGTCTATCTAAGTGGGAGTTCTTAAGTAATATGATTAATTGAACTTAAATTTATCATGAACTTAGTCCTGGTAGTATTTTGCAAATTATGTTGTAGATCAATAGCTTGCGTTGTTGCTTTCATATGTTTATTTTGATATGTTCCTAGAGAAAATTGTGTTGAAAGATGTTAGTAGCAATGATGCGGATTGGATCCGTGATCTGAGGTTTATCCTCATTGCTGCACAGAAGAATTATGTCCTTAATGCACCGCTAGGTGACAGACCTATTGCAGGAGCAGATGCAGACGTTATGAACGTTTGGCTAGCTCAATATGATGACTACTTGATAGTTTAGTGCACCATGCTTAACGGCTTAGAATCGGGACTTCAAAGACGTTTTGAACGTCATGGACCATATGAGATGTTCCAGGAGTTGAAGTTAATATTTCAAGCAAATACCCGAGTTGAGAGATATGAAGTCTCCAACAAGTTCTATGGCTAAAAGATGGAG
This sequence comes from Triticum aestivum, assembly GCF_018294505.1. Classification (NCBI taxonomy): domain Eukaryota; kingdom Viridiplantae; phylum Streptophyta; class Magnoliopsida; order Poales; family Poaceae; genus Triticum; species Triticum aestivum. Next base: position 596,195,782 of record NC_057795.1, on the reverse strand, counting down.
GAGAATCGCTCAACTAGTGAGCATGTGCTCAGATTGTCTGGGTACTACAATCGCTTGAATCAAGTGGGAGTTAATCTTCCAGATAAGATAGTGATTGACAGAGTTCTCTAGTCACCATCACCAAGTTAGTAGAACTTTGTGATGAACTACAGTATGCAAGGGATGACGAAAACGATTCCCGAGCTCTTCGTGATGTTGAAATCGACGAAGGTAGAAATCAAGAAAGAGCATCAAGTGTTGATGGTTGACAAGATCACTAGTTTCAAGAAAAGGGCAAAGGGAAAGAAAGGGAACTTCAAGTAGAATGACAAGCAAGTTGTCACTCCCGCGAAGAAGCCCAAAGCTGGACCAAAGCCTGAAACTGAATGATTATACTGCAAAGGAAATGGTCACTGGAAGTGGAAATGCCCTGAATATTTGGTGGATAAGAAGGATGGCAAAGTGAACAAGGGTATATTTGATATACAGGTTATTGATGTGTACCTTACTAGTGTTTATAGTAGCCCCTGAGTATTTGATACTTGTTCGGTTGCTAAATATTAGTAACTCGAAACAGGAGTTACAGAATAAACAGAGACTAGTTGAGGGTGAAGTGACGATGTGTGTTGGAAGTGGTTCCAAGATTGATATGATCATCATCGCACACTCCCTATACTTTCGGGATTAGTGTTAAACCTAAATAAATGTTATTTGGCGTTTGCGTTGAGCATGAATATGATTTGATCATGTTTATTGCGATACGGTTATTCATTTAAAGTCAAAGAATAATTGTTGTTCTATTTACATGAATAAAACCTTCGATGGTCATACACCCAATGAAAATAGTTTGTTGGATCTCGATCGTAGTAATACACATATTCATAATATTGATGCCAAAAGATGCAAAGTTGATAATGATAGTGCAACTTATTTGTGGCACTGCCGTTTGGGTCATATCGGTGTAAAGCGCATGAAGAAACTCCATAAAGATGGATTTTTGGAATCTCTTGGTTATGAATCATTTGATGCTTGCGAACCGTGCCTTTTGGGCAAGATGACTAAAACTCCGTTCTCCGGAACAATGGAACGAGCTACTGACTTGATGGAAATAATACATACCGATGTATACGGTCCAATGAGTGTTGATGCTCGTGGCGGGTATCGTTATTTTCTGACCTTCACAAGATGAATTGAGCAGATATGAGTATATCTACTTAATGAAGCACAAGTCTGAAACATTTGGAAAGTTCAAAGAATTTCAGAGTGAAGTGAAGAATGATCGTAACAAGAAAATAAAGTTTCTGCAATTTGATTGCGGAGAAAAATATTTGATTTACGAGTTTGGTCTTCAATTAAAACAGTGTGGAATAGTTTCACAAACTCATGCCACCTGGAACACCACAGCTTAATGGTGTGTCCGAACGTCATAACAGTACTTTATTGGATATAGTGCGATCTATGATGTATCTTACCAATTTACCACTATCGTTTTGGGGTTATGCATTAGAGACAGTTGCATTCACTTTAAAAAAGGGCACTAAATCCGTTGAGACGACGCCTTATGAACTGTGGTTTGGCGAGAAACCAAAGTTGTCGTTTCTTAAAGTTTGGGGTTGCGATGCTTATGTGAAAAAGTTTTCACCTGATAAGCTCGAACCCAAATCGGAGAAGTGCGTCTTCATAGAATACCCAAAGGTAACTATTGGGTACACCTTCTATCACAGATCCGAAAGCAAGATTCGTTGCTAAGATGGATCCTTTCTAGAGAAGGAGTTTCTCTCGAAAGAAGTGAGTGGGAGGAAAGTAGAACTTGATAAGGTAATTGTACCTTCTCCGAAATTGGAAAGTAGTTCATCACAGAAATCAGTTCCAGTGATACCTACACCGATTAGTGAGGAAGTTAATGATGATGATCATGAAGCTTCAGATCAAGTTACTACCGAACCTCGTAGGTCTTCCAGAATAATATCCGCACCAAAGTGGTACGGTAATCCCGTTCTAGAAGTCATGTTACTAGACCATGATGAACCTACGAACTATGAGGAAGCGATGATGGGCCCAGATTCCGCGATGGCTTGAGGCCATGAAATCTGAGATATGATCCATGTATGAGAACAAAGTATGGACTTTGATTGACTTCCTCGATGATCAGCAAGCCATGTTAAATAAATGGATCTTCAAGAGGAAGATGGACACTGATAGTAGTGTTACTATCTACTAAGCTCGACTTGTTGCGAAAGGTCGACAAGTTCAAGGTGTTGAATACGATGAGATTTTCTCACTCGTATCGATGCTTAAGTCTGTTCGAATCGTGTTAGCAATTGCCACATTTTATGAAATCTGGCAAATGGATGTCAAAACTGCATTCCTTAATGGTTTTCTTAAAGAAGAGTTGTATATGATGCAACCAGAAGGTTTTGTCAATCCTAGCGGTGCTAACAAAATGTGCAAGCTCCAGCAATCCATCAATGGACTGGTGCAAGCATCTCGGAGTTGGAATATACGCTTTGATGAGTTGATCAAAGCATATGGTTTTATACAGACTTTTGGAAAGGCTTGTATTTACAAGAAAGTGAGTGGGAGCTCTGTAGCATTTCTGATATTATATGTGCAAGACATATTGTTGATTGGAAATGATATAGAATTTCTGGATAGCATAAAAGGATACTTGAATAAAAAGTTTTTCAATGAAAGACCTCGGTGAAGCTGCTTACATATTGAGCATCAAGATCTATTGAGATAGATCAAGACGCTTGATAAGTTTTTCAATAGGTACATACCTTGTCAAGATTTTGAAATAGTTCAAAATGGAACAGTCAAAGAAAGAGTTCTTGCCTGTGTTGCAAAGGTGTGAAATTGAGTAAGACTCAAGACCCGACCACGGCAGAAAATAGAAAGAGAATGAAAGTCATTCCCTATGCTTCAGTCATAGGTTCTATAAAAGTATGCCATGCTATGGACCATGCCATGCTATGGACCAGACCTATGGACCAGACCTGGTTTGGCAAGGGAGTACAATAGTGATCTAGGAGTAGATCACTGGACATTGGTCAAAATTATCCTTAGTAGAATAAGGATATGTTTCTCGATTATGGAGGTGATAAAAGAGTTCATCCTAAAGAGTTACATCGATGCAAGCTTTTACACCGATCCAGATGACTCTAAGTCTCAATCTGGATACATATTGAAAGTGGGAGCAATTAGCTAGAGTAGCTCCATGCAAAGCATTGTAGACATAGAATATTTGCAAAATACATACGACTCTGTAATATGACAGACCCGTTGACAAAACTTCTCTCACGAGCAAAACATGATCATACCTTAGTACTCTTTGGGTCTTAATCACATAGCGATGTGAACTAGATTATTGACTCTAGTAAACCCTATGGGTGTTGATCACATGACGATGTGAACTATGGGCATTAATCACATACAGATGTGAATATTGGTGTTAAATCACATGGCGATGTGAACTAGATTATTGACTCTAGTGCAAGTGGGAGACTGAAGGAAATATGCCCTAGAGGCAATAATAAAGTTATTATTTATTTCCTTATATCATGATAAATGTTTATTATTCATGCTAGAATTGTATTAACCGGAAACATAATACATGTGTGAATACATAGACCAACATAATGTCACTAGTATGCCTCTACTTGACTAGCTCATTAATCAAAGATGGTTATGTTTCCTAACCATAGACATGTGTTGTCATTTGATTAACGGGATCACATCATTAGGAGAATGATGTGATTGACTTGACCCATTCCGTTAGCTTAGCACTTGATCGTTTAGTATGTTGCTATTGCTTTCTTCATGACTTATACATGTTCCTGTAACTATGAGATTATGCAACTCCCGTTTACCGGAGGAACACTTTGGGTGCTACCAAACGTCACAATGTAACTGGGTGATTATAAAGGAGTACTACAGGTGTCTCCAAAGGTACATGTTGGGTTGGCGTATTTCGAGATTAGGTTTTGTCACTCCGATTGTCGGAGAGGTATCTGTGGGCCCTCTCGGTAATGCACATCACTATAAGCCTTGCAAGCAATGTAGCTAATGAGTTAGTTACGGAATGATGCATTACGTAACGAGTAAAGAGACTTGTCAGTAACGAGATTGAACTAGGTATTGGATACCGACGATCGAATCTCGGGCAAGTAACATACCGATGACAAAGGGAACAAAGTATGTTGTTATGCGGTTTGACCGATAAAGATCTTCGTAGAATATGTAGGAGCCAATATGGGCATCCAAGTTCCGCTATTGGTTATTGACCAAGAATAGTTCTAGGTCATGTCTACATAGTTCTCGAACCCGTAGGGTCCGCAGGCTTAAGGTTTCGATGACAGATATATTATGAGTTTATGAGTTTTGATGTACCGAAGGAGTTCGGAGTTCCGGATGAGATCGGAGACATGACGAGGAGTCTCGAAATGGTCGAGACGTAAAGATCGATATATTGGATGACTATATTCGGAGTTCGGAAAGGTTCCGAGTGATTCGGGTATTTTTTGGAGTACCGGAGAGTTACGGGAATTCGCCGCGGAGTATATGGGCCTTATTGGGCCATACGGGAATAGAGGAGAGAGGCCAAAAGGAAGGAGGCCTGCGCCCCCCCTCTGGTCCGAATTGGACAAGGGGCGCAGCCCCCCTTTCCTTCTTCCTCTCCCCCTCTTTCCCCTTCTCCTACTCCAACAAGGGAGGTGGAATCCTACTAGGACTAGGGAGTCCTAGTAGGACTCCACACTTGGCGCGCCTCCTCCTAGGGCCGGCCTCCTCCCCCCTTGCTCCTTTATATACGGGGGCAGGGGGGCACCCCATGACACAAGTTGATCTACGTGATTGTTCCTTAGCCGTGTGCGGTGCCCCCCTCCACCATATTTCACCTCGGTCATATCGTCGCGGAGTTTAGGCGAAGCCCTGCACTGGTAGAGCATCATCATCGTCACCACGCCGTCGTGTTGACGGAACTCATCCCCGACACTTTGCTGGATCGGAGTCCGGGGATCGTCATCGAGCTGAACATGTGCTGAACTCGGAGGTGCCGTACGTTCGGTACTTGGATCGGTCGGATCGTGAAGACGTACAACTACATCAACCGCGTTGTCATAACGCTTCCGCTTACGGTCTACGAGGGTACGTGGACATTACTCTCCCCTCTCGTTGCTATGCATCACCATGATCTTGCGTGTGCGTAGGAATTTTTTTTGAAATTACTACGTTCCCCAACACGATAACCCCCAGAACCATTCCGGTGTCCGAATATAGTCGTCCAATATATCAATCTTCATGTCTCAACCATTTCGAGACTCCTCGTCATGTCCGTGATCACATCTGGGACTCTGAACTATCTTCGGTACATCAAAACACATAAACTCATAATATAACCGTCATCAAACTTTAAGCATGCGGACCCTACGGGTTCGAGAACTATGTAGACATGACCGAGACATGTTTCTGGTCAATAACCAATAGCGGAACCTGGATGCTCATATTGGCTCCTACATATTCTACGAAGATCTTTATCGGTCAAACCGCATAACAACATACGTTGTCCCCTTTGTCATCGGTATGTTACTTGCCCGAGATTTGATCGTCGGTATGTCAATACCTAGTTCAATCTCGTTACCGACAAGTCTTTTTACTCGTTATGTAATACATCATCCCGCAACTAACTGATTAGTCCCATTGCTTGCAAGGCTTATAATGATGTGCATTACCGAGAGGGTCCAGAGATACCTCTCCGATAATCGGAGTGACAAATCCTAATCTCAAAATACGCCAACTCAACATGTACCTTCAGAGACACCTGTAGAGCTCCTTTATAATCACCCAGTTACGTTGTGACATTTGGTAGCACACAAACTGTTTCTCCCGTAAACGGAAGTTGCATAATCTCATAGTCATAGGAACATGTATAAGTCATGAAGAAAGCTATAGCAACATACTAAACGATCAAGTGCTAAGCTAACGGAATGGGTCAAGTCAATGACATCATTCTTCTAATGATGTGATCCCGTTAATCAAATGACAACTTATGTCTATGGTTAGGAAACATAACCATCTTTGATTAACGAGCTAGTCAAGTAGAGGCATACTAGTGATACTATGTTTGTCTATGTATTCACACATGTATTACGTTTCCAGTTAATACAATTCTAGCATGAATAATAAACATTTATCATGATATAAGGAAATAAATAATAACTTTATTATTGCCTCTAGGGCATATTTCCTTCAGTCTCCCACTTGCACTAGAGTCAATAATCTAGATTACACAGTAATGATTATAACACCCATGGAGTCTTGGTGTTGATCATGTTTTGCTCGTGGAAGAGGCTTAGTCAACGGGTCCGCAACATTCAGATATGTATGTATCTTGCAAATCTCTATGTCTCCCACCTGGACTTGGTCCCGGATGGAATTGAAGCGTCTCTTGATGTGCTTGGTTCTCTTGTGTAATCTGGATTCCTTTGCCAAGGCAATTGCACCAGTATTGTCGCAAAAGATTTTCATTGGTCCCGATGCACTAGGTATGACACCTAGATCGGATATGTACTCCTTCATCCAGACTCCTTCATTTGCTGCTTCCGAAGCAGCTATGTACTCCGCTTCACATGTAGATCCCGCCACGACGCTTTGTTTAGAACTGCACCAACTGGCAGCTCCACCGTTTAATATAAACACGTATCCGGTTTGCGATTTAGAATCGTCCGGATCAGTGTCAAAGCTTGCATCGACGTAACCATTTACGACTATCTCTTTGTCACCTCCATAAACGAGAAACATATCCTTAGTCCTTTTCAGGTATTTCAGGATATTCTTGACCGCTGTCCAGTGATCCACTCCTGGATTACTTTGGTACCTCCCTGCTAAACTTATGGCTAAGCATACATCAGGTCTGGTACACAGCACTGCATACATGATATAGCCTATGGCTGAAGCATAGGGAACATCTTTCATTTTCTCTCTATCTTTTGCTATGGTCGGGCATTGAGTCTGACTCAACTTCACACCTTGTAACACAGGCAAGAACCCTTTCTTTGCTTGATCCATTTTGAACTTTTTCAAAACTTTATCAAGGTATGTGCTTTGTGAAAGTCCAATTAAGCATCTTGATCTATCTATATAGATCTTGATACCTAATATATAAGCAGCTTCACCGAGGTCTTTCATTGAAAAACTTTTATTCAAGTATCCTTTTATGCTATCCAGAAATTCTATATCATTTCCAATCAACAATATGTCATCTACATATAATATCAGAAATACTACAGAGCTCCCACTCACTTTCTTGTAAATACAGGCTTCTCAAAAAGTCTATATAAAACCATATGCTTTGATCACACTATCAAAGCGTTTATTCCAACTCCGAGAGGCTTGCACCAGTCCATAAATGGATTGCTGGAGCTCGCACACTTTGTTAGCACCTTTTGGATCGACAAAACCTTCTGGTTGCATCATATACAACTCTTCTTCTAGAAATTCATTTAGGAATGCAGTTTTGACATCCATTTGCCATATTTCATAATTAAAAAATGCGGCAGTTGCTAACATGATTCGGACAGACTTAAGCATCGCTACGGGTGAGAAAGTCTCATCGTAGTCAACCCCTTGAACTTGTCGAAAACCTTTTGCAACAAGTCGAGCTTTGTAGACAGTAACATTACCATCAGCGTCAGTCTTCTTCTTGAAAATCCATTTATTCTCAATGGCTTGCCGATCATCGGGCAAGTCAACCGAAGTCCATACTTTGTTCTCATACATGGATCCTATCTCGGATTTCATGGCCTCAAGCCATTTTGCGGAATCTGGGCTCATCATCGCTTCCTCATAGTTCGTAGGTTCGTCATGGTCAAGTAACATGACTTTCATAATAGGATTACCGTACCACTCTGGTGCGGATCTTACTCTGGTTGACCTATGAGGTTTGGTAGTAACTTGATCTGAAGTTTCATGATCAATATCATTAGCTTCCTCACTAATTGGTGTAGTTGTCACAGGAACCGGTTTCTGTGATGAACTACTTTCCAATAAGGGAGGAGGTATAGTTACCTCAGCAAGTTCTACTTTCCTCCCACTCACTTCTTTCAAGAGAAACTCCTTCTCTAGAAAGGATCCAAATTTAGCAACAAAAGTCTTGCCTTCATATCTGTGATAGAAGGTGTAACCAATAGTCTCCTTTGGGTATCCTATGAAGACACATTTCTCCGATTTGGGTTCGAGCTTATCTGGTTGAAGTTTCTTCACATAAGCATCACATCCCCAAACTCTAAGAAACGACAACTTTGGTGCCAAACCACAGTTCATAAGGCGTCGTCTCAACGGATTTTGATGGTGCCCTATTTAACGTGAATGTGGCCGTCTCTAAAGCATAACCCCAAAACGATAGCGGTAAATCAGTAAGAGACATCATAGATCGCACCATATCTAGTAAAGTACAATTATGACGTTCGGACACACCATTACGTTGTGGTGTTCCAGGTGGCGTGAGTTGCAAAACTATTCCGCGTTGTTTCAAATGTAAACCAAACTCGTAAGTCAAATATTCTCCTCCACGATCAGATCGTAGAAACTTTATTTTCTTGTTACGATGATTTTCCACTTCACTCTGAAATTCTTTGAACTTTTCAAATGTTTCAGACTTATGTTTCATTAAGTAGATATACCCATATCTGCTCAAATCATCTATGAAGGTGAGAAAATAACGATACCCGCCGCGAGCCTCAACATTCATTGGACCGCATACATCAGTATGTATGATTTCCAATAAATCTGTTGCTCGCTCCATAGTTTCAGAGAACGGCGTTTTAGTAATCTTACCCATGAGGCATGGTTCGCAAGTACCAAGTGATTCATAATCAAGTGATTCCAGAAGTCCATCAGTATGGAGTTTCTTCTTGCGCTTTACATCAATATGACCCAAACGGCAGTGCCACAAATAAGTTGCACTATCATTATCAACTCTACATCTTTTGGCTTCAACATTATGAATATGTGTATCACTACTATCAAGATTTAATAAAAATAGACCACTCTTCAAGGGTGCATGATCATAAAAGATATTACTCATATAAATAGAACAACCATTATTCTCTGATTTAAATGAATAACCGTCTCGCATCAAACAAGATCCAGATATAATGCTCATGCTTAACGCTGGCACCAAATAACAATTATTCAGGTCTAAAACTAATCCCGAAGGTAGATGTAGAGGTAGCGTGCCGATTGCGATCACATCGACTTTGGAACCATTTCCCACACGCATCGTCACCTCATCCTTAGCCAATCTTCTCTTAATCCGTAGTCCCTATTTCGAGTTGCAAATATTAGCAACAGAACCAGTATCAAATACTCAGGTGCTACTGCGAGCATTAGTAAGGTACACATCAATAACATGTATATCACATATACCTTTGTTCACCTTGCCATCCTTTTTATCCGCCAAATACTTGGGGCAGTTTCGCTTCCAGTGACCAGTCTGCTTGCAGTAGAAGCACTCAGTCTCAGGCTTAGGTCCAGACTTGGGTTTTTTCTCTTGAGCAGCAACTTGTTTGCCGTTCTTCTTGAAGTTCCCCTTCTTCTTCCCTTTACCCTTTTTCTTGAAACTAGTGGTCTTGTTGACCATCAACACTTGATGCTCCTTTTTGATTTCTACCTCCGCAGCTCTTAGCATTGCAAAGAGCTCGGGAATAGTCTTGTTCATCCCTTGCATATTATAGTTCACCACCAAAGCTCTTGTAGCTTGGTGGCAGTGATTGAAGAATTCTGTCAATGACACTATCATCAGGAAGATTAACTCCCAATTGAATCAAGTGATTATTATACCCAGACATTTTGGGTATATCTTCACTGACAGAACTATTCTCTTCCATCTTGCAGCTATAGAACTTATTGGAGACTTCATATCTCTCAATCCGGGCATTTGCTTGAAATATTAACTTCAACTCCTGGAACATCTCATATGCTCCATGACGTTCAAAACATCGTCGAAGTCCCGCTTCTAAGCCGTAAAGCATGGCACACTGAACTATCAAGTAGTCATCAGCTTTGCTATGCCAGACGTTCTTAACGTCGTTAGTTGCATCTGCAGCAGGCCTGGCACCCAGCGGTGCTTCCAGGACGTAATTCTTCTTTGCAGCAATGAGGATAATCCTCAAGTTATGGACCCAGTTTGTGTAATTGCTACCATCATTTTTCAACTTAGCTTTCTCAAGGAACGCATTAAAATTCAACGAAACAACAGCACGAGCCATCTATCTACAACAAACATAGACAAGCAAAATACTATCAGGTACTAAGTTCATGATAAATTTAAGTTCAATTAATCATATTACTTAAGAACTCCCACTTAGATAGATATCCCTCTAATCATCTAAGTGATCACGTGATCCAAATCAACTAAACCATGTCCGATCATCACGTGAGATGGAGTAGTTTTCAATGGTGAACATCACTATGTTGAGCATATATACTATATGATTCACGCTCGACCTTTCGGTCTCAGTGTTCCGAGGCCATATCTATATATGCTAGGCTCGTCAAGTTTAACCTGAGTATTCCGCGTGTGCAACTGTTTTGCACCTGTTGTATTTGAACGTAGAGCCTATCACACCCGATCATCACGTGGTGTCTCAGCACGAAGAACTTTCGCAACGGTGCATACTCAGGGAGAACACTTATACCTTGAAATTTAGTGAGAGATCATCTTATAATGCTACCGTCAATCAAAGCAAAATAAGATGCATCAAGGATAAACATTACATGCAATCAATATAAGTGATATGATATGGCCATCATCATCTTGTGCTCGTGATCACCATCTCCGAAGCATCGTCATGATCACCATCGTCACCGGCGCGACACCTTGATCTCCTCGTAGCATCATTGTCGTTTCGCCACCTATTGCTTCTTCAACTACCGCTACCGCTTAGTGATAAAGTAAAACAATTACAGGGTGATTGCATTGCATACAATAAAGCGACAACCATATGGCTCCTGCCAGTTGCCGATAACTCGGTTACAAAACATGATCATCTCATACAATAAAATATAGCATCACGTCTTGACCAATACACATCACAACATGCCCTACAAAAACAAGTTAGACGCCCTCTACTTTGTTGTTGCAAGTTTTACGTGGCTGCTACGGGCTGAGCAAGAACCGTTCTTACCTACGCATCAAAACCACAATGATAGTTCGTCAAGTTAGTGTTGTTTTAACCTTCTCAAGGACCGGGCTTAGCCACACTTGGTTCAACTAAAGTTGGAGAAACTGACACCCGCCAGCCACCTATGTGCAAAGCACGTCGGTAGAACCAGTCTCGCGTAAGCGTACGCGTAATGTCGATCCGGCCGCTTCATCCAACAATACCGCCAAACTAAAGTATGACATGCTGGTAAGTAGTATGACTTGTATTGCCCACAACTCACTTGTGTTCTACTCGTGCATATAACATCTACGCATAAAACCTGGCTCGGATGCCACTATTGGGTAACACAGTAATTTCAAAAAAAATCCTACGCACACGCAAGATCATGGTGATGCATAGGAACGAGAGGGGAGAGTATGTCCACGTACCCTCGTAGACCGTAAGCGCAAGCGTTAGCACAATGCCGTTGATGTAGTTGTACGTCTTCACGATCCGACCGATCCAAGTACCGAACGTACGACACCTTCGAGTTCAGCACACGTTCAGCTCGATGACGTCCCTCGAACTCCGATCCAGATGAGCATTGAGGGAGAGTTCCGTCAGCACGACGGAGTGGTGATGATGATGATGTTCTACCGACACAGGGCTTCGCCTAAGCACTGCTACGATATTATCTAGGTGGAATATGGTGGAGGGGGGCACCGCACACGGCTAAGAGATCAATGATCAATTGTTGTGTCTAGAGGTGCCCCCTTGCCCCCATATATAAAGCATCAAGGGGGAGGGGGCGGCCGGCCAAGAGGAGGCGCGCCAGGGAGGAGTCCTACTCCCACTGGGAGTAGGACTCCCTCCTTCCTAGTCCAAGTAGGAGAGGGGAAGGAAGGGAGAGAGGAGAGGAAGGAAGGGGGCACCGCCCCCTCTCCTTTTCCTATTCGGACTAGAGGGGGAGGGGGCGTGTGGCCAGCCCTGGCCGCCCCTCCTCTTCTCCACTTAGGGCCCATGAGGCCCATTAACCCCCCGGGGGGTTCCAGTAACCCCCCGGTACTCGGGTATACATCCGATAACCCCCGGAACCATTTCGGTGTCCGAATATAGTCGTCCAATATATCAATCTTCATGTCTCGACCATTTCGAGACTCCTCGTCATGTTCGTGATCACATCCGGGACTCCGAACTATCTTCGGTACATCAAAACACATAAACTCATAATATAACCGTCATCTAACTTTAAGCATGGGGACCCTACGGGTTCGAGAACTATGTAGATATGACCGAGACATGTTTCCGGTCAATAACTAATTGCGGAACCTGGATGCTCATATTGGATCCTACATATTCTACGAAGATCTTTATCGGTCAAACCACATAACAACATACTTTGTTCCCTTTGTCATCGGTATGTTACTTGCCCGAGATTTGATCGTCGGTATCTCAATACCTAGTTCAATCTCGTTACCGGCAAGTCTCTTTACTCGTTATAGAATGCATCATCCCGCAACTAACTCATCAATCACATTGCTTGCAAGGCTTATAGTGATGTGCATTACCGAGAGGGTCCAGAGATACCTCTCCGATAATCGGAGTGACAAATCCTAATCTCAAAATACGCCAACTCAACATGTACCTTCGGAGACACCTGTAGAGCTCCTTTATAATCACCCAGTTATGTTGTGACGTTTGGTAGCACACAAAGTGTTCCTCCGGTAAATGGGAGTTGCGTAATCTCATAGTCATAGGAACATGTATAAGTCATGAAGAAATCTATAGCAACATACTAAACGATCAAGTGCTAAGCTAACGGAATGGGTCAAGTCAATGACATCATTCTTCTAATGATGTGATCCCATTAATCAAATGAGAACTTATGTCTATGGTTAGGAAACATAACCATCTTTGATTAACGAGCTAGTCAAGTAGAGGCATACACTACAAAAAAAATACACTTCCGTGATGATACGTGTTTGTCATAGTAGGTCGCTTTTTTGTCATGCATGTACATCCATGACAAATTTAAGATAGAATCAAGATAGTCATACCTGTGCTGTCGTAGAAGTGTTCCATGACATTACCAAAATTATCATCACGGAAGTGTCCACTTCCATGATGATAAATCGCGCGTCACAGAAGTGCTTTCATCAAGGGTGACCGACACGTGGCATCCACCGTAACGGAACGCCGTTAAGCTATCGGGTCGGGTTTTGGATCCGATAACCCGTTAACAGCCCCGACCAATGGGGATTTTCCACGTGTAAAATCATCATTGGCTGGAGGAAACACGTGTTGGCTCACCGTTGGGACAGATGTCATCCGCTCATTAGACCGAAGGCGCCTATGATACAGCGACACGTGGCACGACCCAATTGAGGACCATTCCTGTGAAAAGGCCGGCCCGTTTTACTTGGTCAAAATGTGGCGGGCCGGCCCACGGAAAGCCTGTTAACAGCATGTTCGCATATAGCCCATTTACAGCCCGCTAATCCAGGGCCCGTTACGCCCTATCCCAATTAGGCCCAGTAGCGTCATCTGGGCCGTCCAATATGATTCAGCCTGTTTTAACTTCCGGCCCATGTGTGGCCCATGACTTCTTTCGGCCCATATGAGGACCTTTGTAACTCTTGGCCCATTAACGGCCCATGGTAAAACTAGCCCGTAATGAACAGAGTATCACTTTATACCCATTAACAGCATGTTATTGCATTGGGCCGTTTCCAGCCCAAGTTATCTTTCGGCCTTCTCACGGCCCATTGATTCTTGGGCTCACTTGCAGCATTCGGTTACATACGGCCTGTTACTGTCATTTTTTGCTTGTGGGCCAAATTCAGCCCATCATTACAGTTGGCCCATTTGTGGACTGTTATGTTGGGCCGTTTTCATGTCAAAAAAACCCGTTGGGCTGTTTTCATAGAGTTATCAAATATGGCCTATTAACGACCCGTTATGGTCCACGAATAGTATGGCCCATGATTGGTGAAATGATGATACGCCCCGTAGAAGGCCCATGGAAAGTATGGCCAATAGAAGGCCCATGGATCGTACGGCCTGTAAAAAGCCCATGGACCCTACGGCCCGTAGAAGGCCCATTGATCCCTAAGGCCCGTATAGAAGAAGGCAAATGGATCCTACGGCCCGTATAGAAGGCCAATGGTCCTACGGCCGAACGAAGGCCCATGGATCATACGACCTGCAGGAGGCCCATCAGTCCGTGTGTTGCCATGATTATTTTGGCCTAGTTACAAAAAATAGGCTATTGTGGCCACTAGAAAAACACAGAAAAAGAACTGCAGTGACTACAAGCAAACAACTAAACAAGACAATAAGGAAATAAATAAGCAAGCAATTAAGGCTAGCCTATTACCGCTATTACACATATTACATCCACTGGACATCAAAGTTCGCCACCGGTGCAAATATAGGGAATAAAGCAGCATATTACATACACTGGCCGTCAAAATTGGCCACCAGTGCAAATAAACGCGGCAGCAAAACAAGAGCATAACTGAAACAACTTCAGAAGAGCTGAAGAAACGTTATCCTGGGTATCCACCATGGTGGCAATAAGCTTAGCAAGCTAATTAGCTTTGTCCTGTTTGGCACTAAAATCCTCCAACGCTTGCTGTTGCACCAGAAAGTATGCATCTGAATGCTCCAGGGACTTCCGCAGTCCTTCCGCTTCTTGTCGCAGCACAGCTGATCGATGTCTTTCAGCTTGTAGTTGAGACCCAAGAAACCGAACTGATTCAGACAGTGAGTTTGAATAGCTTGTGCAAGCGGTAGTGCCCAGTAACTCGAACACTAAACCAAGACAGGACTTTGGGGTTGTCTCGCTGTCTTCAAGATAGTCTTCCTTAGCTGTTTTATCAGCTTTGTTGGAGACCAACAAGGATGTGTCACTATCCTGAACCTTATCTGCATTACTTCCTTTACCATTGCTTAATAAGGCACTCTTCCCCAATATTCTGTCAGCATTCTAAAAGAAGAAACAAGCAGACACATAACAAGTTTAGCATGTACTACTATATGAAACTCATTTCGGTGAACCAGTTCATTAGTAAGGTGGATAGGATTAAACTACCAAGTCTTCTATTGCCAAGTACTAGTACATAATAAAAACATCAAACAAACATATATCTATGTCCTATGGTCACTGCATTGTCTTGCCAAATCAAAATAGAGACACGGTTCAAATCATATCAGTTCAAGACAAAGTAGCAGTGAAAGAATACAAAGCATGAGAAACTACACGACACAACAAGATTTCAGATGGGTACCACGGGTCTACATGTACAACAACACTATTGGCTCTGTTGTGATGCTAGTAATGTGCCTGATATGAAAGTCAACTGTATACACAATTGAGATTGAAATCAAAAGAGCTACTGATAAGAGCAAACCTGTTAAAGAAACATGCTGAACATACTTGCTGCGCCATTGGAGTTTCGATTGGATCCTTCAATTTAAAAATAAGTTTGTATCAGTAAATGCAGTGATACAAGAGCAAAGCAATCATAGTTAAAAAAAGGCGAGCCTAAGCGAGCGCTTAAGCGCGCCTAGGCTCTAGGTGTTGGCAAAACGCATTGCACAGAACTCCGCTTAATCTGTGCATAACTGCGCATAAGCATGCGCTTTAGTCAGTAAAGTGCAAGGCGGTGGCAAAACACACAATTAACGCCTAGCGCTTTTTTGAACTATGATAGCAATGGAATCTTAAATTAGAATAATTGTTCTTCAGGTTTAGGCACTTGTTCTACATGAACAGAGTATAGTAAGACGCAAGAATATAATACTTAAAATAGAAAATGAGCTCATAGACCTTACCACATTCTTGGTTCGGGACCAGTACAGAATAAGGTGTTCCCATTCATTGTCTAGTAAATGTGTCTCAGGAGAACGTAAGGGAATTTGATGAGTTTCTTTGCCGGTGAAGTACGTTTTCTTCAGGTAATTCCGATACTGCGACCAAGCATTCTTGAAGATAGCAGAGGTATTAGCACAGGTTACCTCATCCCGAGTTTCCAAATTGGTCCTTCTCTATAGAGAAAAATGGGAAAATTTGTTGTATTATAACCATCATGGAGGTAGGATGTATGGGACGAAGCAAAGTAATTGCCATGAATAACATTACTTACACATAACTCCTGGACAAACACCTGCAACTGGCATTTTCCTTCATCTTCAGTATAATATTTCCAAGATGGGAAGATACGCACATACGATTTAGCAACATCAAATGCGATAGATGCTAAACTACGACTGGCTGGTTGTGCTCCCTCCACAGGAATAGGCGTACTAACTGGTGGAGTTGGGGTTCGCCGTGATAGTACTGGCCCTTTGGGCACTGGAGCTGCCTTACTAACTGCTCTTGTTTGGGAGCTCTGTGGTGGAGATGTGTTGTGTCAACAGGAACTGGGTTACTATCGGCTGGGGTTGGGGTTAGATTGGGTGAAGCTGGTTCTCTGTCCATCGCAGTAGGGGTACAATCTGCAAGAGTTTGGGTTATGTGTGGTAGGGCTGGTTCTTGTGCATGTACAACCGGGGTGCTATCTCCACCAAGAGGTAGCACTATTTTATTTGAAGACCGTGTTTTTATTCCGCTAGATACTGGCATCACCCGCTCCAATTCAAATGGCTGATAAACAGGAAACATAGTTGAATGTACAGACATTGTATGAGAGACAGATGCAATAGATAGTGTGGAAAAAAGAGGGCATGAAATAGTTGACATGTATATTGTTTAACTAAAACGGATAGCATGACATAATTTCAAATATATGATGTCTATCTAAACTAGATAGCATAGCATAACATAATTCAAAGATATGATGAATAACTAAACAGGATCGCATGACATAATTCACCTACATGTTATCTAAGTAATCAGGATCGCATCATTTAATTCACATATGTGATTTATATGCTAAACAGAGGGCATTCGATATGATGTCTGAACTAAGAACATGGTGTTGAATATTGTGTATATGATGTCTAAACAATGCAATGCAAGACACCGTATGCATGATATGAGCAGTATAACCAGGCCAAGTTAGAGCATACACCTTAGTAGGGGAATAGGACTGGTCATCTGTCTCTAAATCCATCTCTGAGGAGCTATCGGGACCCAACAAGAGATCTGCTTCGACAGGTAGCACTGTCTGCTCTGAAGGCCTTGTTTTCACTCCAGATTTTTCCATCTCCCACCCAAATGGTTGATTCACAGGAAGAGTAGTTTAATGTACAAACATTGTCGACAAATGGAAATGTAATGAAGAAAAGAATGGGCAAGATATCATTCAAATATATGATGCCTAGTTAAACAGGATGGCATTGCACATTTCACATATATTATGGCTGGCTAAAAGACATGAGACTACATAATTCCCATATATGATATAGAAACTAAACAGGTGGCATTACAAAACATGTCTAAACTAAGCAGATGACATATATGATGTCAAAAGTAGGCACTGCAAGGCAACACATATGCATGATATGACTAACATCATCGTGCCACGGTAGAGCAAACACCTTGGGGGGTAAATAGGAGTGGTCAGCGGCGTCTGAATCTGAAGGAAATATGCCCTAGAGGCAATAATAAAGTTATTATTTATTTCCTTATATTATGATAAATGTTTATTATTCATGCTAGAATTGTATTAACCGGAAACATAATACATGTGTGAATACATAGACAAACATAGTGTCACTAGTATGCCTCTACTTGACTAGCTCGTTAATCAAAGATGGTTAAGTTTCCTAACCATAGACATGTGTTGTCATTTGATTAACGGGATCACATCATTAGGAGAATGATGTGATTGACATGACCCATTCCGTTAGCCTAGCACTTGATCGTTTAGTTTGTTGCTATTGTTTTCTTCATGACTTATACATGTTCCTGTAACTATGAGATTATGCAACTCCCGTTTACCGGAGGAACACTTTGTGTGCTACCAAACATCACAACGTAACTGGGTGATTATAAAGGAGCTCTATAGGTGTCTCCGAAGGTACATGTTGGGTTGGCGTATTTTGAGATTAGGATTTGTCACTCCGATTGTCAGAGAGGTATCTCTGGGCCCTCTCGGTAATGCACATCACTATAAGCCTTGCAAGCAATGTAGCTAATGAGTTAGTTACGGAATGATGCATTATGTAACGAGTAAAGAGACTTGCCGGTAACGAGATTGAACTAGGTATTGGATACCGATGATCGAATCTCGGGCAAGTAACATACCGATGACAAAGGGAACGACGTATGTTGTTATGCGGTTTGACCGATAAAGATCTTTGTAGAATATGTAGGAACCAATATGGACATCCAGGTTCCGCTATTGGTTATTGACCGAGAATAGTTCTAGGTCATGTCTACATAGTTCTTGAACCCGTAGTGTCCGCACACTTAGCGTTATGATGACAGTTTTATTATGAGTTTATAAGTTTTGATGTACCGAAGTTTGTTTGGAGTCCCGGATGTGATCACGGACATGATGAGGAGTCTCGAAATGATCGAGACATAAAGATTGATATATTGGACGGATATATTTGGATACCGGAAAGGTTCCGGATGAGATTGGGAATATACCGGAGCTCCGGGAGGTTACCGGAACCCCCCGGTAAGTATATGGGCCTTATTGGGCCTTAGTGGAAAGGAGGGAGAAGGAGCAAAGGAGGGGGCGCCCCCCCCCAAGCCCAATCCGAATTGGGAGGGGGGGGCCTTTCCTTCTTCCCTCCCCTCTCTTCCTTCCCTCTCCTACTCCTAATAGGAAAGGGGGGGCCAAACCTACTTGGAGTAGGATTGCCCCCCCTAGGGCGCGCCTCTCCCCTTGGCCGGCCCCCTCCTCCTCTCCCCCTTTATATACGGGGGAAGGGGGCACCCCTAGAACACACAAGTTGATCTACGGATTGTTCCTTAGCTGTGTGCGGTGCCCCCCCCCCCCCACCATATTCTACCTCGGTCATATTGTCGCGGAGTTTAGGCGAAGCCCTGCGCCGGTAGAACATCATTATCGTCACCACGCCGTCGTGCTGACGGAACTCATCCCCGACGCTTTGCTAGATTGGAGCCCGGGGAATGTCATCGAGCTGAACGTGTGCTGAACACGGAGGTGCCGTACGTTCGGTGCTTGGATCGGTCGGATCGTGAAGACGTACGACTACATCAACCGCGTTGTCATAACGCTTCCGCTTACGGTCTACGAGGGTACGTGGACAACACTCTCCCCTCTTGTTGTTAAACCATCACCATGATCTTGCGTGTGCGTAGGATTTTTTTTGAAATCACTATGTTTCCCAACAGAATCTGCCTCAGAACAGATATCTTCCTCTGGATTACAATCTGGAGAGGGGTGGGGAGGGTTTGCCATTGAGCCCACCATGGAGCGTTGTCTGCATGACATTGTATTTCCGCGCAAAACTCTTCTCTTTTTCTCTACATGTTCATCATGACTGTGTACAATATCTGACATGCATACGAAAAAAATATGGTGAGATTATGTAAGGAGAGCATGCAGAAATTTAGAGTGATGGTAAGAACCAGTGGATGGATCCAAAAATAATGATAGCAGGCTAATGATTGCTTTAAATTAATAAAAAGACAGATGATGATTGCTTTACTATTTGTTTCCCACCCAAGATGAACAACATAGGCATACCCTAGGTGAACCAGATATTAGACAGACATACTATTCATTGCTGCCTTGATATGTGCCTCACAACTAATTTAGAACTCAAGTTTGAACATTAATTTGGACCTGAGTTGGGAGTCCAAGAGCTGAACAGGACGATAAAGTAGCAGGTAAGTTTAAGCAATGCATAACATAAGCAGAAACAAAAGAGTGCGATCTCTCTTGTGGACCCGTGTACTCCTCAGGTTCATCTGCTGAGTCGATGATGGTGATGCTGTTGGGGTGGGTGTCGGCGGCAGGGAAGGAGATCTGAGGCGGTGAAAGATGGTCAGGAGTCATGATGTCTGGTTTGGTGGATGCTTCTGTCGATGGAGCAGCTCAGGTGAGGTGGACAACATCGCGGCAGGAGCAGGACAAACCACACAAAGTTCCCTTCGACATGTACCTGTAACTGAAGTAATTCTGTAAGGGCTCATTTGGCTTGCATGATTCTTAAAACGCAGGGATAGGAAAATCACCGGAATAGGATAGGAAAATGCACATGGTAAATAGAGCATTTGTAAACACAGGATTTCTATCAACTTGGGTGTTTGGTTTACAGGAATTGGAAGAGCAGAGGAATGCAAAGAAACATGGCCAAAATAAAGAGAAACCATATGAAAGTGTGTAAGTTAGAATGTTATTCTGGCACTAATGCACTTGGTCTTGTTTTCATGCATAGGATTTGAAAAGTAGGTCCGGGTGGATGTTTTGCTTCATTCCTTTCAACAAAATGCATGAATAATTGAATAGTAGAGTGCCATTGTAAAATTCCCTATTGCTATGTTTTTCCATTGAACCAAAATATCCCTAATGGATCGACGTGAATGTATAGTAATAAGTGATGCAACAAGTGTACAACCTCTTTGTCGTAGCCGTGTTGACCTCAGCATCATTGGGTTGGTCGCTGAAGCAGTTGAGGCAGAGGTGGCTGTCAGAGGTCTGGAGGAAGATCTGAGGAATCTGTAGATGGCGTCCAGGGCACTGCTCTGTTGTGATGGATCGTTCTGTCGTTGGAGCAGCTTCGGTGAGCCGTAAGACGTCAAGGCTGAAGCAGCACAAGACAGACATCATCAATCTCAAGTGGGATTCTAATAGCATCTCCAATAGATGATGTAAAATGGATGTAAAATTAACATCACCAAAAACCACCTGACTACAAGAGATGAGGTAAAAACTGTTGACTCTGAACTTAACTGTCGAAACTGAAATTTACTATGGAATCCGAAAGCTACTGTCGAAACTGAACGCAATGGTAGCAGAGAGGCACTTGACATGTAGTTTAGGGAGGGCCTGTAGTTCATCTTCAACCTGCACCCCCCTGAGCCGCCAGCCACCACCGGCCGAACCGCCGGCCCTAGCGCCGCCTCGCCGCCCCGAAACAACTCGCCACCGCCACCCCGGCCAGCCCTCTAGGCCCCCTCCCCCACCCTGAACCCTAAGATAGATAGTGGGATACCTCTCCGGCGAGCCCCTGTCCCCGCTGCGGGTGGTTCTTCCTTAACTCCGGCGAGCCCCCCCCAACCCCTGAAAATCGACTGACCCAAAAGTCGATTCAGTCGACTGAAGTGTCGCTTAATCGAAGCAGAGCAGCAGCATGAGCAAGGGGGAGAGTAGCAGCAACAGCTGGGCGAGCGAGCGAGCGAGCGAGAGCCGGAGCAGCAGCAGCAGCGCGAGCGAGCGAGCGAAAGCTGGAGCAGCAGTAGCAGCGCGAGCGAGCGAGCGAGAGCCGGAGCAGCAGCAGCAGATCTGGCTGGTATGGCCGTCGCCGCCGAAGGGGCCTCACACTGGGGGAGAGCCGCCGTGGAGATGTCGCTCGCGGCGCCGACTTCAAGGTAGCCACTCCATGGGGGTGCGGGATGGAGCACCGTCGGTGCCGGGAGGTCGAGTTAAGGAGAAGGTGTGATGCGATGAGTGTACAACCTCTTTGGTGGTGCCGAGTAGGCCTCGGCTTTGTCCGAGGAGTCGGTGAGGATGTTGCGGTTCCGGTGGAGCAGGTTAAGGCGGCGCTGTGGGGATGGAGCAGCCGCGATAGACGAGGCGATCGTCGGAGCAACTCCTTGGAGGTGGAGGACGGGGCGGCTGAACCGGCTGGACAGCGAGATGGACGACGGATCCTCATCCGGGGAGGTGGATGAGGTACGTTGAGCTGTTGCGGTGGACGACGTCGTCGAGGAAGAGGCTCCGGCTGGGTAGCGGTGATGTGGCGGACGAAGGAGGGTGGGGTTTCGCGGCTGGAGCGGAGAGGTTATGGAGGCCTGGGATTTCGAATGGCGAAAAGGGGGCGATGGGAGGGGGTGAAGCATGATTTAGGGACGCGCTTGTCCAAAATGTAGGGTGTGTTAAAAAGTACCCCCCAAAGCACACCGTTAACTTCGTCTGTGAAAGGTTCTTTCAATGATATAATTTTCACATTGTGCATGTCCTTTCAGCTCAGGGTTAGAAGGGGGATTTCGAGTGTCGGGATTTGGCAGCTAGAGGGAGTTTTCGCGCGCGTTGTAATTTCGGGATAGCAAGGCGCGGGTTGTGAAGGTGCCAATTTTGGGAGCACGATATCTAAATTTTCGGGATATAACAAGACGCGGGTTGAATTTTAGGGACAAGCCTAACGTGTAGTAATATTGTACTTGTACGTACCAAATCAATTCGCACTTCCCTCAACCAAAAAGAAAACGAAAAAATAAAACTATTCACACCACACAAAGAGAGAGTCTTGCCCCGTTTTACTATACAAATGCTATTCAAAGCTACTCCCTCCTTCCATCTATATAGGGCCTAATGCGTTTTTCGATGCTAACTTTGACCAAATATTAGAGCAATGATATATGACATGCAACTTTCACAAAGCACACCGTTAACTTCGTCTGTGAAAGGTTCTTTCAATGATATAATTTTCACATTGTGCATGTCATGTACTATTAATCTTGTCAATAGTCAAAGGCGGTCTTAAAAATCTCATTACGCCCTATATAGATGGAAGGAGGGAGTATGAATCCATGTTATGTCCGATTAAAAAATTTCACTTGCTGTATAATGCATGTAACCTACTCATACCAACATTTTAGTGCATTCCAAATGTCTATACTACCGCTGCAATTCGAACTAAATTTGAATTTGTTTCTCTATTTCAATAAGAATCTACAATCATGATTGTTGCCAACTTCAACCATCATAGTTTCCTTGCTATCCGCCAGATATAAATCGGACAGCCTATAATGCAGGATGGCAGGCACACCATCATCAACAACTCCGTTTTTTA
The DNA here is from genome assembly GCF_018294505.1 of Triticum aestivum. Lineage (NCBI taxonomy): Eukaryota > Viridiplantae > Streptophyta > Magnoliopsida > Poales > Poaceae > Triticum > Triticum aestivum. Next base: position 596,172,722 of record NC_057795.1, on the reverse strand, counting down.
TAAGAGTAGAGATAAAATATATTAAATGTAGTATAACATGTTCATAAACACACCATGTGTATCACCGTTATATATATTCACACATGTGTCGGTTTAAAACACTATGATAAATTCTTCAAATATCCGAATTCGCTTTTTATAATGAAGTTTATATGATCTCTATTCGTCTTTTACACCCACACAACCCTCTTATCTTTGTAGCTAGCGCTAACTTTCTCTTGTGCATGCACACGCCCGCATGCCTCTCATCCTCCCTCAGCATTCTCTAGCTCCATCGCGCAAATTCATCTTTTCACTTTAGGTCGTTCACCCACGGTGTGTGTAGGCCCCCCAGCTCCTTCTTTACGGCACACATCGATCGATACGCCTCTCTAGCCAGGTGTGCCTAGCACAAACACAAGCTTCCCCTCTTCTCTTGTCACCGTCCATGCCTCACTCCCACCACTCTTTTCATCGTTCTCGTACTCGCACACTCCTCCCTGCTCGATATAGTATGCCTCTCGTACCACCTCCTACATGCATCCCTCTATCTCTATCCTTCTCCTCATGCCTCATTTGCTTCTAACACACACATGCATGTATACCGATCGATCTCCCAACATATACCTGGATCGACTTTAACTACCCCCCCCATCGATCGACGTACCTCACAAGTTATGTCTCTCCTTTCTCTAACAAAGGGCGATTGATCTTCCTATGTAGTTATGTCTGCTTACCACAGCCACATCATCCCCCCTCATCATTCATGCATGCCTCCTGACCCGTCTCTCACACGCACGTGCATAGAACAAGCAGCCATCTCCTCTCTTATTGATATTGTGGGCATGCCCTCCGTTTGTCTAGCAAGCCTATCCCACCATTTGTTAGAAGCAACTCCACTACCACCCCCTCCAACACTCTAGCTCTGTCTCTCTCCCAACCTTATTCCTCTCCTGCACATATGCATGGATGCCGATCGATCTCCCTTAATACATGAGGTAGGCCTCTCTCCTCCTCCACACATATACCAGCCATTGTACCTCTATAGTTAATTGGGCCTCCCTCTTCCCCCACCACACACCGATAGTCGAGCGCTGCAGGTAGGTATCCATGCCATAGAGACAAACTGCACATGTCCCCTCTCACGTTCCAGTAGGCCAGCCACTCTATATCTTTGACGTGGGCACACACAAATTCGATGGCACTCTTTATTGATCGCGCGCACACACACACATCATCCCTCTTTTCGATTCTATGGACACCTCAAGCCGGTGATACCTCCACTCTCTTCTCATGGATCGCCCCCTCTATATATATGTTATATCCAGGACTCTATTTCACACACATTGCATATGTTACATTTTTTTTATTGAACCCCCCCCCCCGAAAAAACTCTCAAGAACCCACACACTATATCTCTCTAGGTTTGTATCTCTCTCACACAACCCCACGTAGGTGGTGTACATATACAAGAAGAGAATAGGTGCACCGTGCACGTACTCATGCTTCGTGCCCAGCCACACCCGTGCGGGTACACGGTGGAGATCATTTCTTTATGAAATGGCAGCCCACGTGCTAATTTGAACGACTGTAGCGGTTGTTTACCTAGGGAGGTCGTGTACCACGCCTGCATGAAACAAAGTTCGACTTGACGCGTTGCCGTGTCATTTTTAAATAAAGTTATAGCGCTCAATGGCACGTACACAGAATATAAAACGATTTTTATGGAGAAAAAGGCAGTCCGTTCACTATATACAATGGAGCCTTGCGTGCCTGGTTTGTCGCTCTTGAGAGTAGCTCACACAAGGCTGCGGTGGCCTCTCTCTCTCTCACCGTTGGTCACTGATCCTGCCGCATCCCGTCCGCCGGGGGAAAGGGAGTGTGGTGGCCTCTCTCTCTCACCGTTGGTCACTAATCCGGCCGCATCCTGTTCGCCGGGGGAAAGGGAGTGCGGTGGCCTCTCTCTCTCTCTCTCACCGTTGGTCACTGATCCGGCTGCATCCCGTCCGCCGGGGGAAAGGGAGTGCAGTGGCCTCTCTCTCTCTCACTGTTGGTCACTGATCCGGCCGCATCCCGTCCGCCGGGGGAAAGGGAGGAAGTGCATCATTTCTCCGTTCGACGGTGCCGAGGCAGCAGGTCTCGATCTGCGGTACACGCCGTTCTCTCTGACCAAGCTCCAGCGCGGCAGGGCCTACGCCACGTGCTCGCAGGTTCCGCCCGCCGCCGCTCACCTAGTTACATCCCGACGACCTCCAGGTATCCCCTCCGGCCTTGCTCCACTGCCCGTCTTCTCACGTTGCTGCATGTGGATCTTCCATAGTTCTTTGCCCAAAACGTAGCTCGTCCAGCGTACTTTCCATATTGCATTCTCGTCCTCACACCGTTTTAGACAAACACAACCGTGTTGTTATCTTCCCTTAGGGCAAGGAATATGCTTCTTTTTTGTCGTCGCATGTGTCATCAACTGTTATTGGCCAGTAATTCTTTCCTTTCTACCTCTTTTTTGCAAACAGGGCTATCCATTTCACCTCGTTGCTATTGCGACCTTTTGGTGAACTACACAAATCACTTTTTTCTTAAGAGTGTTTTGTGCAGTTGTACTAAAATGTCACACGGGCAACGTCTCTACATTTCAGTGCGACTGCACAAAGGGAGATTGGTTTTGCTCTATCCTCCTCATCCAACTCCAAGCCTAATCTTCTCCAACTAGTTAGTCTTAAGAGATACTGCAAAGGTGACCGGCTTCTATTTGTGTGTTTATTGTTTCATCAGCAGTCCTCTATTATTGTAATCACACTGAATATCTTTGGAACAAGGACGCTCAGCTCTATTTTAGTGGAACTACACAAAATTATCGGAATGTTGCATGCTCCAGAAAGCTACTTTTTTCCCAACATGCCTTGTTGATTTAGACAGAGCTGGGGGGATGTTGCTGCCAATGAAAGCAAGGATCAATTTTTTTAACACCTTTTCAGAACTCTGTTTTCAGTTGTGATGTAATTATTAGCTCTGATCTGCTAATAATTGACATGCATTAGCAAGGGAGTTAGTTTTTTATTGTTTCCGAAAGAGCATCGATGGCAAGACATGCGAAACAAAAGCTTAAAGCTCACACCATTGTACAATTTCATGTCGCTGGAAAATTATTTGTATAGTACGTCAATTATGTAAACAAATGATGGAAGCTTGATAGTATTGCCAGAAGCCTCTTCATCATCCGGGTCCATGTGCCATACACAAAATTATACTCCTTCATTCCTAAATATTTCTCTTTTTACAAATTTCAAACAGGCATATTTTAGAGTGTAGATTCACTCATTTTGCTTTGTATGTGTACTCCCTCCGTTCCTAAATATTCTATTCGTCTTTCTAGAGATTTCAACAAGTGACTACATAAGGAGCAAAATGAGTGAATCTACACTCTAAAATATGTCTATATACATTCGTATGTGCCAGTCCATTTGAAATCTCTAAAAAGACAAATATTTGAGTAGTCACTCGTTGAAATCTCTAGAAAGACAAATACTCCGGAGTATATTTAAGAACCTAGGGGGTAGTGCACAACCGCATGGGAGACTCAGCGCGGTCGTTGCGCCGCATTAATAGTGAGTAATGAGCAGTCAAATCATAAGCCCCACCTTTTCCATTGTAAGTTGCTCTGAAGAAGCAACCATCAATACGCTCTTCTTTGAATCCGCTCATACTACTCCATCCGTCACTGTTTATACAGCGCGCTTCAGAAAAAAGAAAACAAATCTATGGAACCAAGGCGACTAGCGATCGGCCTGAAAAATAGCATTGGTAGTTAGGCTGGCTGTAATGGGGAGTATCATATACTAGTATCATGCATATGATACTAGTGTATGATACTACCTTCCTAATGCATAGTATCATATATTAGTATCATGTTGTACTCTATTTATTGCCATGTATGACACAAAGTAGCATAGCATTTAATATGATACGGTATAATGATATGATACTACACCCTCTTTTTCTTCATTTAATGCTATGACACATCATCAAAATTTCCTAGTTGGCATGCATGATACTAGCTATGATACTATCATTACGACCAGCCTTATAGCACGGCGTCTATTACTAGAGGAATAATGCGTACACACATGCATGCAGTGCTTCCACCCCGGGTACACACATGCATGCACGTACTCCACTCCGTAGTAGTACAGAGTACATGAAGAGAAAATTGTGGATTTGATTGCGGTTACGATGCCCTAATTAATTGAGCATTAAATCAAATGCATCTAAAGTCTCTCTGGTGCTGGAAATGCATTGAGAGAAATGCATCATAATGAAGCGCGCCCGGTAAACTGTGATGGAGGGAGGAGTAGTATGAAGGTGTAAAACCAAGTACGTGTATGGCCAGTCGGTCAATGCACCTCCTCTTGGCATATCACTGACATGTGGGACAGGAGTGTGAGCAAACCAATCTCAATTGATGACAAAGATCCAACCCGCCGTTTCTTTAGAGAGACGAGGAGCTAGAACACACAGACGGGCTCGCACGGAGGCCAAGATATATTCGAGTATGGTTGGTTGATCAATATCATTCATTACATGTTGGGCTTCCGTTTTCCGCCCTTCTCCGGAATAAACGTGTACTTTATCAGAGATAAAAAAATAAGAGTACAGACGCTCCACCATGCGGTTCTAGTAGTAGTACTACTCGTACTACTGCGCTTGGCTCTTCGCCTCTTCGTGAAGACGAACAATGATGGTACTCCGCATGTTGGGTACTACAGTGTATGCCTCTTACAATCTGACACCGAATGGACTGATGCATGTCCACCGAGGGTAGGTTGCATTAGTCAAAAGGCGTAAGCGAGCTTCACCTTCTCCCGCAAGCTTCTCTTCGTTCTACGAGTTGACTGGGCACACCAAAAAGTAGTGCTAGTCCATACTCCCTCCTTTCCGGTTAATATGGCTTAATCTTTTTTGCGGGTAAATGAGAGAGCTTTATTCATATATAAGCCTTCTTAGGACGATCAGCCAAGACACTGGTCACTAGGAAGCGAGGTACCCCGCAAAAAAAGAAGTGGGAAGCGAGGTGTTTCATCAAGCCAACTCTCGGCCACATTCAAAGTGCAGCAAGCACGGTTCGCACGAAGATGCGCCGCAAGGTTTGCTGACCTGTTTACATGCTGAATAACAAAAAAAGAGGAAATATTACCGAGCGCTACTATTTGTAACAGGATATGAGTCAGAATTAAGCGAGAATTGTGGCGAGTGTTCCATGCAATCAACTTCCATTATCACATGCAAGAACCCTCGAAGAGAACCAAATGTGTTCATTGCTTTATCACATTTTAAAATTATAATAAGAGTGCAGACGCTCCTTCATCCGGTTCCTAGTACTCCCTCCGGTCCTTTTTGGTTTGCGCCTAAGAAAATTCAGTTTTTCCCTCAAAGCTCTGCGCCTTAGCTTCTTTACCCCGCTCTTTCCACTGGTACCCCTCCCATCTGTTCCGCTTTGACTGCATGTGCAGCCGCAGTAACTCCCAACTCTCTCTCCCATACCAATCGCCCCTTCCCAAGGCGTGCGCATGCAGATAGAGTGACACACATGCAGGCATGGAAGAGTGAGACGCATGAAGACTTGAAAGAGAGAGAGAGATGCATGCAGCGCGAGAATTCCGGTGTGGGGCAGGCTCAACCAATGGTATGCATGCCTAGAAAAACTAACCCCAGCCTCTCTCGGTAGCACATTAGGGATAGAACTGTCCAATTTCAAATGAAACAATCGCTCCTTGGTATCCTGGCTTCACCTTAGACGCAAACAAAAGAGGACTGGAGGGAGTACTAGTCTGTACCTTTATAGACTATATTAGTAGTACTAGTACTAGTAAACTTTGCGCTTGGCTGTTCGCCTATTCGGGAAGTCGAACAATAGTAGCACTAGTATAGTGTATGCTTCTGGCAATCTGACACCGAATTAACTTTTGCACGTCCACCGCCTGAGCGAGGGAGAGCTTGCATTAGTCAAAAGTTTCTCCTTGTCCTGCGAGCCACCGCGCGCAAGTAATGCTAGTCCATACTGCCTCCTCTCCGGTTAATATGGATTAATTTCAAACGAGATAAATACACTGTCTGTCACTATATATTTGTAAAAATACGGTCAGTGGACTTCATAATACGCTCACACTACTAGGGAAAAGGCTAGCAGCAGCGCGGGTTTTAGGTGTATCAGTAGCGCGGGGTGGGGCGCTACTAATAAGGCGCTCCAGCTAACGTATAGCAGTAGCGCGTTGTCACCGGCGCTACTACTACACAAGTGTAGCAGCAGCGCGCGCTTACTGGGAGCACGCTACTGCTAGTAGCTCTAGCGCCCTTTGCAGCAACGCGCTACTGCTATAAAGGCGCTGCTCCTAACTTCTATACACTCGCTACTACTAATTTAACAGGTTTTTTGGGCATATTTATTTTGTATTTGAACAGGCTTTATAGAAGAATCTTTAGCACATAGAAATGTCATCATGATACACATACAAATGCCTGCGAGACCACGAATATAATCATAGCATATACATACAAATAGTCTCATCATAATCATCATCCAACACAAAGTGGTCTCTCGTCATCATCTCGAAAATAGCGATAAAAGTCCTTGATTACTTGCAAATACATCGTCATCCATCTAAACAATGGTATACGCGAAAAGAGCTATCACTTTGAGTACATGAGTTCGTATCCCTCTCTCGCATTAGCGTGAACCTAAACTAACGACTGCCTGTCGCTCGGAAACCGGAAACCGGCAACACCTGGGCCTGACACTCCGACCACTCATCGTATATATACTCCTGGCGTAGCACTTCTTCGCCATCGATGATCTATGCACCTGCATCGTCACATGAGTAGATGATATGCAACATATATAGTTGAGCAACAGAAAGAGACAGACTTGACAAAAATAGAAACAACATATCATAAGCATAAATAACAAAGTTCATCGTAACCAAAATGCCCTAACTAGAGTGATCTTCGCTAGTCGAGGAGGAGGACAGTTTAATTACATCACAAATAAAGTTTCACTGCGCATAACTCAAAGTTTTGTCATACAAAAAGTATGGACTAAACAGACACATTGTCATATATCGACAATCACTCCAACATGCCGTGCCATCCATCGAGGTCAGGGAGATAGTCCCCGAGCTTAGTGAAAGGCTTCATGTCGAGACGCTGAGAGGCTATGCATGTTCGGACGTCTTCCCGTGACATTTGTCCTCCGTAGAACATCCCTGTTTTTCCAACGACCTCTTTCATGATGATTTGGGCAAGTTCGCGCTGGATGTTATAGAACTCAGCTCGAAGTCGATGATCCTCGATATCTCCTATGTCCTTTGCCCATTGCAGAATATGGGCATCGCCAGATCTAGGTGACATGTGAAGGTTCTGGTGATCCCGTCTGTACTCCAGCATGTGGTATAGGACATAGAATCCATCATTAAGAGAATCCTTTGGTTGCTGGATGCAGCAGAAGTCGGTCTTATGGCTGAAGGCGGCCCTGCTGCCCCTTCTCTTCTTGTCCCTAACCTCTCCACCCCTTGCTTGGTAGTAAAACATAGCACTATCGAGAACATCTTTGATGTGGGTGTAATCCTTTTTGTGAATGTTCTTCGACGAGTCCAAGTAAAGAGTGTGGGAGAATCGGGGGTAGAGGATGATGGGGACGGCGTGCCCGCCGCTGCGCAAAATAAGTACACCTCAAATTAATTAGCCTCCACCGTGCAAATGAATTATTGAAATCGAAGGAAGGATAGCAGCACGGATGACTTACACAGGATGATAAGGCACGAGAATCGCCTCCTTGTCCTTATTGGCGAGCATGAAACTGGCGATGTAATCCGTCGCATATTCACGCTGCTCTGCACAGACTCCCAAGAAGCTCTTGTGCATGTAGTACGGGTCAGCGACACAGATATGACGTATCTGCTCAACCCCAATGATGTAGTTCATGTGCAAGGCATAAAGGCGGACAAACGTAAAATCCAACTTCTTCATGTGAAACATGTCGAATATGTAATCGAATCGGAGGAAGAACTTATCCGCAGGGAAGCTGTCGACGTACGACATTTGCCGCGGAAAGTTAACCACGTAGAGTGGGTATCATGGATCTTTCGAGGCGATGAGGAATTTCTCTACCCGCAGCACATCATCATGAAGTCTCCTTAGATCGCCGAATCTGGCCCGTAGCGCTGTTGCAGGTAGGATTGGTTGACCGGGGATATGCCATTTATCCGCATCGGGGATATTTATACGGTCCTGAAGCGGAGGCTGCTGAGGCGGCTGGATCATAGAATCAGCTTTTTTGCCTTTCCTCGCTCTCTTCCTAGACTTCTTTACTACCGGAAGGTCGTAAATAACACGTTGAGACGGTAATTCAGGCACCGACTCATGACACTCAAACCCTGAGGAGGCGCCAGTATAGACATACTGTTCAGTGCCATCGTCATCCTCATCCTCATCCATGGCGACGTCATCAGCGACTAATGGAGCCTCCTCCTTACCCCGTCCCCTATCACCCAACCCGACACCCGACGCTAAATGGGTAGGTAGGGTGTTGATGTTCATACCTTGCTGAGGTTGCGTGCTCGTGGGTGTGCTCCCGGCCGCCTCCAGACGAAGCAGACTCTTTGGCCACAACAGGACCCACCCATTGCAACAATCACCAAGCCGCCGCGGTGTCTCCTTGTCATCCACCAGTAGTGTTGGAGGAGGCAAATTCTCGTGGCCCGGTTCGACACTGGCCATGGAAACCTTGAAGACGTTCGGGGGGATCGGCCGGGTGTGGAACAATGGTTCCTTCGGCTTCATTATCTTCGCCTTCCCCACGGCCACCTTCTGGTCACCGATGGTGTACAATATGGTGCACGGGGTTTCGTCGGCCTGCAAAGAAAAGTCTGCGACGTGAGACATCCGAAAGGCAATGAAAACGGGAGATTATACATTTATATTGAAGGGGGCCGGTGTGACAGATACCGTGAGGGCGTCGAGCTCAGCCAAAGACGAAGCACCACCGAGCACGTCCGGTGCGGGAGCAGGTGCGGTAGCCGGTGCAGGAGCAGGTGCGGGAGCAGGTGGAGGAGCCGGTGCGGGAGCAGGTGCTCCCAAGAAGTCAGCAAGGGGAAAGTCCTCTGCATTTTTTTCTGGATTTTTCCTTGTCCAAGTGATAACGCCCGTCACCAAGGAAGTAGACAAATCTGCAACCGCCTGTTTTGCGGCAGCTACCGCTATTGCAATTGTCTGAGATGATTTCTTCTCAACCGCAATCTCAACCTTCTTGTCGATGTTTTCTTCAGTTAACCTCCGTCTTTCCTTTCTCTCCTTCGTGGTCTCACGGTAGTACTTCTTCCATGTGGCGCCGTCTCCGACACCGTGCACGCGTCCATATGACGGTCGAGTATCCACCGGTCGGTGAAATCCGCCAAGGGGTCTTGGATGCCCAAACTCGCGGCTTCCGCGTCCTCCTTGGCCCATTGGACCTCTTTCCGCCGTAACCACGGCTTCCGAGGTGGTGGCTCCCAATATTCCTCTGTTGAAGCCCCTTCATGTACTTAGACTTGTTTTTGGTAGCTTCGGCCTCGCAAGCCTCCTTGAATATTTGAAACTGGCCTTCCATGATTGTCGGATTATCCTTTACAATCTCGGAGTAGGGTTCCTTCTTGTCGATGATCCTTGCTTTCACTCAAGTTTTCCAGGAGGCCAACGCATCGCTGAACTTGGTCATGGCGTGTTTGTTTATCTTCTTCATTGCTGGGTCCTCGTCTGGATCTTCATAATCCTTCTCATTCCGGCCAGGGAACATGAATATCTGGTGAAACTTCTTTAGGAGGGAGCTCCTCATATTTTCTATCTTCTGTAGTTTCTCATCGTTGATGGTGGCGGTTGTCCGTATGATGCAGCCTATTTGATTGTCGTAGCACAAGAGAGCTTCCTCGGGCGCCTTTGGCTTAAAAATGCCGTCGTCCACCTCCGTGACCACTAGCCTAGTAGTCCTGAGTTTGTTAGGAAGCCGTTGCCTCTTTGCTTTCGGTTCTACACCTGCTCCGCTCCCCGAGGCAGCACCGGTCTCAGCGCCGGTCTCGATGCCGGTCTGAATCTCAGCGCCGGTCTCAGTCTCAGCACTGGTCTGCGTGTTGGTCTCAGTCCTCGATGCCACCGGTGGGCCCAGCAACAACATTGGTTGATCGTCGGTAAGGCCAAAATATTCGTCTGCCGCCAGGTAGACGTCGTCGCAATCACCAGAACCCCGTCCTTCATTGTTGCTACCCATGTTTCCTATGATTAAATCTAGTCAATTAATTCTAGACCTAATAAAATGAATAATGACATAAAAAAGGACTATTGTTTTGCAGGAATGTTGACTCCTTCCTGGTGCGGCAAATCCCGGGCACTCGATATGTCCTAGTTTGTAGCACAAGTCATGCCGAAATTCATGGAAAATTTCGCCATGACCTTTGCTAAAAAGTGGACAAATCAAGAACCTGAAATTTGCCGGAACAGAAATCAATCAACATTCTGGCAAAACATAGGCCACTCAGCATCATTCCCTGGAAACAACAAAGCCACTTGGGCACAATCGAACAACTTCAATGAAAAGATATAACATGAGCAAACACTATATAACATGGCCACTTCAATGAAAAGATATAATCAACAATAATGGAATATGCAAATGAACATCAATGACATATAGCTACTGTTCTGTTTGACCAAGTTTTTGAAAAGAAAAACAATTCAGTTTTTTGTTTATAGCTAAATGCTATAGCTATTGTTTTTTATTTATAGCTAAATACTTTTTTTTGTCTAAAGCTAGAAGTCTAGGAACTACATTTTCTCTAACCCTCTTGACCTCACCAGAATTTCCACAGCAAGACCTTAGTACCTACACCCAATTTCTTCAAAAATATTCAGGTCCATAGTCCAAATAATTCAAATTTCATTTGAATGAAATTTGGAACAAATTCAGGTCCGTAGTCAAAATATTTTTTTATAGCTAAGTGTTTTTGTTTATACCCTCTGTTAATTTAAATCTAAATGCTACTATTATTTATATACCCTCTATTAGTTTAAAGCTAAATGGAATTACTGTTTAGGAATTTTCATAAAAATTGCCCTAGCTAATTTCCTAAAAAATTGCAAATCATTTTTCCTAAATGCTATAAAATGCCCACTGCCCTAAAAAAATCTAGGGTTCATTTGAACACCTAGGGTTCATATGAACATCAACACAGTATCAACACATATATATAATTGCCCTAGCAGAGAGAAATAGGAGGGTAGGGACAGGAGAGGCATAGCCTTACCGTCGGCGCAAGGGCAGGCTCTGGCCCGGGCAGCGGTGGTGAGGTCGAGGGCGGCGGTGGCGAGCTCGAGGGAGGCGACAGTGAGGTCGACGACGACGGCCTCGGGCGGCGGCTGTGAGGTCGAGGGGGCGGCCTCGGGCGGTGGCAGTGTGGTCGAATGCGGCCTCCGGCGGTGGCGGTGTGGTCGAAGGCGCGCGGTAGGGCAACGTCGGTGATGGAGCAGTTGAGGGACAGGGGGGAGTAGAGAGGGGGCAAAAGGACTTAGCAAAATTTTGCGCCAGGGCCCCCGGGATTTGAGTCAAACTAGCAGCAGCGCTTTCTATGCTATAGCGTGTTCCAGAGAAACGCGCTGCAGCTAACCCTTTCTGTTTTCTTTCTCTTTTTCTTTTGTTTTATTTACATTTTCTTTTGTTCATTTCTCCTTTTTCTATTTCTTTCATTTTCATTTACTTTTCTACTTATTTTTCTATTTATTTTCGTTTCCATAGCAGTAGCGCTGTAAAGAAGAAACACGCTGCTACAATGTTTTTAGCAGTAGAGTGCTTCTGCGAGAAGCGCTGCTACTATTCCTAGCCTACCGGCACCAGTGAGAGAATTTTAGTAGTAGCGCTTTTCTGTGGAGACGCGCTACTGCTAAAATAATGATTGTAGCGTGGTTTTGCAACAAGCGCTACTACTAAGTAGCGCTAGCGCCGAGTTTTGACCAACGCTACTGCTATACCTCTGTGTATAGCATTTTCCCTAGTAGTGTCATTGCGCTCAATATATATATTTTCCGGTGTTTATACAGTCACTAGCTCACCCTGACTGAGTATGTGTGTGCATGCACGTGTAGGTTGAGCACTTAGCGTGACCGTGTGTGTTTCGTCGTGTGCTCGGATATGCATGCATTAGGGCGTCGCGCGCGTTTTTGCGTCCATGTGTACATGTGACTGTTGCATACACGTAGGGGGAGTACGTGTAGGGGCCACTAAGGGGCAGTCAAATCACACAGTAAGTTAGTCGGAAGAAGCAACCATCATTTCACTCTTGAATGACACGTACGCAATATAAAGTGGTTGATATGGAGAGAAAAAGAAAACCACTATATATACACTAGCAGGAGCCTAAGCTACAAGCATGCTTGCTAAGGTTGCTCTCTTCACAAGCATAGAACGACGGGCCTGATCCCGCAGCTGGGGGAAGGGAACAATGTTCTGCGTAGACGTGGTCGACATCGGCGAGGGAGAAAACCCACGGTAAGTGCGTCCCAATTGGGGGTCACCGCGGTATGGGCCGATGCCGCGTCCCAACCGCCCTTCTAGGTACAACCCGACGTCCCAGGTAGTCCATCTTCCTTTTGGAGCCGGCTTGCTCCACTGCCGTAGCTCCATCTCCATGTCGACCTTTCTCTACTTCTACCAGCTTCTACTTGTGATGAGTTTATGTCTCATGAACTAGTGCCAGTACTATTATTCTAATCACACTTCTTCAATATCTTTGCCATCAGGGATGCTCAGGTCGATTTTAGTGGAACTGCACAAAAGCATCGTATGTTCCGAGGGTGCCAGCCGTCTTTCCTTCGACAGGTTCCACCTGGCCAGGGAATTAAATCATGTTTAGGGTTTAGGGTTTAAGTCGTAGTGACCCCATCAGTAGTTTTTCTTTTGTACACGCTCTCACAACTTTTTTCTTACGTTGTGAAGTAAATATTGGCTATGATCTGTGAATCATTGAGATGCATCAGCATGCGTGTTAGTTTTCCTTTGTATTTGATGGAATGTTGTAACGTGGCAACCTTGGAATAGGAATGAAAATGGAGTGGAAAGTTTCCGTTTTTCCGGAGAAAAAATGGAAACGGAGAGAAACCAACGTTTCGTTTTGTTGGATCGCGCCATCGAGCAAAACTAATGTTTAAATCACGTTTGTCATGTTCGTGTCTCACCCTCCTCCACGGCTCGACCCCACACGGTCGCTCGGCATGCCACTCACCGCAAACCAAGTATACGATAACTTTCCCGCCTGCTTGTCGATGGATCGCGCCATGGAGTACTACTAGCACTACTGGAAGAGATTGATGAGTTGGGGGAGGATAGCTAGCTGTAGCACGGACTCCCAAGAACTTTTTACATGCATGTTGTAGCCGGCTATTGCAACCTTTGAACGCGGAGCAGCCGCGCACACCCGGAAGCGGCGAGGGCGACGCTCTCTTGGCCGGCGTGCCGCCTCAATGCCGGTGCCAGTGAGAGGTCGCATCCGCTCTGGCCGGGCATGAATGCGGCACTGACCGTTTCGGGCAGGAAGCACACGCGGGTGATGAAGAGGGTTCGGGTTGGTCAGGACCGGCCGTGGCAGCGGTCCGGACGTGCGCAAACAAGAGATATTGTACATTAATATTGTTGCATATATAATTAACAACGTAAATAATGTGCCAGTTGGACAAATATGATTGGAGATGGAGATGGAAATGGAATTTTACTTAACCACGGATATGCATGTCTATGTCTATGTGTGTGTGCGCGACGACTCTCGCGACCTGGAAGCGGGGGCGTGTTTTTGATCGAGTTTTCTTTCTTGGTACGTTAGAAAATCAGTTTGTCTAATTCACATCTAAATGTTATTTAAGGATATCACATCTAAGCTCCCACAAGTATATAATGTAGCAACAAGAAACAAAAAAATAGACCACAAACAGAGTGGACATCAACTTAGACATCTAGATGTGTCCTAGACAGACCCTTAAAAAATTGTCCTGATTTATGCCTTGGTGGAGGTATACATGTTGTTTCGACAAAAAGTACATGGTGGTTGTGCGGTCATTGTCCATATGGTGGTAGTACTATCACTAGTTAAATGAAGAAATGCTTTTTTTCTCGGTTATCCTGGTTTAGTTCCCATCAAGATAGGGTTTGCACTCTCCACACGCTCGCCGCAATACATATATGTTACACGCTGGAGGCTCAGCGTTCATTTGCTAGGGTTTGCTATATTCACAGTCTCTCACCCTCTCTTCACTAGATCTAAACAAGACTGTGTTGGCCTCTTGTCTCTCTCTCCCCCCTCACAGCTGGTGAAGGAGGCGTTCGTATCCCGTCGCACTGGGAAGGGGAGGAGGTGCAGCGTTAACTCTATCGCCTTCGGCGAGGGAGGCAATCCACTGCCGGCTGCGTTGTTCTCTTTCACCCAGCGCCTATGCGGGAGGGCCACCGACCCCTTCTTCCTCGCTGCCGTACGTAGTGTGGGCAGATCCGGCCTCCCGCAGCACACCTTGCCACATCCCGACGACCCTAAGGTATAAGTTTCTCTAAAACCGTCGTTGCTCTAGCTGCATGTGGATCTTTTTCGATCTGTAGTCGAATCTAGGTCTTGGTTCAAAGAGGAAAGAAAGGTGCGGTGGGGTGGAGCATGAATCTAGGACGTGGTTCAATGAGGAAAGAGGGAGGAAAAGTAGTATAGACTGGCTATCCAACCGCTTTGTTGGTCGAAAAGGGAAAAAGGGGGTAACCCAGTAAACACATCTGTAAGGAACCGATCTCTTTGTTGAAAAGGGAAAGAAACAGGGGGGGTCGGGTAGTTTGTGCAGGACTAGATTTGCTGCCCTCGCATAGGAAAAAAGTTCAAAGAGAACAAATATGGGACCAACACAGATATGCTGCTTGGCTACATACTCTGCATCACCCATTTATACGTGTGGACGCACATGGTGCTAGCATGTCCCATACAGCTATTTTGCTGTTGTTAATCTAAGAATGCCGCCGGAAAATTGAAGTAATGCCACTGTTAAAAGTAAATTACATTTTTTAACGAATGTTGTTTCAAGAGAGTGTCTCTGTTAATATGAATCAATGCAACCGTTTTAGAAATGCTACTATCCTACTTTGTTTTCCATCCAAGATAAGTTAGATGCTTCTTTCTGTCACCGTTTGTTTGATCCTCCTTTATCGGCAAGTAATTGTTTCCTTTTTTTGCCTCTGTTAAAACAGGGGTATCAATTCAACTTTTTGCTATTGTGACATTTTGCTTCGCTACTCGAAACACTTATGTTTTAAGAGTGTTTTGTGCAGTTCAACTTGAATGTCACACCGGTTACTTTGCTTAATTTTGGTGGAACTGCACAAAAGGAGATCCGAGATTTGTTTCCACTGTTCCTGTCGAGTTGTTTCAAATCTTGGTCTCAACCACATGATATCTATTCAACTTGTTGCTATTGCGACATTTTGCTTCGCTGCGTGAAACACTTTGCTTGATTTCAGTGCAACTACACAAAAGGAGATTGGATTTCCTATTTGTGTTAGCTGATTTGTATTTTATCCTGGCGTTCTTGTCGGAGTATTGGGTCACGGGTAGGCTAACCTGAGTCCCAGGACCTTTCAAGACATCGGGGCAGGCCGCACCCCACAAGCCGAGTCCCAGGAGCGACTCCAACACAAGCCGAGTCCCAGACAGCGACTCCGAGATAAGCCGACTCCGAGCTGGCGACCTCCAGAGAGGCCAACCATGGAGAGTCGGCCCATGACTCCTCCCTCATCCCAAAGTACGATGTGGGGTACGGTCACGGTGTGGCCATTCCCCCCTGCTTACGAAGGGCCGGCATGGCTACAGTGAGTTGTATCGCTGGAAGATCTCCGGCGAGGCGCGACACTGTTGCCATGCCTGCCCTGACCTCAGCCACAGTGCACCACGCACTGTGCCCACGATGCCGGCCTGTACGGCCCGAAGACGGCGGGGCCGCCTGTTAGTGGGTGGGCCGAAGGCGGCCTGGGCGCCCCAAAGATGGACCTGTGGGAGTCGGCCTCCTTGGAGTCGGCCGACCCCTCCCTAGGGCCCCACGAGTCATTAACCAGATAGGATGGGGAATGGCGACAGTGATCGCCCGATAGATGGCGGCACTGTTGTCACGACCCAATGACCGAGCCTGCGTCATCAGGAGTGCCGCTACAGTATCAAGCCTGTTCGCGGAACCCGCCAGTCGGCGGGCCCCAGAAGCCGGCGGGAAAGACGGCGGCCTGAGAGACAGACGGCTGGGCCCCGTGCCCAGCCGGATTACTATTGTACCCCCGGGGGGTAGGCCTATATAAACCCCCCGGGGCACCCATGCAAAGGGTTCGGACCTAGATAGAGATAGACCATATAGCACAGGGAGGAGAGAGCTAGCCTTGCCCTCTCCTGCCTCCCGAAACAGCTCCAGGAGCACCATTGTAGTCACTTTGCCTTAGTGATCATGCGGAGACCCCGCAGAGCAGCAGTAGGGGTGTTATCTCCTAGGAGAGCCCTGAAGCTGGGTAAGTTCCGCCGGCGTGCATGTCTTCGCCTCATCCCACTTCCAGACACCGGCGACGTTCTACTCGCTCCCAACATGATAAGCCATCCTTTGGCATATGTCGTATCCAACCCCCGACATTTGGCGCCCACCGTGGGGCGAGGTGCACCGTCGTCCGGAGATCTGCTCTGGACGGGAACCCTGTTCCTCCCGGCGAGCACAGCCAGCCCGGCACATCGGATGGCGTCTGTGCCGACGCGCTGCACGACGCTGAGATCGCCTGTGCGGCCAGCTGCCTCGCCGATCTTATCGTCGAGGTTCGCCTCTCCGATGAGCCTGCGTCCGATGCAGGCACGAGTGTCCCCGAGAGCCTCCTCGTGGGCCTCCTCGACCAAGTCCACGTTGCCAGCGAGCCTGCCGCGGACCTGGAGTCCATAGGATCCACCGACCCGATGCTGGTCGACTCCGACATCGCGTCGCTCGACGCGTTCCCCACCAACATGGTGGTCTACGACAAGCCGCTCCCTTGTGCGGGGAGCGGCGGAAGCACCCTCACTGAGGTCCTCGTCCTCGAGCACGGCGAGCGCTCCGGTGAAGTAGCGCACGACCCGCTTGACGCGGCCCTGCGAGGCCTTGCAGTGCCGATTCTGGAAGACGCCGACGCAGAGACGCTGGAGGCGCTCCGCCTTCAGCTCGTCGAAGGCGCGAAGAAGCTGTAAAGCATGAGGCGCTTGTCGGAAGCTTACCAACGCGAGATGGATCGCGCCGTAGGCGGCTCGCCGGCTCCGACCGGGCCTAGTCACCTAGGCGCGGTCCGACAGCGCGGCGCGGCAATCGCCAACCTCTTCGGGGCTGATCGCCCTGTGTATGCCACGCCCGCAAAGAATATCTGTGCCGCCCAGGCGGCGGCAGACGAGCTCGACAACTTTGAAGGCGAAGAGCGCCGCGTAATGACGGAGCGAGTTCAGCAGCTCCTCGACGCGGCTGCCGCGTAGAATGATGCCGGATGTCGCACCGAGGTGCCGCAGCGCCAAAACGACGACCCATCGCCTTGCCAAGACCAAGGTGCGACGTCTCGGATGCCGACTGGCGGGGCCCGTGGGAAGAAGGACAAGGAGCCGGCTGTCAGCCACAGTCGGACTCACCTCACCATCGAGTGCGACCAAGACGGCCGCCCCAAAGAGGTGGAACGGCGGGACGACTACCTGCCTCCCCCTCCTCGCAGAGAAAGGCGAGTCTCCCTGCCGCCCTTGGAACATCCGACTCTCGGCGACCGCCCTGGCCGCCGAGAGGGAGTCGGAGAGAACGACGCCCGCCACCGGATCGACCGACTCCACCGATCCCTGGCGCTGGAAGAAGAAGACGAGTTGGGTCCCCCCTGCTTTGGACCCCGCATCCAAGATGAGCCCTTCCCCAAAGGGTTCATGCTCCCCCGAGACACGCCCAAATATACCGGCACCGTGAAGCCAGAAGATTGGCTGATCGACTACTCCACAATCGTCAACATACCGAATGGCAACAAGCGTGTTGCCGTAAGATACGTCCCGCTCATGCTCCAGGGCTCGGCCCGGACGTGGTTGAACAGTCTGAAGCCCCGCAGCATCAACAGCTGGGTCGACTTCACCGAGGCTTTCGTCCGCAACTTCACCAGCACGTACAAGCGACCTCCCAAGCCACGCCAACTCTCCTTGTGCGTGCAAGGCCCTAACGAGTCTACTCGCGACTACCTCACGCGCTGGGGTGAACTCCGGAACTCCTGCAAGGGTGTGCACGAGGTGCAGGCCATCGAGTACTTTACTGCCGGGTGCAGAGAAGGCACCCTCCTCAAGCACAAGCTCCTCTGCGACGAGCCGAAGATCCTCGATGAGCTGCTGATCACAGCGGACAAGTACGCCACGGCCGACTCCTCCATGAAGGCGGAGATTCGGGTCAGCACAACTGGCAAAGTCGCCTCTCAGGCTCCAAGAACTCCAGCTGGAGACACCAGTCGGCGGCAATAGCAGAATGACCAAAAGCGCAAAGCCCCGCAGCCGACTTCCAATAGTCGACAAGTGGCAACAACAGAAGACCAGCAGTTGGAGGGACCGCCTCCGGCAAAGCGACAGAAGGGCGGCAAGTCCAACTGGCTGCCGGCTTTCTCCTACGAGCAGACTCTAGATGGTCCCTGCAAGTTCCACAGCGGCGCGAAGCCGTCAAACCACACCACCAGGAAATGCCACTGGCTGACCAGAATCGCCAAGGGGGACGGCCTGCTCCCTCCCCCTCCTGCTGGGCCGCCTCCTCCATAGCCGCCCCAGCAGCCGGCCGTCAGGCCAGTCGGTGCGATACAAGACGAGTTCCCGGATGAGCACGGAGCCTATGTGGTGTTCACCAGTTTAGCGGATGACCGACGCAGCAGGCGCCAACAGCAGCAAGAAGTGAATGTGGTTGCATCAAGTACTCCAGAGTTCATGCGTTGGTCCGAGAGGCCTATCAGTTGGAGCAGAGCTGATCACCCAGAGGTGATGCCGAGTCCGGGCTCCTACGCCTTGGTTTTAGGCGCCACTCTCGCCACAGATAGGCGGGCCGCTCACTTCTCGCGAGTACTGATAGACGGAGGCAGCAGTATCAACATCCTGTACAAAGATACAATGGAGAAATTAGGAATCAAGCGAAGACAGCTTCAGAGCAGCCGAACTGTGTTCCACGGAATCGTCCCTGGCCTTTCCTGCTCACCAATCGGCAAGATCCTGATAGATGTCCTCTTCGGAGACAAGGATCATTTCCGCCGAGAGCCAATTTGGTCTGAGGTGGTGGACCTTGAGAGCCCATATCATGCATTGCTTGGCCGACCCGCCTTGGCCAAGTTCATGGCGGTCCCCCACTACGCCTACCTCAAGATGAAGATGCCGAGTTCCAAGGGAATCCTAACCGTGTCCGGCGACTACAGGAAGTCGTCCGCTTGCGCGGCCGAAAGTCGTCTGCTGGCCGAGTCCTTGGTGATCGCGGCTGAGAAATGGCTTCTTGATCGGGTCGTGGTGATGGCCGGCAAGCAGCCCGAGTTACCGCCCGACCACAAGGAGTCGGAAGCAGAAGGATCATTCAAGCTGGCCAAAGAAACAAAGAAGATACCGTTGGACCCGGAACACCCGGAGAGATACGCTGTCATGGGCACAGGCCTTGATAACAAATAGGAAGGCGAGCTCGTCGATTTCCTCCGTGAGAATCGCGACATCTTCGCATGGTCCCCCAAGGACATGCCTGGTGTCCCGACGGAATTCGCCGAGCACAAATTACACGTCCGATCTAATATGAAGCCCGTCAGGCAGCCCTTGCGCCGCCTGTCAGAAGAAAAAAGAAGAGTTGTTGGAGAAAAAATAGCCCGGCTCCTGGCAGCCGGCTTCATCATGGAAGTGTTTTTTCCAGAGTGGCTGGCAAACCTAGTACTGGTGCGGAAGAAGAACAAGCAGTGGCGGATGTGCATTGATTACACGAGCCTCTACAAAGCTTGCCCCAAGGACCCATTTGCTCTGCCGAGAATCGATCAGGTGATAGACTCCACAGCCGGATGCGAGCTGTTGAGTTTCCTAGACGCATATTCGGGATATCACCAGATCAAGCTGAACCCGGCCGACAGACTGAAGACCACCTTCATCACGCCGTTTGGAGTTTTATGCTACTTGACCATGACGTTCAGCTTAACAAACACCGGCGCCACCTTTCAGCGTTGCATGCAGAAGTGCCTCCTGAAGCAACTCGGCAGAAATGCCCACGTCTATGTGGATGATGTAGTGGTGAACACGGAGAAGCGTGGAACCTTGCTGGAGGACCTCAAGGAAACATTTGAGAATCTGCGCCGATTCCAGATCAAGCTCAACCCAGAGAAGTGCGTTTTTTGGAGTACTAGTCGGCCAGCTCCTCGGTTTCCTAGTCTCCGAACGCGGCATAGAGTGCAACCCTGTGAAGATCAAGGCCATCGAGAGGATGGAAGCACCCAGACGACTGTTAGATGTGCAGAAGTTCACCAGCTGTTTGGCATCCATCAGTCGGCTGGGTGAGAAGGCTCTCCCCTTGTATCAGCTCATGAAGAAGACGACCTTCTTTGAGTGGACTCCCAAGGCGGACGAGGCTTTTCTCCAACTAAAGAAGATGTTGACTACTCCCCATGTGCTGGCGGCTCCGACTCCCAAAGAGCCCATGCTCCTATACATTGCCGCCACTAGCCGAGTAGTCAGCACAGTCATTGTAGTCGAGCGCAAGGAGGAAGGCAAGGCGCTACCTGTCCAGAGACCGGTATATTACTTGAGCGAGGTGATGTCGGCCTCCAAGCAGAACTACCCCCATTACCAGAAGATGTGCTACGGCGTGCATTTTGCCACCAAGAAATTAAAGCCTTACTTCCAAGAGCATCCAATCACTATGGTCTGCACAGCTCCACTGGCCGAGATCATCGGAAGCCGAGATGCTTTTGGCTGAGTGGCCAAATGGGCCATCGACCTGGCCCCCTACACCATCTACTACGAGCCCCGCACCGCCATCAAGTCACAAGCACTGGCTGACTTCCTCATCGACTGGGCCGAGACCCAGTGTCTACCGCCAGTGCCCGACTCCACCCATTGGCGGATGCACTTCGACGGCTCCAAGATGCACACCGGCTTGGGAGCCGGCGTCGTCCTCACTTCCCCCAATGGCGACAAGCTCAGATATGCGCTGCAGATCCACTTCGCTGCCTCCAA
Organism: Triticum aestivum; assembly: GCF_018294505.1. NCBI lineage: Eukaryota > Viridiplantae > Streptophyta > Magnoliopsida > Poales > Poaceae > Triticum > Triticum aestivum. Next base: position 596,151,465 of record NC_057795.1, on the reverse strand, counting down.
CAACGTGGCCGAGTACGAGGCGCTCATCCACGGGCTCCGGCTTGCCAAAGAACTCGGCATTCGCCGGATCCTATGCTATGGCGACTCTGACTTGTTGGTCCAACAATCATCTGGCGATTGGGACGCCAAGGACGCAAATATGGCGAGCTATTGTTTCCTCGTCCAGCAACTCAGCGGATACTTCGAGGGGTGCGAGTTCCTCCACGTGCCAAGGAACGACAACGACCAAGCAGACGCCTTGGCATGAATCGGCTCCACCCGCCAGGCAATACCATCCGGTGTCGCCCTCCGGCGCCTCCTCAAGCCTTCTATCAAGCCGTCACCAGAATCAGATTCAATCTTTGTGTCGGATCCACCTGAGGAGGACGGATCCGACTCCAAGAAACACACAGTCGAAGCCGGCCCGGGGACTTCAGAACCAGGCCCGGGGACTGTAGTGGCAAGATCGAAGACTCCAGAGCTCGGCCCGGGGACTGCTCCAGTCGGCCCCGGGACTTTGTCAAATCAGCAAGTGGCTGCGGACTCCAACCCGCCGCCTCCCAGCCCGGCCGCCCTTGTCCTAGTCGCACTAGTGGCAGTTGAAGAAATAGCAGCACCTTCATGGGCCCAGCCCATCCTCAGGTTCTTAGTAAACAGAGAGCTGCCAACTGATGAAATCTTGGCTCGACAAGTGCAACGCCGAGCAGCAGCCTACACCATAGTCAACAGAGAGCTGGTCAGGCGCAGCGTTACCGGCGTCTTCCAACGCTGCGTCGAGGCAGAACAAGGCCAAGCAATCCTCAGAGACATCCATGAGGGCGAGTGTGGTCACCACGTGGCCTCCAGGGCACTCGTCGCCAAAGCCTTCCGGCACGGTTTCTTCTGGCCAACCGCCCTGGAAGAGGCCAAAGAGTTAGTCCAAAAGTGCAAGGGGTGCCAGATTTTCCGTTCCAAGCCACTTCAGCCAGCTTCCGCACTGAAGACTATCCCCATCGCCTGGCCCTTTGCAGTCTGGGGCCTGGACATGGTGGGACCATTCAAGATGGCACGAGGTGGCTTGACTCACCTACTTGTCGCAGTGGACAAATTCACCAAGTGGGTGGAGGTGAAACCCATCAAGAAGTTGAATGGTCCGACTGCAGTGACCTTCATCGCTGACATCACAACTCGGTACGGCATTCCACACAGCATCATCACCGACAATGGCATGAATTTTGCCAAAGGCGCCTTGGCTCGTTCCTGCGCAACGCAGGGCATCCGACTGGACTTAGCGTCCCTTGCCCATCCGCAGTCAAACGGCCAGGTGGAGCGAGCGAACGGCCTCATCTTATCCGGCATCAAGCCTCGACTCGTCGTACCGCTGGAGCGATCTGTCGGCTGTTGGCTTGAGGAGCTGCCAGCCATCCTCTGGAGTCTGCGCACGACTCCAAACAAGTCAACCGGCTTCACACCCTTCTTCCTCGTCTATGGTGCCGAAGCCGTCATCCCAACGGACATAGAGTTCGACTTCCCGCGAGTCACTATGTACACCGAGGAAGAAGCAGAAGAAGCACGTCAAGACAGCGTTGATCTGCTGGAAGAGGGCCGACTATTGGCACTCAGCCGGTCCAGCATCTACCAGCAGAGTCTGCGTCGATACTACAACAGGAAGGTCAGGCCAAGATCTTTTCAAGAGGGCAACTTTGTGCTCCGGCTGATCCAGCGAACAGCTGGCCAGCACAAGCTATTGGCACCTTGGGAAGGCCCCTTTATCATCAGCAAGGTGCTAGGGAACGACGCCTACTATCTGATTGACGCTCAGAAGCCCCGAGCACGCAAGAGGGACGACTCCGGCAAAGAGACAGAGCGCCCGTGGAATGCAAATCTTCTTCGAAGATTTTACAGTTGATGCAGCATGTATCGCACTACCCTTTTGTATTAAAGTACTAAGACTTTGGGCCCCCCGAGACGAGCTCGGGGACTGCCCTTTTTGCTATCTGTATGATAAGAATTATGCCTTCGAGTACATTACTTTCATTACAAGCCGCTTGGCACCGGGCCAGACTAGTCGGCCCGGGGACTCGCCGCCTTGCGCTATGAGGAGCTTCCCGCAGTCAGACAAGTAATGCGCGGTGCCCAATCCGCCTCCTGGCAAAGCCGCAGCTTGCAGAGCGACTGTGAGGCAGGCAGGGGTGAGGAAGAACGGGTGCTCACACGAAAAATGGCTAAGGACCTAAAGCACGAACATAGCGTAAGATGGCCTCCAGCATTTCTGAAGCAGAAAGCCGACTCATGGGTAGTCGGCTCGCCGTCTTTATTAACCTCTATCAAGGACGGCCGACTCTTGGGTAGTCGGCTTGTCGCTTTCTATCCGACTTGCTAAAGAAACTCTAAACGGCCAAGTACTTGCCTTCCCGAAGTAGCCAAGCACTTGACCCAGCGACAGTTCGCAGAGCGGCTGTCCGACTGGCAAGGTAGCGACCAAAGGAAGGCAACAAAGGGAAAAGCCTAAAGAGCAGTAAGCAAGGAAAGATGGAAATCGGATAAATATTTACATAGGCCCTTGGCCGAATGTTCGAATAGAAGTTCAAGATACAACCCGCGGGTGGAATTGTTCGAATCTAACAAAGTTTTCAAAAGATTACTAAGACAGACAAGCAAAGGCGCAAAAAGCAGCCTAGGAGGCGGCGTCCAGGATCGGAGGATCGGAGGAGATGGCGGTGTCAGGCGCCGGGGCAGTTGGCTGGGTGGTCTCGGTTTGATCGCCTCCGGCGGCAGTCGCCTTCTCTCGACGCGGCTCGTTGCTGGAGGCGCGGTCGAGCTGAGGCTGGCCGCCTGCTCCATCTTCTGGCACCTCCGCCTCGCCTTCGGCCTCCACCTCATCCTCCTCCTTGGTGCTGTAGTCGATCACCTCCGCCGAATCCTCGCCATACTCCGGGTTCATCCCGAACCACTCTGGCGGCACTTCCTCGCCGCCTTCAGCCCGCTCAGGCACGAAGACACTGGTGTCCGTGTACTCGGCGATGGCCGCCGCACGCTCGATAAGGGCGCCCTCCATGGCCTCAAGCTCGGCCTGGGCTTCTGACCGGAACGCGGCCAGACGGTCCAGGTCCAGCCCTGGATACCACGCCTTGACGAACTCCAAGGCCTGGCACGCTCCGGCCCGGGCCGAGGAGCCCTTCCAGGCCTCAAGACGACCGGCAGCGACTTCCAGCCAGTCGGCAGTCCGACTGGCGGTGCGCAAAGCCGGCATGTCCGGCAACAAAGCGGCAACCGCCTGGGCGCCGGCACGCTAAAGCCGGCGCATCTGCCGGTGGGCCGGACGAAGACGGGCTTCAATGCTCAGGAGCTGCTCATCAACGGTTCGGGGGGCATTAGCGGCGATCTCCTCACCGTTTGCCCTTCGCGCCTCACGAGCAGCCTCGATGGCCAGAGGGACTGCCTGCGATTGACCAGGGAAGAAGTCTGCCAAGACAAAAAGGAAGCAAGTCGAAAAATCAGAAGTCGGCCTGACACATAGTCGGAAGCCCGAAGAAATGAAAGAAACTTACCATCAACGATATCCTCGATCTCGTGGAAGCCGGAGGTCAGCATCGTCTCCCTGTCAGTCCAGGAGGAGCGCTCGCTCTCGAACTCGGCCAGGAGAGCGGCCTCCTTCTTCTTGGCCTCGTCCTGCGCCTTCTTGAGCAGCTCCTTCTGCTCGGCCATCTGCGCCGCCAGCAGGTCGCGCTCCGTGGCAAGCTTGCCCCACTCCTCCTCCTTGGCACGCCGGGCGGTATTGGCCTCGCCCAACTACTCCTGAAGAACGGCGTTGGCTTCTGAAGAACGAAAGAAGAGACAAATAAGTCGTCATCAAAGAAGATCACCGGGAAGATCCGGCCCGACTGCTCAGCAGTCGGCCCGAATCTCGGGGACTACAGCCCGTGGGTGCGCCAGCGCGCCCCCGCGAAGAAGAACAACTTACTCCGGCTTTCCAACAAGTCGGCAGCCCGCTTGCTCAACTCCTCAACGTTGTGGTTGAAGGCAGTGGCGCGGAGGTTGTGATACTCCTGCAATAAGTCATTAAAGACAAAGTAGATTTTTGGAACTCGCCAGAGGGAGTTCCGAACCGCCTGCTCAGCAGCCGGCCCGGAACTCGGGGACTACACCCAGTGGGTGCGCTGGCGCGCCCCCACAGAGAAAAACAAGAATCAAAAAGAAGAAGGAAACGTACTCGGACGGCCGTCCGCGCTGCCAGATGCGCCCTGGTGCAAGTTTGAAGAGCGTCGCCTTCAGCGCGCAGCTTTGCCTGAACATCGAGAAGCGCTTGATTCAGCGGCCCGATGCCGCCTCTGTGCACCCACCCGGTGGGCGCGGCGCTTGTGGCCTCGGCGTCTAAGGTTGCTGAGCTGGCGACGCCGGTCTCCCGAGGTCGCGGCGCCGAAGTCGCCCTCTCAAGATGGCAGCGCACCGGCGAGGCGACTTGGAGAAGCAGCCGCTCCTCGGCCTCATCCGTGACCGGCGGCTCCGACGGACCCACCGGCTGTTTGCCGTGCGGTCTCCCAGACGGCGGTGGAGGCGGCGGTGGCGGCACGAGAGTGTACGACATGGAAGCCTCGCCGCTCTCCTTCTCCACGACGGGGTTCTCGGTGCTGGCCTTCCCAGTCTGCCCCGTGAACTCCGGAGGCGGCGGTGCAGACGGCAGTGGGGGGACGAGCATCGCCGATCGGCGACGCGCAGCCTCCTCCATGCGTCGTCTCGCCGCAAGGGCGGCTTCGGCATCCTCCAGTTTCTTCTGGGCGGAGGCTGCCGCCTTGTCGGCCTCCTCCTCCTCGCGCTTCTCTCGCGCATTCCGCTCCGTCGCCTCCCGGAGGTCGGCGGCAGGGTTGGCCCGCCGAGTATTGGCGGATGTCTCTGCCGACCCCATGACGGAGGGGACGGCGACTCTCTCAAGGGAAAGAGGGGCCCTGAAGAAGAATGGAGGGAGTATAAAAGAAGACTCGGACAAAAGTCAACGAAGGAAAATACAAAAGCGTAAAGACTTACGCAGAGACTAGCGGCGGCCTTCTCAGTTCCCTTCGGAAGCGGTTGGCCTTCGCGGCCGCCTCCTCCCGTCTGGTCACGGCGGCCACCCCCTTGAGCTTCTTCAATTTGCCGCCGGGCGCACTCGGCCCAGCGTGACGCCTCTTCGCGCCGCTTTGGCCAGCCAGGCCGGCGAAGGAGCCGGCGGCCGATGAGCCGACCCTCGGCTGGTGGTGCGGGGCGACTTCCCCTTCAGCGTCATCGTCAGGCCAGTCGGCGAAGGTGGCCGAGGGCCTGAAGTCGCCTTCTGCTCCTCCTCCCCCGCCTTCGACGTCGGCTTCCATCGCCGCCGCCCCCAAGTCGGGGTCGTCGACGTCGCTCTCCGCACGATCGGGGACATACTCGCAGGGCTGTCTCGTGGCGCCGGCTGCAGGCGGCATAAGGGGATTCTAGCTCAAAAGAAACTGACAAGAGTCAGAAGCCGGAGTCGGCCAGAAAAAAGACAAAACAATAGAGGGACGCGACTTACCACTGGTGGGGGGTTGTCGCGCGAGTACGGCTCCTTGCCGAACTGCCAGTCCTCCCCAAACTCGCAGTTCGCGATATAATTCACCATGTTTGCCACCTCCGCGCGGGGCATCTCCTTGGTGCACATCCAACTCGGGTCTCGGAAGCCGCTCATCTGATAGATCAGATGAGGCTGACCTTGGAGCGGGAGAACTCGGCGCGCCATGAAGGCGGCCAGCAAGTCGGCCCCGACGAGACCCTCCGACTGCGTCAAGACTCGGAGTCGCGCTACGGCGGCGGCTCCGGCAGGAGTCAGCGTCTTGACTTTGTGAGACCAGCTGGGGAGCCTCCCAGTCAGGGGGGCGGCATTGTAAGGCGGCAGGTTGACCCAGTCGCCGTCGGAGGCGAGGTTCTTCATGTAGAAGTATGAGCGCTGCCACATCTTCACCGACTTGATCAGCGTGATGGGAGGAAAGGGGTTGTCGGCCGTCGAGCGCCGCATCGCGATGAAGGCGCCGCACTGAGCTGGCACGCCGGCGATGTGCGTGCCGAGCTTAGAAGAGAAGAATTCTCCCAACAGCTCGATGGTGGGGAGAACGCCGAGGAAACCTTCACACAGAGTGGCGAAGGCGGAGAGCAACACCACCGTATTCGGAGTAAGGTGGTGCGGTTGAAGGCTGTGGAACTCCAAGAACGAGCGGAAGAAGCCGCTCGCCGGCAGCCCCAGGCCGCGCATGAGGTGCGAGCGGAAGATGACCCGCTCGCCCTCCTCCTGCGCCGGCCGGATCTCCCCCTCCAGCGCGGCGCGGGCGCGCACGAGGTCCGCGCTGGGGAGACGGCGTGTCCGACGGAGGAACTCGATGTGTTCCTCTTCAACCTTCGAGCCGTCCCATACGCCGGAGCGCACGGCGGGAGCCGCGGCGGAGGAGGAGCTCATCGCCGTGGTGCGGAATGCTCTTGCTCAATGGTGGAGGCAGGAAGGAGAGAAGGCAAGACGAAGCGGGGGAGCGGGGAAGAAGGGCGCGCGTGTTGTGCCGCTCCGCTCCCCCCGCCTACTTATAGCCCTATGGGCTGAGAAGCCGAGGGGGCGGGCGTGGGATTAACTGCGCACGATGCCCCCACGCCGCCCCACGCTCTACCCCACGAAGTTACTGCACGCAGTAACGATGTGGGAAAACTAACCGTCCACGACCGCAGCGGATCCGACCGTATGCCGAGGCACGGTAGTGGCGGGCCCCACCTGACGGCCCATCCCGTCGCGCGCGTGGGCAGGCAGACTGCCCTCTCCACGTGGCGCCGCGCGATAGGACCGCCCTGATGACTGCGGGGAAGCGTATTAGGCACGCCGCCTGGTTTCCCGCCGCGACTTTCAAGCTGTGGCTCTTCGCTAAACATCCGACTCTCGACAGTCGGCCCAAGGGAAGATGGCAGCCGAGTTCCAGAGTCCGCTCCTGGAAGGTTGAAACTGTTGAAGCCCCACAAAGCAGTGCCCGCAGGGCTTCACCAGCTTCAGGGACTACTGTCGGAGTATTGGGTCACGGGTAGGCTAACCTGAGTCCCAGGACCTTTCAAGACATCGGGGCAGGCCGCGCCCCTCAAGCCGAGTCCCAGGAGCGACTCCAAGACAAGCCGAGTCCCAGACAGCGACTCCGAGATAAGCCAACTCCGAGCTGGCGACCTCCAGAGAGGCTGACTATGGAGAGTCGGCCCATGACTCCTCCCTCATCCCGAAGTACGATGTGGGGTACGGTCACGGCGTGGCCGTTCCCCCCTGCTTACAAAGGGCCGGCATGGCTACAGTGAGCCGTATCGCTGGAAGATCTCCGGCGAGGTGCGACACTGTTGCCATGCCTGCCCTGACCTCAGCCACAGTGCACCACGCACTGTGCCCACAACGCCGGCCTGTACAGCCCGAAGACGGCGGGGCCGCCTGTCAGTGGGTGGGCCGAAGGCGGCCTGGGTGCCCCGAAGACGGACCTGTGGGAGTCGGCCTCCTTGGAGTCGGCCGACCCCTCCCCAGGGCCCCACGAGTCATTAACCAGATAGGATGGGGAATGGCGACAGTGATCGCCCGATAGATGGCGACACTGTTGTCACGACCCAATGACCGAGCCTGCGTCATCAGGAGTGTTGCTACAGTATCAAGCCTGTCCACGGGACCCGCCAGTCGGCGGGCCCCAGAAGCCGGCGGGAAAGACGGCGGCCTGAGAGACAGACGGCTGGGACCCGCGCCCAGCCGGATTACTATTGTACCCCCGAGGGGTAGGCCTATATAAACCCCCAGGGGCACCCATGCAAAGGGTTCGGACCTAGATAGAGATAGACCATATAGCACAGGGAGGAGAGAGCTAGCCTTGTCCTCTCCTACCTCCCGAAACAGCTCCAGGAGCACCATTGTAGTCACTTTGCCTTAGTGATCATGCGGAGACCCCGCAGAGCAGCAGTAGGGGTGTTATCTCCTAGGAGAGCCCTGAAGCTGGGTAAGTTCCGCCGGCGTGCATGTCTTCGCCTCATCCCGCTTCCAGGCACCGGCGATGTTCTACTCGCTCCCACCATGATAAGCCATCCTTTGGCATATGTCGTATCCAACCCCCGACAGTTCTCATGAAAGGTCAGTACATGCCTTCATCCACATGATTGTGCAGTGTGCTTTGAGATGTTGTGCTACCTGTATTTGTACTATTTTAAATAAATGTTGAATTGAAGTTATTGTATTGCTGTCTTTTCCCATTAAGTAGTGAACAAAAATGGGACCAACCCAAACATGATGCTTGTTGCTTTGTTACAACAAACTCTGCATCACCCCCTTTATAAGTAGATGGAAGCACATATTGTTGTTGCGCCCACTCTCCCCTGGAACTGTTTATGCTTTTCGTTAATCTAATGTCGTTGGTAAAATTAAGCAATGCCACTGCCAGAATTAATTAACTAATGAATCTTAGTTCAAAACTGCAACACTTATTAGCAATGGTACTATCCTGCTTTGTAGTTCTTTCTACATGTTTAACCAAGGTATTGTTAAGATAGTGTCTCTTTAAAAATGAATCAGTTGCATTGTTTTAGGAATGGTACTTTTCTGCTTTGTCGTTCTTTATACATGTTGAAACAAGGCATTGTTAAGATAATGTCTCAGTCAATATGAATGAATCACACTGATGGAGAATTGCTTCTCTCCTGCTTTGTTTCCCATTAAGACAAGTCATCAACCGTTATTTCTCAGTAATTGTTTCCCTTATACCTATTGTTGCTTACATGGATATCAAAATTAAAGCTCAGTTTTATTCCGACTTCGATTTTAGTTGAACTGCACAAAAGGAGCCAATGTGTCCAAGGCAAACTGTTGCGTTATTGGGTCCAGTTGGTCGTTCCACTTTGCAGAAAAAAGCAGTCACTGGTTGCGGTACATTACAGAAGGAATGACCGAGAAGCTTTATAGAGTATTATTAGACACCGGTGACATGACTAGTCTGCAGAGACCATTGGCAATTTAACAACACGTGGAGTGCCCTGGGCAAAAAGTGCCCAAACAAGTACAAGAAGCTACGACAGGACACGATCATAGGCATTACATATTTTGAATGGGAAAAGCTTGTCAAAGTTTAATCATTGATGTTAGCAAGAAGACGTTAGTTTAATATATTGGAATTGGAAAACCTTGTCAAAATTTGCTCATTGATGTTAGCCAGAAGACATGCATTTGATATTTTTGAGTGGGACGCCCTTGCTGTGAGCAGCGTCGAGTGTTTTTTCCTATTCCTGTGTTCAGTTTAGAAGTAAATAATTACTCTGCTGAGATATTCCTGTGTTAAGAGTTTGTTCTGAATATTGTCTATGTAATGCCAGGCCTTGTGTTTGATTGCAAAGTTGAGCTTGGAATGTTGTGGCATGCGGCATCACGAGCTGTTCACTGTGCCTCCTGAGAATAATGCTTCGTATTGTTTTGCATGTCGATCTAATGCCAGTGATTTGCTTATTAAGAAGATCATCCTCTTCTGTTGTTTCCGTGCGTAAGAAGTTCATCGTCTGATGTTTCATTCAGACCAAAACTGCTTGGATCTTCCGACCAACTCATGATCTTCCGACCAACTCATGATATTAGGCCGTGATTGGATCGTCGTTTTCCAACCAAAACTGCTTGTAAATTAAAGCAGATGGTCTCGGGCGAAGGCGCTTGGTTGGTCGATTTCGACTAGTAAAATATCGGAAATACTTCACACACGATAAAAATTTGCTCATTGATGTTAGCCAGAAGACATGCATTTGATATTTTTGAGTGGGACGCCCTTGCTGTGAGCAGCGTCGAGTGTTTTTTCCTATTCCTGTGTTCAGTTTAGAAGTAAATAATTACTCTGCTGAGATATTCCTGTGTTAAGAGTTTGTTCTGAATATTGTCTATGTAATGCCAGGCCTTGTGTTTGATTGCAAAGTTGAGCTTGGAATGTTGTGGCATGCGGCATCACGAGCTGTTCACCGTGCCTCCTGAGAATAATGCTTCGTATTGTTTTGCATGTCGATCTAATGCCAGTGATTTGCTTGTTAAGAAGATCATCCTCTTCTGTTGTTTCCGTGCGTAAGAAGTTCATCGTCTGATGTTTCATTCAGACCAAAACTGCTTGGATCTTCCGACCAACTCATGATCTTCCGACCAACTCATGATATTAGGCCGTGATTGGATCGTCGTTTTCCAACCAAAACTGCTTGTAAATTAAAGCAGATGGTCTCGGGCGAAGGCGCTTGGTTGGTCGATTTCGACTAGTAAAATATCGGAAATACTTCACACACGATAAAAACGCTAAACGACACTCGAACGATTGCTAATCCAGCCGTTAGCTGTTGTTTCAGCCTTTCCCATGGATGGCATGATACGCACGTCGTGCATGTATCGTCTGGTAATGTCGTCGATATAGAAGTGCTCGTAAAATATACACTGGTCTCTCAAATTACACGCGTAACCCGCCGGTTTTACTTACAGACCTCGAGCCTTCAGATGACGAGTAAATAACACTTGTATGTTAATACAGGTTTGAAATAAACTAGAGCTCCTAAGCGCGGCCTTACCGTTTCATGCCGTCTCAGTTTCTCGAAGGTGCTCATAGGTGTCCGATGATCCTGGCTTCCTGAATGAGCAGCGGGCGCTGTATCAGACCTCTGTAGGGCCCGCGAGGCCCTCTCCGTTGTCCTTCGAGTTGTTGCACTCGCTGTGGCGCCGAGCATTGTTAACATGGTCAACGAACATGAGGATTCAGGAGATGACTTTAGTTTGACTGGATGACACTAGGGACCCACTAGGGCCATAGTCGTACGTATGCAAGTGCCTCCTTATTATGTAAAACTATATTTGTTTTTGCTTTCTCCTAGTTTCCTCACATCACGGTCCCACACCATTGTCAACCTATGTAGTCAATATAAACGAGAGAATTGCACAAGGTCCGGCCGATAGCTGGGACCAAGCAGCTCGAGCAGTATTTGTGTTTTTGAGGCGTGAGCACTGCAGAGTTTTTCTTGGCGATGATTTCTTTGTTGTTCAGAGGAGAGCAGTGTATTAACTAGGCGGGCTGTGGCCCGTCTAGCCTAGGCCAGATATCCAGCCCAGATACTACTTTTTTCAAGATGAAAATGGCTAGCCCAGCTATACGTCTTTTTGAGGAATACTCAGGCAAGGTCAACTTGTTATTCTCCGCCCCGCTGGGCTGCAAATCTTTCCTAGGAGGGATGCATTAGGCTTAACAGGAAAATGGGCTTTAAAAATAATAAATGGGATGTAATTATAAAAACTGGGCAATAACTATAAAAAATGCACCAAACACGAAATCAGTTTATAAAATATTTTATGGATTTTGAAAATCTTAAATTTTCATTGTTGCGCGTGCAATGTTTCGTTGGATTTTTACGTAATACAAATTTATATTTAATCTGACTAGAAATTTCGGGATAAAAATATTTCGGATCCCATCAAAATGTGGGAAATTTTATTGAATTCTGTCTTCAACGGTTGGTTGAAATTATTAATCGTTGTCCTAGCTAGAAAATGGGTTGTACTTTTAACAAACTGTAAATGGGTTGTTGTAAATTCCATTAGAATTCAAAAAATGGGCTGTACATTCTTACAAAACGGAAATGGGCTATAAGTTCTCTGCCACACACTTGTGGGCCTACTAAGTGACGCGTCCCCTAAAAAAATAAGTTGACGTGTATGCAAGGCTTTGTCAACTTATTATAGTCAACACACGGTTCTAGCAGCAGTGGCCGTTGGATATCTATCCAACAGATGTCGTGCTTCTTCTTCAATCTCAGATATTCTTAGCTTCAGCCGCCCAAAAAATTATTCCTCCCCCTGACATCTGGGGCGCACCGTTTTGGAGGCTGACCTATGGGCCTACTAAGTTGGAGCGTACCAAGGGCTTTGTCAACTTAGTCAATATAAACGATTCTAGCTTCAGTGACCGTACGATGTCCATCCAACGGCCGTAGTGCTTCTTCAACCTCTGGTCTTCTTGGTCCAGCCACCCAAACCAGCGCCGGTCGTGCCGCCTGCTCCTGCCTCCCGTGGCCGGCTGTGCTGCCGCGGAGGCCTCACCGCCCCCATACTACTCCCACCGCTGGCCAGGCCATCCCTCCACTCACCCACACCCACTGTTATTCTGCGGCGACGGCAGCCTCACACCGCAGCCGAACCAGTGAACCCTCGTACTCCTCTCCGCATAGGCTTCCACTGCTGCGTCTTCCCTGGCTCCGCGTCGTCCCCTTCCTAGGCATCGCCGTCGTCCACCGCCCTGGTGCTCTCGGCGCGGAGTGGTCAACGTGGTCAACGACCGACTTCCATCGGAAGAGTACTGTACGTGGAGAGGCTGACAGCTGGGTCCACGGTGGCCGCAAAGAAGTGCCTCCTTATTACGCGCAAAGTAATCGTTCCTCCACCTGACAGCAGGGACCCACCGGACGGGCCACCTTATTTCGCGAAAAAAAACATTTCCCCCCTGACTGCTGGGACCCATTGGACGGGCCACCGTATTTCGTGAAAAAAACGTTCCCCCCGCTGTCAGCTCAGACCTATCGGAAGTGCCTCTTTATTACGCACAAAAAAATGAATACTCCCCCTGCTAGCTGGGACTCACCTTGGTGGGAAGCTGACTTGTGGGCCTACTAAGTTGACGGGGACGGAGGGCTTTGTCAACTTAGTCAGTATGAATGATTCTAGCTCTAGTGACCGTACGATGTCCATCCAATGGCCGTAGTGCTTCTTCAACCTCTGGTCTTCTTGCTCCAGCCGCCCAAAGCAGCGCCGGTCGTGCCGCCTGCTCCTACCTCCCATGGCCGGTTGTGCTGCCGCGGAGGCCTCACCGCCCCCCTACTATTCCCACCTTAGGCCAGGCCCTGCAGCGACGGCAGCCTCACACCACAGCCGAACGAGTGAATACTCATACTCCTCTCCTCATGGGCATCCACTGCCGCATCTTCACCGGCTCCGCGTCGTCCTTTTCCTAGGCCTTGCCGTCGTCCACCACCCTGGTGCTCTCGGTGCGGCGTGGTCAACATGGTCAAGGAACGACTTCCATCGGACGTGGACTGTACATCGAGAGGCTGACAGCTGGGTCCACGGCCGCAGCAAGGAAGTGCCTCCTTATTATGCGGAAAATAATGATTCCTCCACCTGATAGTAGGGACCCACCGGACGGGCCATCGTATTTCATGAAAAAAACTTTTCCCTCCTGACTGCTGGGACCAACCAGCTACACCTTTGCACGCAAGGAAGTGCGTCCGGGCAAAAAAAAACAAAACGATTCGCCCCCCTGACTGCTGGGACCCTGCAGCTACACATTCGCATGCAAGGAAGTGTGTACGGGCAAAAAAACAAAAACAAAACGATTCGCCCCCCTGACTGCTGGGACCCACCAGCTACATCTTTGCAGGCAAGGAAGTGCTTGACAGTCGGGACCCACCTGGTTGAAGCGTATGTAGCATTGTCATCCTGGTTGCGAATGTGTACATACATACTGGTCGATGTAGAGGCGCGCACGTGTCGTAGTAGAGGTGCGCACGTGTCGTAGTAGAGGCGCGCACGTAGCATGTACACGTACGTACAGCGGCCAGGGGGCAAGAAAGAAAATACGGCCACATATGTGTACATACGGGCGGGGTCTCGAACGCTTAGTCGTGCATACGTACATCAAGGGCTCGTGTTCATGGGGAGGCAACGGAATGCGTCGTGCTCATGGGGAGGCAACGGAATGCATCGTGTTCATGCGGAGGCAACGAAATGCGTCGTGTTTATCGGGAAGCAACAAAACGCGTGGGAGCCAACCGGCTTGAACAGAACAGGTGATGGAAACGAGGCCTGGCGTACCGCAGAACGGAGGAAACGGACCTCCTACGGTCGAAACGGGGGTCCTGTTGATCGAGAGGGGTGTGCCGTACCGCAAAACGGAGGAAACGGACCTCCTACGGTCAAAACGGGGGTCATGTTGATCGGGAGGGGTGTGGCATACCGCAAAACGGAGGAAACGGGCCTCCTACGGTCGAAACAGGGGTCCTGTTCATCGGGAGGGGTGTGGCGTACCGCAAAACGGAGGAAACGGACCTCCTACAGTCGAAATGGGGGTCCTGTTCATCGAGAGGGGTGTGGCGTACCGCAAAACGGACGAAACGGACTTGTGTTGGAGCACTACGGTCGAAACGGGGGTCCTGTTCATTGGGAGGGGTGTGGCGTACCGCAAAACGGGACTCCACGGGATACTGTTCATCTCCACCGTCGGCCTCCTCCAGCCTCCACGGGCTACCGTCGACCTCCTCCAGCCTCCACGGGCTCCTGTTCATCTAGCCTCCACCGCACGCTACACCACCAGCTACTATTCAACCACCCCTCCACCATCTACTACTCATCCAGCCCTCCACCATCTACTGTTCATCCAGCCCTCCACACCACGGGTCCTGTTCAACCACCCCTCCACGGCCACCCCTCCACCGTCTACTATTCATCCAGCCCTCCACATGGGGTCCTGTTCATCCAGAGGAAACGCCACCGCTCACTGTTCATCCACCCCCACCCCCCACCCCCCGCAATGCTCACTGTTCATCCAATCGATCGGCTTCAGTTAGCAGCAGTAGCGAAGGAATCGCTCCATCGGGTTCAATTAACAGCCATCGATCGACCACTCAGGTTCAGTAACGCGTAGCCTGCAGTGCAATCGCTCGGGTTCAGTTAGAGCCCAATGCCTCGCTCGGGTTCAGTTAGAGCCAATGCCTCGCACACACGCGCGTATGTGTACGAGAGAAACGTGCATCGCTTGGCCCCCGACCTCCCACCATAACCGGCAACTCCCCGAAATTTTCCTCCCCCTCGCTTCTACAACGGTTTTTTCCGTCATGGACGGCCCAAAGAATGTCATGCAACTGCGTCTCCGGCCCGCCCAGGACGAAAAGCCCATTTTCTGTCATGATTTTTTGTCATAGAAGTAGGAGCCCACCACATCTATGATGATACCGGGTTTTGTCACAATTATCATCATAGAAGTGTCATATGTATGACAGAAAAAAAATTCGTTCGGCCCAAAATGTCACGGATGTGTCTTTTTTTTGTAGTGATACTATGTTTGTCTATGTATTCACACATGTATTATGTTTCCGGTAAATACAATTCTAGCATGAATAATAAACATTTATCATGATATAATAACTTTATTATTGCCTCTAGGGCATATTTCCTTCAATAGCACAAGCTAAAGAAGACCTCGCGGCGGAAGACGTCAGGATGACTGCTGAGCGGGCGGCTCTGAATGCCCGAGCACAGTAGATTCAGTCACAGGCTTTCCAGCTCACGATGGAGCAGAACGCGTCAAATGAGGTTATGAGGATAAGGTACCAGAAGGCTCAATCTCGTCTGCCTCCTGTTTATGATCATAGGAACCTTTTCCAAACACCCGGAGCAGGACCTAGTAACCCGCCAGGATTAAACCAGGTCACAGTGCCTGAGACCAACATGCCGATTCAACCACAGGTTATGAGACCCGCACGTCTAAACACTGCTCCGCCTCCTTATGTGCGGACACCATCGGGTCATTATTCAAACCCACTGGAGAACATAATCGCGGCGGCAGCACGAATGGTGGCTCTCCCAGCTGATGGCGATTCACCAACAATAGTTGAAACATGGAGGGTCAGGGCTATTCTTTAGACAGCTTTAGCACAACAGGAGGCATACACTTACAGTAGAGACAGGATTCATTCTACCCCACGCCTGAGCTGGAGCAAGAGTTATAACAGGCACTTGGATTCACTAGCCGTGTCAAGCAATGCCCAGCACCGTAATCAGCAGCGCGGATACGACCCGGCTCAGGGTGGGGCTCCTAATGTGCATAATCAGGACAAAGTGTGTCAGCAAATTGAGCAGGTGGCTCAGCAGGCAGCGCAGGTGGCGGCTCAGCAGGCAGCGGAAATAACAGCTCAGCAGGCGGCTCAGCAGGCGGCTTATCAGCCCCTGTCGGTTTATCCAGGAGTGTCGGTTGAGGCAGGAGTGGTCACCAGAACCGGGGGTGTGCCTTGTTTGGTGCCGGCTCTACGTAACAAGCGGTTGCCCAAGGATTTTAAGAGGCCTCGTAAGGTACCGAATTACACGGCCGATTTACAGCCCGGAGCATGGATTGAAAGTTATGAGATGGCCATGGAGTTAGTAGAAGTTAGCGATGCTACGATGACCAAGTACTTTACCATGATGTTGGATGGAACGACCCGTAATTGGTTGAAGGCGTTGCCACCTAATTATGTTGGTTCATGGACAGAATTAAAGGAGAAGTTTATCCAGAACTTTAAGGATACATGTAAGCAGCCCATGTCGATTATGGACCTAACTAGTTGCAAATAACAGGAGGGTGAGTCTACGACCCATTGGGTGTGCCAGGTCAAGGAAATAATACATTCCTCTGATAAGATGGATGCCGGCTCTACAGTATTAATGTTAGAGCAGAATTGCCGTTTTGAGCCTCTGAAGATAAAGCTAGGGCGGCTCAAACGAGACTGTCCTAACATGGGTCAGCTGATGGCGGCTCTGGTTAAATATGCTGACTTTGATAGTACCAAGGATCCCGAGTCCGACGATGAGAGGGAAGGGAAGGGAAAGAAGAGCAGCAACGCTAAGGGCACTCAGCCTAACCTAGCCAGTCAAGGCGGCAATAATAAGCGTAAGGCGGATGGTAGCTCGGAGTTTGTGGCTAACACCAATGCACAGGGCAACAATCAGCGGCGTAAGGGGAGGCCACCTCCTTGATCGTGCGGGTCAGGTCCTACTCTCGAACAATTGTTAAATGAACCCTGCCCGAAGCACGGCACAGAAGAGAAGCCGACTACTCACCCGTGGAAGGATTGCACTATCATGAAGGACTTCAAAAATTCCAATATATTCAATGGTAATCATGGGTCGGGCAGTGGTTCAGGAGGTGGCGGCTTTCATGGCCCGAAAAATGGAGGTGGCGGTTCTGGTTCCTGCTTTCAGGGCCACTAGAACAATCAAGGCAATTTTAATTAGGGTAGTCAAGGCGGCTACAATCAACAGTCTGGCCAGGGAGGTCAGCAGCAGCAGCAGCAACAGTCTGGTTATCAGAGTAATCCAAAGCAATTGAATAGTGGACAGTATCATGTTTTCACCACAAGCTTATGTAAGCGAGATCAGAAGCTTCACAAGAGGGCAGTGAACGCCGTTGAGCCGGCAGTTCATCCATACTTGCGGTGGTCTGAACATGCCATCACGTGGAGCCGGGAGGATCACCCGCCCCAGGTTGACAATCTGGGTCATTTGGCTTTGGTGGTAGCGCCTCAAGTTGGGGGGTACAAGTTCACTAAAGTGCTCATGGATGGAGGCAGTAGCATTAATATCCTTTATTATGAGACCTTCCACCATCTCGGGTTAACAGACAAAAATCTTAAGCAGTCCAACACTATTTTTCACAGTGTGGTTCCTGGTAAGTCGGCGTACCCAGTTGGTAAGATCGAGCTGGAGGTAGCCTTTGGAGATGAGTATGATTCCAGGGCCGAGAAGTTAACCTTTGAGGTGGTCAAGATCAGGAGCCAGTATCATGCTCTGTTTGGGCGGCCGGCTTATGCCAAGTTCATGGCACGGCCGTGTTATGTGTATCTGCAGCTGAAGATGCCGGGTCATAAAGGGACCATTACGGTTCATGGCAGTCAGAAGGTGGCTCTGCAATGCGAGGAAGGTGACGCGGCTTATGCTGAGTCGGTCTGTGCCATAGAAGAGTTAAAATACTACAAACACAATGTTGACCCGGCAGATATGACATCCTTGAAGAAGCCTACCACAGAGCGTGAGCCGGAGATGAAGTTTAAATCGGCGGAAGATACCAAGATGGTCGATTTTGTTCTTGGCGATTCATCTAAACAATTCAGTATCAGTGCCAATCTGGATCCCAAATAGGAAGGCGCGCTCATCGAGTTCATCTGTGAGAATCGGGACATCTTTGCATGGAAACCTTCTGACATGCCGGGTGTACTGAGAGAACTCGCTGAGCACACTCTCAACATTGATCCGAAGTTTAAGCGTGTCAAGCAGTTCCTTCGGCGGTTTAACAAAGAGATACGCAAGGCCATTAGCGAAGAGGTGTCCCGGCTCTTGGCGGCCGGGTTTATCATTGAGGTGTTTCATCTGGAGTGGTTAGCTAACCCGGTGCTGGTGCTCAAGAAGAATGACACTTGGCGTACGTGTGTGGATTACACAGACTTAAACAAGGCATGTCCGACTGATCCCTTTGCTCTCCCGCGTATTGATCAAATTATTGATGCAACGATGGGATGTGAGCGTCTGAGTTTTTTGGATGCTTATTCTGGATATCACCAGATCAAGATGGCGGTCAAGGACCAGGAGAAGATGGTGTTCATTACTCCTTTTGGAGCCTTCTTCTATGTTTCTATGCCTTTTGGGCTTAAGAGTGCCCAGGCGACTTATCAGCGTTGCGTGCAGAATTGCCTTCATACTCAAATTGGCCGTAATGTGCATGCTTATGCGGATGATATTGTGGTAAAGTCCAGAGAGAAGGAAACACTGATAGATGATCTCAGGGAGACCTTTGATAACCTCCAGGTGTACAACATGATGCTTAACCCGGCAAAGTGCGTCTTTGGGGTGCCAGCAGGCAAGCTCTTGGGATTTCTGGTTTCTAACAGAGGCATTGAGGCTAACACGGAGAAGATCAAGGCTATCACCTCTTTGGCAAAACCCAAGTGTATCAATGATGTTCAGCGCTTGGCGGGTCGTATTGCTGCTTTAAGACGGTTCATAAGCCGGTTAGGCGAGAAGGCCATACCGCTGTATCAGATGCTGAAGAAGACAAATGATTTTGTCTGGAGTGATGCGGCTAATATTGCCTTTGAGGATTTGAAGAGACAATTGGCTGAGCCGCCGGTTCTTGCTGCTCCTATTGACAAGGAGCCACTGCTGCTATATGTGGCCGCTAATGCACGGGCTATCAGTGTAGCCATTGTGGTGGATCGCAAAGAGTCTGGTAAGGAATATCCGGTTCAACATCTGGTTTACTACATCAGTGAAGTGCTCATTGAGTCCAAACAGAGGTATCCACATTGGCAAAAGCTTGTTTATGGGGTGTTCATGGCCAGCCGGAAGCTTAAGCAGTATTTCCTGGGTCATCCCATCACTATGGTCAGTTCTGCTCCTTTGGGGGATATAATCCAGAACAGAGAGGCTACAGGACGAGCCGCCAAGTGGTCCATTGAGCTTGGATCTCATGGTTTGAAATATGTGCCTCGAACTGCTATCAAATCTCAAGCACTGGTGGATTTCATCAACGATTGGACAGAGTTACAAGCGCCTGAAGAGAAGCCGAATAACACATACTGGACAATCCACTTCGATGGATCCAGGCAATTGGAAGGCTCGGGGGCTGGAGTTGTTTTGGCTTCTCCTCGAGGTGACAAATTTTGTTATGTGCTAAGGTTGATGTTTCCATGTACTAACAATGCGGCTGAGTATGAGGCCTTGCTCCATGGTCTTCGGATGGCTAAAGAGATGAAATTAAGACGGGTAAGGTGCTTTGGCGACTCAGATTTGGTAGCTCAACAGGTCTCAGGCAAGTGGGATTCCAAAGATCCTCTCATGGCGGCTTATCACCGTGACGTTGATGCTGTGGCTGGACACTTCAAGGGTTATCAAGTGGAACACATAGAATGCATGAAGAACGAGGCGGCCGATGCTTTAAGCCGGCTTGGATCTCAGTGTAAACCGGTACCCCTGAATACCTTCTTGGATGTTTTGCATAATCCTTCTGTCAAGTTACCTACAGAGGAAGACTTGGTTGTGCCTGACCCGGAGGCACAGTTGGTGGCGGCTCTTCATGTCATCCCAGATTGGACAGTGCCATACTTGTCTTACATGACCCGGGGAGAATTGTCTGAGGATGAAACCTTGGCTAGACAGATAACCCGGTAGTCTAAGTCAATGACGATTGCCAATGGCGAGTTACACCATCGCAGTGTCACTGGGGCGTTTCAATGTTGTGTATCTCCTGAAGAAGGCCAAGAGATTCTTTGTGAGTTTCATGAAGGAGATTGCGGCCATCACGCGCGGTTCAAAGTCCCTTGTGGCCAAAGCTTTCCGTCACGGGTTTTATTGGCTGGCGGCTCATGCAGACACAGAAGATCTGGTCAGTAAATGTGACGGGTGTCAGAAATTTTCACGACGAACTCATGTGTCGGCTCAAGAATTGAGGATGATACCAATTACTTGGCCATTTGTTGTGTGGGGGCTTGATATGGTTGGGCCTTTCAAAAGATCCAAGGATAAAAAGACTCACCTTTTGGTGGCAGTGGATAAACTCACAAAGTGGGTGGAAGCAGAGCCGGTCAGTAAATGTGACTCGGCGACGACGGTTCAATTCATGAAAAAGGTGATTTTCCATTTTGGTTCCCCCCATAGCATCATAACTGATAATGGTACTAACTTGTCCAAGGGGGCTATGGAGGAGTTTTGTCAACGTGAGCATATCCGGCTTGATGTCTCATCAGTGGCTCATCCCCAGTCCAATGGTCAAGCAGAAAGAGCCAATCAGGAAATTTTGAAGGGTATCAAACCCCGGCTTTTAGTTCCTTTGCAACGAACGCCGGGTTGTTGGGTGGAGGAGTCACCATTAGTGTTATGGAGCATCAATACTACCCCCAACAGATCTACGGGTTATACCCCTTTCTTCATGGTTTATGGAGCAGAGGTGGTTCTTCCTAGTGACATCCGCCATGACTCGCCCCGAGTGGTGGCTTATGTGGAAGCTAACAATGAGCAAGCACGTCGGGAGGCACTTGACCTATTGGATGAGAAGCGTGACTTGGTGGCAGCCCGCTCGGCGATTTACCAACAGGACCTGCGACATTATCACAGCCGTCGGGTTAAGTCTAGAACCTTTCAAGAAGGCGACTTTGTGCTCCGGCTTATCCAGGATCAGACTGATGCACACAAGTTATCCCCACCTTGGGAAGGCCCTTTGTGGTCAGCAAGAATTTAAACAACGGGTCATACTACCTTATCGATGTTCGAGAGCACAAAGACTCACGTAAGTCGGAGGAGGAGACCCGCCGGCCGTGGAATATAGCTCATCTTCGGCCTTACTACACTTGAGCCACTGGCTCTCATGATGTACATATCTTGATGATGTATATATTAAGTAATAAAGCAGGACCTCTGTCCTTTTCATCCCCAAAGATCATATGTCTTCATTGTCATAAACTCAAAAAGACCATTGGGGGCTGATCGTATTCGAATCTAGCTTAACTCCTTTGGCACAGCTTCCTGATCATATTCGAATCATAGCTGTTCAAACAAACATGATCACTTGTGGGCTGGATCATATTCAAATCATAGCTTAACCCCTTTTTGGTCTGACTCAGATCATATTTGAATCAGAGTCGTTAAATATTCTCAAGGTCACTTGGGGGCTTCCTGTTCAAACATAGGTCGTATTCGAACCAAAGAGAACATAGCTGTCGATACCCACTTGATCGGCGCAATGCCAAAACCCACTTGGGGGCTTCTTGATCGTATTCGAATCATAGCTTAACCCCTCTTGGGTCCGACCCAGATCGTATTCGAATCAGAGTCGTTAAATATTCTTAAGGTCATTTAGGGGCTTCCTGTTCAAACGTAGGTCATATTCGAACCAAAGAGAACATAACTGTCGGTACCCTCTTGATCGGCGCAATGCCAAAGCCACTAGGGGCTACATGGTCGTATTCGAACCCTAGCTTAACCCCTTTGGGATGGTTTACTGATCGTATTCGAATCAGAAGCCTTAAGTTTGTCTTTCGTTTCTTTTTGTTTAAGCCTTTTTTGAAAGAACTCTTTGGATTTATCTTGTGACCCTTTTTGTCCATGATTTAAGACATATAAGTTTTTCTCTTGAGCCGGCTTAACTTTGAAGTAATCAGTTGCCCAGCGTATGACAAATTCCAAGAGAAGGTCATGGTTTATAAACTGAGTCATCACCCTTGCTGTTGAGGTCATTTAAACCGGCAGTAGAAATTTGATATCTCAGGTATGATGTTATCATAGTTATATTACAATTTCTGATCATAATTGTTTATAACTTATATTTCACATTTAAAAATATGTGTGGGATAATTATGACCCGCCCTGCGGTGAGCCGTCGAGGGTCTCTGTGATCTACATATCTGTGCAGGACTGATTACATGATTTCTTATGCGCAAAGGAAATAGAAAAGCATAAGACAGGAGTAAACATATGATGGCGATTTAAATAAGTGTTAAGGCATCAAAACATGCATGAAGGCACGGCACAACAAAGTCATTTCTACTCCTATTACATGACTCCCTGAGTCAAAATGATTATTGTTTTTTAGCCAGGATACAAACATGAGCCGCCCAACTGATTAGTTCTCTTGGTTGCCCGAAGCTTCCGAATCAACCCTTTCCACTTCTTCGTCCTGCTCTTGGGCCTGAAAGGTTGACGACGACCAGTCAATGCCACTCAAAGCTTTAAATTCAGCTTTGTCATCAACTAGCCCGGCCGGGTCAATCTCAGGTGCGAAGGTATGCTTACGAGTTTGTGGAATCAAGCTTGTCAGGGCATATTGTGGTGTTGGGATTCTCCGGTTCTCGGCATCGTAACCCGCCTGGTACTTGGAAAGATCTGCTTCTTCAACAATCACAGTGGCCACAGGGTAAGCCGGAGGAGAGCTCTGCATCTTTACTGGTACGGGTTTGCCTCCGGCTCTCATGAATCTGTCGCTTCAAAAGAAATTGAGGATCTTGATAAGCTAAAGGATGTGAAAATCTTACTTTCCGGGTTACTTGGCGGATTTTTGGGCGCGACAAAGGCTCTGAGTCAGAGGAAATGATATTTACCTCTTCTTCCACCCCGCGGCTCGTGCCCGTGTCATCCTGATCATAATCAGTATCAATAAGGTAATTAAAAAATGAGCCAAGGGAGTCAAGGGCTACCTCCGACTCAGAAGAATCATCTAGCTAAAGCTGCTCAGAACCGCTGGGTTTCTTTCCACGTTTCTTTGCGGTGGCCCTCCTGGCGGCTCTCTTGGCCTTCCTGTCCCTTTTGCAGCTTCATGGTCATATTGGCAGTTTAAGTAAAATAACTCTCTAAAGAGTAACACGTTGGGTTCTTCTCCAAGATACACCTCGCTGAACACTTGGAAGTTACAGATATTAGACACGGAATTAGGTCCGATGTCTTGAGGGTGGAGATCGAAGAAATTCAGGACATCTCTAAAGAATTTGGAGCCGGGTGGTGAGAAACCCCGGTTCATATGATCTGTGAAAACAATCACCTCCGCTTCCTTGGGTTGAGGTCTCTCTTCAGCCGGGTCAGGGGCACGGTATGACATGACATGCCTTTTTGGCAAATAGCCAACTTTTAAAAAGTCTTTGAGAGTCTGCTCGGTGCCAACAGATGGGACTGCTACGTCTTGAGCTTGCGTTGGTTTTCCTTGAAGAGGAAAGGGTGATGCAGCACAGTAGCATAAGTATTTCCCTCAGTTTTTGAGAACCAAGGTATCAATCCAGTAGGAGGCTCCTCACAAGTCCCACGAACCTACACAAACAAACAAAGAACCCGCAACCAACACGATAAAGGGTTGGCAATCCCTTCACGGCCACTTGTGAAAGTGAGATCTGATAGATATAATATGATAAGATAAATATATTTTTGGTATTTTATAATCTAGATGCAGAAAATAAAGATGCAAATAAAAGTAGATTGAAAGCTTATATGATAAAAGATAGACCCGGGGGCCATAGGTTTCACTAGAGGCTTCTCTCAAGATAGCATAAGTATTACGGTGGGTGAACAAATTACTGTCGAGCAATTGATAGAAAAGCGAATAATTATGAGATTATCTAGGCATGATCATGTATATAGGCATCACGTCCGTAACAAGTAGACCGACTCATGCCTGCCTCTACTACTATTACTCCACACATCGACCGCTATCCAGCATGCATCTAGAGTATTAAGTTCATAAGAACAGAGTAACGCATTAAGAAAGATGACATGATGTAGAGGGATAAACTCAAGCAATATGATATAAACCCCATCTTTTTATCCTCGATGGCAACAATACAATACGTGCCTTGCAACCCTTTCTGTCAATCGGTAAGGACACCGCAAGATTGAACCCAAAGCTAAGCACTTCTCCCATGGCAAGAAAGATCAATCTAGTAGGCCAAACCAAATCGATAATTCGAAGAGACTTGCAAAGATAACTCAATCATACATAAAAGAATTCAGAGAAGATTCAAATATTATTCATAGATAAACTTGATCATAAAACCACAATTCACCGGATCTCGACAAACACACCGCAAAAAGAGATTACATCGAATAGATCTCCACAAGAGAGGGGGAGAACATTGTATTGAGATCCAAAAAGAGAGAAGAAGCCATCTAGCTAATAACTATGGACCCGAAGGTCTATGGTAAACTACTCACAACTCACCGGAAGGGCTATGGTGTTGATGTAGAAGCCCTCCATGGTGGAATCCCCCTCCGGCAGAACGTTGGCGATAGCTCCAAGATGGGATCTCGCAGGTACATAAGGTTATGGTGGTGGAAATATTTCTTCGGTGGCTCCCTGGATGTTTTCGAGGTATGTAGGCTTATATAGGAGGAAGAAGTACGTCGGTGGCGCCCGAGGGGCCCATGAGACAGGGGGGCACGCCCAGGAGGGATGGGCGCGCCCTCCTATCTCGTGGCCGCCTCGACTGCTTCTTGGCTTGCACTCCAAGTCCTCTGGATCACGTTCGTTTCAAAAATCAAGCTTCTGAAGGTTTCATTCCATTTGGACTCCGTTTGATATTCCTTTTCTTCGAAATACTGAAATAGGCAAAAAAACAGCAATACGGGCTGGGCCTCCGGTTAGTAGGTTAGTCCAAAAATGATATAAATGTGTAAAATAAAGCCCATAGACATCCAAAAAAGGTAATATAATAGCATGGAACAATCAAAAATTATAGATACGTTGGAGACGTATCAAGCATCCCCAAGCTTAATTCCTGCTCGTCCTCGAGTGGGTAAATGTTAAAAACAGAGTTTTTGATGTGGAATGCTACCTAGCATAATTCTCAATGTAATTTCTCTTTATTGTGCCATGAATGTTCAGATCCAAGTGATTCAAAATAAAAGTTCATATTGACAAAAGAAATAGTAATACTTCAAGCATACTAATAAAATTAATCATGTCTTCTCAAAATAACATGGCTAAAGAAAGTTCATCCCTACAAAATCATGTAGTTAGGCTATGCTTCATTTTTGTCACACAAAGATGTTCCCAACTTCTATACCCCCGATGACAAGCCAAGCAATTGTTTCGTACTTAAATAATCTCAAACTTTTTCAACCTTCACACAATACATGAGAGTGAGCCATGGATATAGCACTATGGGTGGAATAGAATAATGATTGGGGATTGTGTGGAGAAGACAAAAAGGAGAAAGTCTCACATTGACGAGGATAATCAACAGGCTATGGGAATGCCCATCAATTGATGTCAACATGAGGAGTAGGAATTGCCATGCAACGGATGCACTGGAGCTATAAATGAATGAAAGCTCAACAAAAGAAAACTAATGGGTGTGCATCCAACTTGCTTGCTCACGAAGACCTAGGGCATTTGAGGAAGCCCATCATAGGAATATACAAGCCAAGTTCTATAATGAAAAATTCCCACTAGTGTATGAAAGTGACAACTTATGAGACTCTCTACATGAAAACATGGTGCTACTTTGAAGCACAATATATGAGACTCACTACATGAAGAACAAGGTGCTACTTTGAAGCACAAGTGTGGAAAAGGAGATAGTAGCATTGCCCCTTTATTTATTTATTTTCTTTTTTCTTTCTTTTTCTTTATTTTCTTTTTCTTTATTTTCTTTTTCTTTTTTTCTTTGGCCTTTCTTTTTCTTTTTCTTTTGGCCTTTCTTTCTTTTTTCTTTTTGGGCAATGCTCTAATAATGATGATCATCACACTTTTATTGATTACAACACATGAATTACAACTCGAAACTAGAACAAGATATGACTCTATATGAATGCCTCCGGCGGTGTACCAGGATGGTGCAATGAATCAAGAGTGACATGTATAAAAAATTATGCATGGTGGCTTTGCCACAAATACGATGTCAACTACATGATCATGCAATGGCAATATGACAAAAGTAATGTATGTCATGATGATGATGAATGGAACGGTGGAAAGTTGCATGGCAATATATCTCGGAATGGCTATGGAAATGCCATAAATAGGTAGGTATGGTGGCTGTTTTGAGGAAGATATAAGGAGGTTTATGTGTGATAGAGCGTATCATATCACGGGGTTTGGATGCACCAGCGAAGTTTGCACCAACTCTCAAGGTGAGAAAGGGCAATGCACGGTACCGAAGAGGCTAGCAATGATGGAAAGGTAAAAGCGCGTATAATCCATGGAATCAACATTAGTCATAAGAACTCATATACTTATTGCAAAAATTTAGAAGTCATCAAAAACCAAGCACTACGCGCATGCTCCTAGGGGGATAGATTGGTAGGAAAAGACCATCGCTCGTCCCCGACCGCCACTCATAAGGATGCACAAGCCAGGTACACTTCATGCTTCAAATTTGTTACACAACTTTAACCATACATGCATGCTACAGGACTTGCTAACTTCAACACAAGCATTCTTTAAATTCATAATCACCCAACTAGCATGACTTTAATATCACTACCTCCCAATCTCAAAACAATTATCAAGTATCAAGTTGATTATAGCATCCAATTTACTTCCTATGATAGTTTTTATTATACCCAACTTGGATGATCATCATTCTAGGACCAATTTATAACCATAGCAAATACCATGTTGTTCTAAAAGACTCTCAAAATAATATAAGTGAGGCATGAGAGATCAAAGATTTCTTCAAAATTAAACCACCGCCGTGCTCTAAGGTGGCATTTAGTTGTGTGGTTATCCACCATAGGGACAGGGATAACCAGTTTTCCTCAGGATGCCACTCGTTTGGTTGGAGAGCAAGAGAGGATATGGATAGCTGGATGCCTGGGAATATTAGGCTAAAAGCTGGCTGAGGAAAGTCGCGAGATTATCGCGGATGAGGGTAGCCACCTGTGCGCAAATCGTTTTCCTTTTCCTTCTTCTGTCTCACCCCTCACCCGAGCAAACCTTCACAACTCCCTCGCCTGAACAAAGAAGCAGCAGCGATGGCGACGATGATGATCTAGATCGGGGCGGCGGTACAACTCAGCAAGGACTCTGGTGCGTTTCAGGTTCAAATCCTCCCGCGTCTGTCCTTCCCCTCCCTCTTCTCTATCTCCTAGCGGCGGGATGTGGTCATGGGCTAGTGGGGAGTGGGAAGCGCCGGCGGCGGGGTACGGGGAGATCTGGCGGCGGGGAACGTGAAGCTCTGGTGGCTGGGAACTGCGAGATCTCTGGTTGTGGGAATTGGAGAGAGCTCTGGCTAATTAGGAACATGAGAGGCAAGTTTTGCTGTTCTTTCTTACATGCGACCTGATGCTCTTCTTTGTCTCGTTTCTTTTTACAGGTCCGACGGAGACACCCGTAGCATCGCTACAGTGAAGAAAATAGTTATAACTTGTCTATGATGTTGGACTATAGTGTTGAGTGTTGGATTATGAAGTTCAACTTTAATTCTATTCTCACCAAACACACACATGCCTATCCCTAGCCACCTCTTATCCTCCCAACCAAACAATAAGATGTGGTTATCCAACTCACCCAATCCCTCACAACCAAACGACATAAATTGGCTATCCCCAACCACCTGGTTAAGGATATCCTCGGCCAAGTCATTCTCGCCCATGAACCAAACGCCACCTAAAAGATATAAGTGAAGCACTAGAGCAAAAACTATCAAGCTCAAAAGATATAAGTGAAGCACATAGAGTATTCTAGTAAATTTCAATCAAGGAGGCTTCTCCCAAAAGGTGTTTTACAGCAAGGATGATTATGGTAAACTAAAAAGCAAAGATTAATATAATACATGACGCTCCAAGCAAAACACATATCATGTGGCGGATAAAAATATAGCTCCAAGTAAAGTTACCAATGAACAAAGACAAAAGAGGGGATGCCTTCCGGGGGCATCCCCAAGCTTAGGCTTTTGGCTATTCTTGAATATCTTGGGGTGCCTTGGGCATCCCCAAGCTTAGGCTTTTGCCACCCTTTATTCCATAATCCATCAAAGCTCTACCCAAAACTTGAAAACTTCACAACACAAAACTCACCAGGAAATCTCATAAGCTCCGTTAGTGAAAGAAAACAAAACCACCACATAAGGTACTGTAATAAACTCATTCTTTATTTATATTGGTGTTAAAACTACTGTATTCCAAGTTCTCTATGGTTCATACCCTTACATACTAGCCATATATAGATGCATCAAAATAAGCAAACAACACACGAAAAACAGAATCTGTCAAAAACAGAACAATCTGTAGCAATCTGTAACTAACGCAAACTTCTGGAATTTTAAAAATCCTACCAAAATAGGAAGCCCTACACAATTTGTTTATTGAACAGCAGCAAAAATAATCAACGCAAAATCTCGTTTCTGTGATTTATTGAATTTTTTCTCGTGAGCGCAAAGTTTCTGTTTTTCAGCAGAATCAAATCAACTCATATCATAGGTTATCCTATAGGTTCTACTTGGCACAAACACTAAATAAAACATGAAAACACATCTAAACAGAAAGTCGATGCAAATTTTATTACTTAACAGGAACAAAAACAAGAAACACAAAGAAAATTGGGTTGCCTTCCAACTAGCGCTATCGTTTAACGCCCCTAGCTAGGCATAAAAGCGAAGATAGATCTAAGTAGTGCCATCTTTGGCACTTGATTCATAGGTAGAGCACTTATAATCTTTAGGGGTTTCTCCCTTTTTAGCAATGATAAAACCTTTAGGCAAAAATTCAAGAAATTCGTTCATAGCGGAAGGTTCCTTAACGATAGAGAGACAGTTGGGATGATCACTTATGGAATTGAGATCCGCGTCTCCCTTATTAGAAGATTCACCCTTATTTTTAGGAACATAAATAAACCTGGCGGTTTTGGTAGGGATTTTTGGAGTGTTTTCCATGGAGGAAAACGCGAAACCTAAGTTAGTAATGATATCCTTAAGTTTACCGATTCTTGCAGAATCTAGATCTATTTTTTCATTAACTATAGGTTCTTTCTCTTTAAGATTTTTCAAAGTAACTCCAAACCTAGATCCGTATTGGATAATTTGATTATGAATCTTTTTATCCAAATTTTCAATTAACTCAAAAGTGGCAATTTTATTTTCAATGATCTCGAGCCGTTGCATAACATGTTCCAAAGTTAAAACAGTTCCATTAACCAAAAGAGGTGGTGGACCAAACAAATCTAACATAGCATTATAAGCTTCAAACGTGTGACTATTCAAGAAATCCCCTCCGACAACGGTATCAAGAACGCATCTATTACAAGGAGTAATGCCTACATAAAAATTGCGAAGAAGAACGGAAGTAGAAAGCTTCCTAGTGGATTTATTTTGAGCATTGCAAATTCTATGCCAATCATCTTTTAAATTTTCTCCCTTCCTTTGCTTAAAATTGAGAATTTCATGTTCGAGAGTAATAACAAGGATAGGGGGACTAGCCATAACGACAAGGTAAACGATCTAACACACGAGCAAACAGAAAAAGGCAAGCAAAAGAGAGAGGAAGAAGAAGGCAAGCGGAAAAGAGAGGAGATTGGGAAAGAGAGGGCGAATAAAAACGGCAAGGGTGAAGTGGGGGAGAGAAAACGAGAGGCAAATGGCAAATAATATAAATGCGAGGGAGATGAGTTTGTGATGGGTACTTGGTATGTCTTCACTTGAGCGAAGACCTCCCCGGCAACGGCATCAGAAATCCTTCTTGCTACGTCTTGAGTTTGCGTTGGTTTTCCTTGAAGAGGAAAGGGTGATGCAGCACAGTAGCATAAGTATTTCCCTCAGTTTTTGAGAACCAAGGTATCAATCCAGTAGGAGGCTCCTCACAAGTCCCACGAACCTACACAAACAAAGAAAGAACTCGCAACCAACGCGATAAAGGGGTTGTCAATCCCTTCACGACCACTTGCGAAAGTGAGATCTGATTGAGATAATATGATAAGACAAATATATTTTTGGTATTTTATAATCTAGATGCAGAAAATAAAGATGCAAATAAAAGTAGATTGAAAGCTTAAATGATAAAAGATAGACCTGGGGTGCATAGATTTCACTAGAGGCTTCTCTCAAGATAGCATAAGTATTATGGTGGGTGAACAAATTACTGTCGAGCAATTGATAGAAAAACGAATAATTATGAGGTTATCTAGGCATGATCATGTATATAGGCATCACGTCCGTAACAAGTAGACCGACTCCTGCCTGCATCTACTACTATTACTCCACACATCGAACGCTATCCAGCATGCATCTAGATTATTAAGTTCATAAGAACAGAGTAACACATTAAGAAAGATGACATGATGTAGAGGGATAAACTCAAGCAATATGATATAAACCCCATCTTTTTATCCTTGATGGCAACAATACAATACGTGCCTTGCAACCCTTTTTGTCACTGGGTAAGGACACCGCAAGATTGAACCCAAAGCTAAGCACTTCTCCCATGGCAAGAAAGATCAATCTAGTAGGCCAAACTAAATCGATAATTCGAAGAGACTTGCAAAGATAACTCAATCATACATAAAAGAATTCAGAGAAGATTCAAATATTATTCATAGATAAACTTGATCATAAACCCACAATTCATCGGATCTCGACAAACACACCGCAAAAAGAGATTACATCGAATAGATCTCCACAAGAGAGGGGGAGAACATTGTATTGAGATCCAAAAAGAGAGAAGAAGCCATCTAGCTAATACCTATGGACCCGAAGGCCTGTGGTAAACTACTCACAACTCATCGGAAGGGCTATGGTGTTGATGTAGAAGCCCTCCATGGTGGAATCCCCCTCCGGCAGAACACCGGCGACGGCTCCAAGATGGGATCTCGTTGATACATAAGGTTACGGTGGTGGAAATATTTCTTCGGTGGCTCCATGGATGTTTTCGGGGTATGTAGGCTTATATAGGAGGAAGAAGTACGTCGGTGGCCACCCGAGGGGCCCACGAGACAGGGGGGTGCGCCCTCCTATCTCGTGGCTGCCTCGGCTGCTTCTTGGCTTGCACTCCAAGTCCTCTGGATCACGTTCATTCCAAAAATCACGCTCTCGAAGGTTTCATTCCATTTGGACTCTATTTGATATTCCTTTTCTTCGAAATACTGAAATAGGCAAAAAAAACAGCAATACGGGTTGGGCCTCCGGTTAGTAGGTTAGTCCCAAAAATGATATATATGTGTAAAATAAAGCCCATAGACATCCAAAACAGGTAATATAATAGCATGGAACAATAAAAAATTATGGATACGTTGGAGACGTATCAGGGACCCAGTTGCATGAAGTGCTTGTCTTAGGTGCCATGATGATGAAAGCCTAGGAAAGGATAAAAATTTCCAGTTCAAATATAAGCCGAAGGAAGTGTCAATATTTAAGATGGCGGCTTATCTCGGGGCCTAATGGTATGAGGATAATTATGATGAATTATTTAAGTTGCCATAAGCATCATTGACAGTTTAGTTATTTAAGCCGCCATGGGCGGTCAAGATTATCAGCTAAAACATTATCTTCTAAACCGGTGATAAGAATCGCCATGGCTAGGGGGATCTAACAGTTACAGATTTTTGCCTAAGTGCGGCATAAACAAGTTCCACAAAGTGTAGTTGCTATTTTGGATCAAACAGTTGTTCAGAAAAGAAAAATATTCTAGACCTAAAAACAAAGCACAGATGAGTTCATCAGTTCTAAGAAGGCCTCTTGGCAATATAAAGGGATCTACTAGTATTAAAAATGAGTGCGGAACAGCTATCGCATAAGTTCTGTACTATTTTTAGATCAGAGGAGGCTGCAGCATTAGAACTATGAAGAGCTGAGCTCGAATGGCGAAGAACACGGAAAAAAACCTACAAACCCTAATGCAGATCTGGAGCAAGGGAAGAGGAAGGCTTACGGTTGCAGGGTTGCTGCGGAGGTTCGCCGCCGTTTCTCTGGACAGACTCAGGTCGATGCAGCGGCCGAGGTCGACGGAGACGAGAGGCGCGGCGGCGGCGACGGAGCTCGAGCAACAATAGGAGCGCGAGGAAGAAGACGCGGAAAGGAGAAGAATTAGAAAGGACCCGGTCGGGTCTATTTATAAGGAAAACTGAGGACTGGGCGCGAAAAATGAGGAGACCAAAGGCATAAGTTATCCAACTACAAGGACGCCTCAACTTTCGGGATGGTCTTTAAGATAAGAATCCGTTGAGGTACATTGGATAAAGTGTAAATTGATGATTGATGACATCACGATGGGTTATCCATAATCTAGAGGATGACATCATGGCGGGTTAAAGCTATCACACAAGCAGGGAGCACAAGATTTTTTAAAGTGTTGAAGATTGCCATGAACCAGTTCAAATCAATCTGGGGCCTAATATTGGGAATATAACTATTAGGCATGACCCGCCCAGGAGGGGCCGGGTCACGCCCACGATGAAGCCCACGAAGACACTTGAAGATGACGGCTCACTTAAAAGGCTTAAGGCCTGTAGAGATAAACCGCCATGTATGCATAAACTTGTATTGTAAGTAAGGAATAGAGAGAGACCGAGCCGGACTTGTTTATGAACCGGCCAGGACTCTGTGAGCCGCTGGTCGTCGACCTCTGTATATAAAGGGACGACCCGACGGCGGTTCAGGGCAAGTAACGTCAGATCGAGAACTAGGTCAAGCGGATTCACTCCATGGTTATCGATTCATAAGCAATCCCACCCAAAACTGGATCGTAGGCTTTTACCTTCACCGTAAGGGGCCGAACTAGTATAAACCTCATGTCCTTTGTCCCGTTTAACCCCTTTAAGCTTCCTAGTTGCGATGGCTCCACGACTAAGTCCTTACGCTAGGACATCTGACGTGACAATTCCACGACACTTTTGGAGCATCTTTTTTTGCCATGACTTCATGAATGTCATTCCATTATAAAATTTTGCAAACTTTTGTCAATGTTTGCCACAAAAAATCTGGTTTATTTTTTTTATTTTTTTGCTATTTGTTTTGAATTTACGGTCCATCTAGGTCCATTCTACTCGTGTGTAAATACTCCATGGCGTGCATGGGCCTCATCAGTGGCAGAGCTTCATGGGGGCTAACCTGGGCCATGGACCCCAGCTCACAAGAAAACAAGCCTCATCTCTTAGTATTAGGCCTATTTTCCACAAGCCTCATCTCTTAGTATTATGGCCAAGTGGAAAACCTCGTCGGTGTTTAGAGCTGCTTTTGAAATGAGCTAATCACTTCTTTTTTTGGAAAATGAGTGAACAATAGTTTCACACTTTGATGTTAGGTTTATGTCATCTCTTTCGGTTTTCATATTTCCTAAAAGAATGAAAGAGTGAATTTGATTCTTCCAAAAGAGATACATAAACGATCTATTCTTTTGAAATGAGTGAAATCCACTTTTTGTAAATGACTAGAACAATGCCCGTGCGGTGCAACCGGATATAAACATTCTAGTACGTTAGCTTGTGATTTACCTGTCAATAATAATGTGATTTGTGTAAATAAATGCTGATCAAATTCTGCCCGTGAATTACCTTATATTTTGATTAGAAGTCTGGTAAGTAATTAAAGTGAAATTGATTCAGAAGGTAAGTAAATTAAAGTGATTGATTATCATATACATGGAAAGTTGGACGAAGGGGTGATGGGAAGAAGGGTAAAATGAGAATGTTACATTATTTTTAAGTAGTATAAGATATAAGATATAAGAGATAAGAGATAGAGATATTCCTCTTTGAAATGAGTGAAATCAAAAAGTGAAAATAGTTTTTTGAAATGAGTGAAACTTTTTTATATGAGCAAAGTAATAAAGATGACTCTTTTGAAACAGTCAAAAACACTGTTATGAAATAGTGGGAAAATGTAAATATCATTTTTTGAAAGAGTGGAACAATGTAATATTTACGAAATTAGCAAAATCTGTATTTTCAAATGAGTGAATCGGTTACTTCAAATGAGTGTTTTTTTTTGTTTAGTGGAATCAACTTTTAAAAATGAGTGAAATTATTTAGTGAAATCTTTTTCCAACAACTGAAACTGTAAAATGATAGAAACAATAAGTTCAAACTAGTCAAAATGCATCTAGCATCGGTCTTGCTTTGAAGATTTTGTCCCCCTGAATTCAAGTATGTAAACAAAGCTTGGCGAACGAAATATTGGTTCGGAAGTTCCGAGCAATTCAAAATGTCACGGCGAGAATAAAATGCAAGTCTTTTGTTTAGAGAGTCTTTGTGTGCATGTCAGTGCGTTTTGTATGTGTACCTCCACTCCTCTAGGCTCCGGCTCTAGAGCTATCTATATATGCTCAGCTGTTAATTCCGCCATGTCAAAGCTCGAGATCACGATGCTTGCAAACGATCTTGACGTGCTGCTCACGACGCTGAACCGCCCGAAAAACTCGCAAAAAGAATTATCCGGACAAAATTTCAAAGACTTTCGTTTTCGGCAACTGTGCCCTCCGGCCCATAAAAATGACGGGACCGAACCGAGCCGGCGTCCATCCAGAAGGTTCCAGCCTGCACGAGCCGCGACCCCGTCCCCGCCGACGGATGCCAGGGCCCCGCCACGCGTCGCCCACACACCATCGGCTCCCCATCCCTCCTCGCGATCTCCACCCGTCCGTCCCATTCATTATCATCACCCCGGCCCCCACCTGCGTGGGCCCCACGGCAGGAATGACTCCTCCACCATCCCTGTCGCGGCCGTTGCTGCCGAGAAGTACTCGCCCCGTGCACCCACCCCGTCTCCCCACACTCACTGCCCGGTAGGCCCCACGCCCCCGACTCCCGGGGCCGGACCCACGCGAGCAGGAGGCGGCCCCGCGCGGGCGTTTTCCCTGAGCCGTCCGTGCCGAGATGGACGGCTGGGGGGCGCGTCACGCGGGGCACAAAACACGCGGCCCCGAAGCACGGGAAAGGAAAGGAGAGAGGGATTGAGATTCCAGCGGCGACGGCAGGCAGGCAGGCAGAAAAGGCGTTGCCAAACAGAAGCGTCGCGTTGGGGAGAGAGGGGGAGCGGCGGGCGAGCGAGCGAAGCATCCATGGCGGAGCACAAGGAGGAGTCGGTGATGGACAAGATCACGGAGAAGTTCCACGGCGGGTCCTCGTCCTCCTCGTCGTCCGACGACGACGAGAGGAAGTCGGGGTCGTCGTCGTCCGTCAAGGCCAAGATCTACCGCCTCTTCGGCCGCGAGAAGCCCGTCCACTCCGTCCTCGGCGGCGGCAAGCGTGAGTCCCCCCCTCCCCCCGCTCGCGCGCTTCGCTTCCGCCGCGTGGTTTCGTAGATCCGGCCGCACCGGGGTCTCGCGCTCCCGCGGGGCTTGCCCGGGCGCTCAAGAGGAAACCTGCGGTTGCTCTGGTCTCTCTGGAAAATTTCGTGTCCGTCGAGATAGGTCTCGCTGATTGCTAGTGTGCGTAGGAAGCGTCCCGATCTGCGATTTTCCGAGCCCAGGTTCCGCGGCATTGCCCGTCCGCAGGGTGTGAATAGGGTAGCATACATCAGATTAGTACTATTTGTGATTGAAGTGATTGTGCGATTCTGCTGCTCTGCTCTGCTGCATCCTAGTACTAGCTTAAACCCTGAGATGCTCTGTTTGTTTTCTAGGAGTTGATAGATTGCTTGTTGGTCTGGGCTTCTGATGTGCTGTGCTTATGTGTTATTTTTGCAGCTGCCGACCTCTTCCTGTGGAGGAACAAGAAGATCTCCGGTGGGGTGCTCGCGGGCGCCACCGCCATCTGGCTGCTGTTTGAGGTCCTGGAGTACCATCTCCTCACCCTCCTCTGCCACGGCTTCATCCTCACCCTGGGCATCCTCTTCCTCTGGTCCAACGCCTCTGCCTTCGTCAACAAGTGAGCTTCACTAAATTTCCCTTGTTATTTGCACCCAGATCAGTTATAGGATGACAATGCCTGGTTAACCTGGA
Organism: Triticum aestivum; assembly: GCF_018294505.1. Classification (NCBI taxonomy): domain Eukaryota; kingdom Viridiplantae; phylum Streptophyta; class Magnoliopsida; order Poales; family Poaceae; genus Triticum; species Triticum aestivum. Next base: position 596,115,380 of record NC_057795.1, on the reverse strand, counting down.
TCAATGCTGTGTAATCACAATGATCCTAACAGTTTTAGCAATTGCTCTAGTTTTTGGTTGTAAACAACTGCTTGCAATTGTTTTCAGGTGCCCTCCCAACATTCCAGAGGTGAAGATCCCCGAGGACCTGGCTGTCAATGTTGCCCGCTCGCTGCGATACGAGATCAACAGGGGCTTTGCTAGCCTGAGGGCGATTGGTCAAGGCCGTGACCTGAAGAAATTCCTGATTGTACGTTGATTGGTTGTGTGATTTAGTTTCCTTTAGCCTTCACTGCTTAAACCCTGTTTATGTTATCAGTCGCTTATATTGTGTCGTCTCTTTGTTCTCAGGTGGTTGCAGGCCTGTGGATCCTCTCTTTCCTTGGCAGCTGCTGCAATTTCCTGACCTTGTTCTACATAGGTAAATGTGGTTTCTTGCTACAGTCTGTTTGTTACTTACATATGTGCAATAAGCTTGCGTAGCATTGTTTCACTGATCATGCCTTCTTGTTTGCAGTCTTCATGGTGCTTTACACCGTGCCTGTTCTGTACGAGAAGTATGAGGACAAGATCGATGCTTTTGGAGAGAAGGCCATGGTCGAGCTGAAGAAGTACTACGCCATCTTCGATGAGAAGTGCCTGTCCAAGATTCCCAAGGGTCCGTCCAAGGATAAGAAGCAGCATTAGAACGGTAGAGAGTACCCTGCGCAGATTTACTTTCAAAGTTGATCACTACTCGTCGGTTTTCAAGGATGGTTGTGATTCCATGTCCGTAGCTGATAGTAGATACCACTATCTGGTCAAAACCCTGGCACGGTCAGTAGTCATGACGTGCAACTTCTACGAACTTAAAAGTCATGCCAGCTTTTGCTCAATATCCTGTTTCCAATTCTATGTTCAACGTAGCATCCTCACTTGCAAGTCGTGTTGGTGTAATATGGCAGTGATGTTTGCGACTTTAGTAGACTTGCTATAATGAATGAAGTGGCTCTTTTGGTGTTATGTCATTCCTTGGGTTCATATACACAATGAAGTGGCTCTTTTGGGTGTTCTGTAATTCGTGGGGTTTATATCGTTTGTTGGTGTCGATATGCCTATGCATCCTGGAGGCTTCAGTTGATTCGGATGAATGTATTGTCTATCATGTTTGTGTGCTGAAGCGTCTAGTTAGATTTGTCGGATCACTTGTGGCTTGTGTATGTATAAACCACCTTGAATTTCAACGCTCTCTCTTGGGTATTGAGCCTTTGATTGAGAAGTAAATACAGCATTAACATCTTGGAAATTACTCCCTCCTTTCTTAGATTTGCCTAAATACGGATGTTCAAGTCACGTTTTAGTATTAGATACGCCCTCCGTTCTTTAAAGAATGTACTTTCAACTTTGTTGGTGGGTTACGAGGCTGTTTTCCTCTTGTACGTGGCGGCTGCAACCCTAGCTGCCGCCAGAGGCCGATTTTCAACGCCGTTCTCCGGCGGCTCCCCTCCGCCGTCGACCTCGGTCGTCGGTGGTGAGGGGGGTCGCCGGATCCACGCGTGTGGATCATTTTTACTCTTTCATAGTCTAGGTTTTTAGGTTGTTCATCGTCTTTGCTTCGCCGGCGACGATGACGACGCTGAATAAATATTCTTCAGATCCTTTCCTGACGAGGCCATCGGTCCTATGGTTGGGGATGGATCTAGAAATTAGTCTGTTCAAGCAAGGATGGCGTGGCGGCGGCGGCATCCTCGTGGTGGACCTGTGTCCTCGGGCTCCGTCGTTGCGACGACGTTTGCTCCAGCGTCGGCGTGGAGCTTGGGAGGTAGTCCAGGAGCGGATGCAGATTGTGGTATGCATCGACGACATCTGGAAGACAGAACGTGTGCTGGGTTCGTGGTTCGTGGATGACAGGTATGGTTTCCTCCTTCGGCATCTTAGTCGTGGTGGGGTGCCAGATCTGGAGTTAGATGGCGTGTCCGGAGTGTTGCCCCGGTCTGATTCGTTCAACGGCAATGGCTTCACTTTTGGTGAGCCACCTTGGAGGTCCGCAAAGCTGCATATCAGCGATGGAGCCGCGTCGAGCTCGGGTGAGGAGGTGATCCGTCATTCTTTTCTTCGGTGGCTGCTGTGGTGGTGCCGGAGGCAGGTGACGGGCGTTAGTGTCAAGCTCAGAGATGTTCTGCCATCTTTTCTGTTTTGTCATGTCGGTTTTTACGTGACTTGTACTTTGTTCTTTATGATATGAATGAGACACGTATTACCAGGCAAAAAAAAAAAACTTTGTTGGAGGGTCAAGCTATCTCAATATTTGACCGAGTTTGTGCAAAAATATATCAATGTTTATGAAATCAAATAGGTATATGATGAGAATATATTTTATCATGAATCTAATGCTACTAATTTAATGGCATAAATGTTGGTGCATTATTGTATAAATACGATCAAACATAAAAGTATTTGATTTTCCAACAAAGTTGGAAGTATACTCTTCAAAGGACGGAGGGAGTACATCTGTATCTAGACAAATCTAAGACAAGAATTTTGAGACGGAGGGAGTACAAGAAATCAAAATGGTACTTGCTAAAACATGAGAAATATATAAAATCATTTGGACACATGAGCACTTGTTCGTATCAACAGCTATTGCTTTTAGTGCTCTGTTGACAGCGGTGTAGGAGGAGAACGCTTAATTTTAGATGTTCTCATTGAACATTTGATGGTGAATTGCAGCAGGGCGAATGCTGGTGTCCATAATTGTCAGAATTGAAACGGTACCATAAAACTAATTTACACAGCTATACAATCAAATTCACTGAAACATGAGAATTCCAAAGTTGTCTGGGCACATTGTTTTCAGAATCACTACTTGCATCGTCACTGCCAGATGACGAAGACGGTCGATCACGAGCATTTAATATATACTCCCTCGGTAAGGAAATATAAGACCGTTAAAGGGTGTAACAAACAACTTGGTACATGAAAGAGTGAAATCAGCCCAACAAATTAATGTACAGCTGAATATCCAGTGAATGTGCAGAGCAAAAGTAACAAAAATAACAATGACTTGTGGACTACACAGCCAAAAGTCTGATCAATCGCGAAAGGGATATTATGATTACAAATTTTAGCGTCAAATTGCTCAGCCAGAGAATTAAGAATTGAACGGCGTTGCCGACAAATTGCTCTATTTGTTGCGGTACTCCAGCTTATGCACTCTGTATTAATGATAATTCAGCATGTCTTGGGGGTAACATTGTAAGTTGCCAAGTGTAAGTTCCATCGAGAATATTAACACACGGGAGCATTACCTGCATGCTTGCTGTGGAAAACCTCTTTCCAGTTCAAACTGGGATCATCAAAAACTGAATATAGATGCATGCTGTTGGAGCTCAAATGGGAGGTGGTAAAGAAGAGGGAGTAGTTCATTTTCCATAACTTGTTGTCGTTTGCAGATGAATTCCATGGCCTTATTCCTCCTTGATTTATCTCCTTGACAACTCCTAAGTAGTCCCAGGTTACACATATCTTCCTAGAATTCAGGCCTTCAGCCAAAGTCACTGCTTCTTTGCATGCACAAATCTTCCTAGAACCAAGCTCAGCAAGCTACTGTCAGGACAAAGCAAGATGCCAGGAAGTTGGCAGCTCACAACAAAGCAAGATGCCACATCAACCTAAGTGTAAAATTGCATTATATCAGTATAGTAAACCACAAAAATTCAGAAGCGAGTGCAATGTGAGAATTGTACCTTTGGAGAGCAATGGACATCCCTTATGTTTGAAAAGCAGCCATGACATACTATTTTCAATGGCACATAAGTTTTTACTTCTTCACTTGACTTGATCTAGTATTGTACCCTCAATCATATATCAAGCAAATGTAATTAATCCTTCCTTGCTCCAACTGGACGCTGTATGTCAAACAATACTCTTGGTTAAAAAACCAGGTGTGCGAAAATTATATGAACATGCAAAAGGTAACCATTTTTAAAGTAATACCATATAAAATAGAAGAACATGAAAATAAATACAACATATGCAAGAACATTGTCATGGTCTGAATTAAACCATCGTACAGAATGGCGCTCCTAAACTATTATCATTCTGACACATATCCTACGGAGAAATGAATTGATCATACAGAAGAATACCAAATGAAAAACTACACAAAAATGAAAACCAGATAAGTACTGAAGATATCTTATATGGACCTTGAGGTATTACGTAGGCAAAGATGCAGTTTTCTGAATGGCGCTCCTAAACTATTATCATTCTGACGCATATCCTACGGACAAAATGAAGTGATCGTATAGAAGAATACCAGATGAAAACTACACAAAAATGTAAACCAGATAAGTACTCAAGATATCTTGTATGGACCGTGAGGTATTACTTAGGCAAAGATGCAGTTTTCTGTCGCATCCTCTGTATGAACCGTCCACTGTGAAAGCTCCTGTGAGCTACATCTGAATGGAACTTCTCCAAAGGGTAAGAAAACACAGCTATATCCACAAGTTTAGCAGAGCAAAAAGCAACGCAAGTTGCACAAATATTCAGGAGAATAAGGCTCTGAAGGAAGAGTTACACAAATAAGAGTATAATGTACTGTCTATATTGATAACATGCTGTCCTAATTGGCATAAAGAAGCTGGAGAGATTGAATCAGACTAACGGTGCATATATGCATTGTAGGATCCAAATCCCTAGCTAGCCCTTGTGCGTAACCAACTAATGCGTAGGGGATAAGATAGATGCTTATTCAGTGAAAGTTCATCAAGAAACCACGCCCAACACACAATACTTCAAAGTATAAACCAAGCAACAGGTTTCGAAATAATATGGCCCATGGGGATCGAGGGGGAGGTAACTGGGACTCACCTGCTGTTGTCGTGGAAACTGACCTGGTAACCACGACGACCGACATGGAGGGCCGCCGAGGTGACAACAAGGATGAAGGTAGCTGGACGCCCGCCTCCTGCGCTTCGCCACACCATTTATCTTGCCTAAATTCTAAAAAGCGCAACTGCACTTTTTTCAGGTCCTGAGCTCCGGGCCGTCGGATCTGGATCCCGATCATGAGGTGCCGCACTGTCGTTGTGGAGCAAAACATCCACACTCCACACGATTACGGTAGGGACGCTCTACCGACAAGTCTCCCACACCTCATCCACTCTACTCAAGCCCCAAGCCTTTGTCGGCGTTCTGGTAACCAGGATACCCAGACTTGTCTGCCTGTGGCCCACAGCGTGGCTTCTTCGACAGACTGGCACGACCCATTGGCAAGATTACCAAGACAAGGCCCTCGCGGGGCCCCCTTGGCCTCGCGAGGCGGACGACACCAAGACCTCCAGAAGGAGCGGCCTCCCCAGGCTGCCTCCTGAGGAGCGGAGTTTTCTATGCAGGTACCCAGCCTCACGAGGCTGCGGTGAGGCAAGTCATGACGACCAAGGCCAGGCAGGCGCCACCGGGCGTAGAGAAGACAATTTCCTCTTTGGTGCTAAGGAGGCAAGGACAGGCATGGGTTCCCGAGGAATCTGTCAAAGGTTTCCATTCCGGTGCAACGAGACCAAGACCACGGGCTCGGCAGGACAGAGGTCATCGTCGAGTCCACCGCTGCGTCATGACCAGAAGCTTTGCACGCAAATACCACCTTTCGTCAGGATAAGATGTACTACTTGTCCCCTTTCAAATTGGCCGTTGTGGGATCCCTTCCCGCCTATGTTTTGGGGGAAGAGAACCAAGGCCACTATAAATATAGGTTAGCCACCACCGTAGAGGGGGGGGGTCCGATTCGAGCTGTCGACTCATTCCTCACCTCCCGAGCCCTCGCAAGGCAGCTCAATCACTTTACTAGTTCATCCTCAAAACTCCTCGTGAGACCAATCCACCCCAAAGCAGGAGTAGGGTTTTACACCGCAAGGTGGCCCGAACCTGGCTGTGTCCATCTTCCTCCTCGCTCACGCGAACCCAGCAAAGCTAGGCTGTAGAGCGGCGAGCTGGAAACTTGAGAGGTTGAGTTCTTCGCACACACCACAGAGTTCGAACCTTTGTGGGTCTACGGAGCCCAGAATCCGACATTGGCGCGCCAGGTAGGGGCGTGTCGAAGTCCTTCTTCCACCTCCGCGTCGCTTCTGCTCCGCCTCCCCCATGGCCAACGCACGCCATGTCCGTGCAGAGCACTGAGCCGCTCGTGTCGCCTAGACGGCACCCGTGGGCAACGGTGCTCCTCGCCGCTCTGCCTCTCCCGTGGCCAACGCTGCCACTGACCCTGCGGCTCACGAGCAGCAGGACTCGTCGCTGCTGCCTCCCGTGTGGCGTGATGGCTGCACCGCCACTCCGTCACCTACTCCCGCCGCGGTGTCGTCCTCCCATGCTCGCCGTGGCCCAGAGAACGTGCAGGCTGTGCGGCTCATGGCGCGCGAGCTCCTGCGTTATAGCCCCACCAACGACCTCTACGAAGACTGGCTCGGCCACATTGCTGAGCTCGTCAACACCGCCGGTGAGGCCCCTGTGCCGTCCCGCTCGCTCCTTCTCCCGCCATCCCAAGCGGGTGACGTGGCCTACGACGAGCCTCCTCCACCTCCTCGGCGTGGTGCTGACCAGGAAGCTAGGCACGACGCTCCCCCGCATGACCGACGACGCGAGGCGTGGGTGATGGATGAAGCAAGCCGTTAGGTGGTGTAGCAACCGCAGGCCGACGCGCGCGCTCCCAGCGCCAGCCCCAGGACCCTGCGCCGCCAGAGCCTGTGGCGCGTGGGCATCAAGACCGAGCTCCTCCCGTGCGCGTTGTGCCCCCGAGCGCGGCGGGCTGCCGTGCCTTCACCACGGAACTGTGCTGCATCGTCTGGCTCAGCAAGTTCAAGCCGGATATGCCTCCATGCTATGACGACACCCCCGACCCCGCGGAGTTCCTCCAGCTCTATGCGCTGAGCATCGAAGCGGCGAGCGATGATGAGAAGGTTATGACCAACTGGTTCGCCATGGCCCTCAAGGATGGCGCACGGTCTTGGCTCCTGAACCTCCCGGAGGGTCGATTTCCTCCTTGGACGAGCTTCGCGAGCGTTTCATCACCAACTTCCATGGCACCCGCGACCGCGCTCCTTAGTGGGTGACCTACGGTGAGCGAAGCAGCAGCCGGGCGAAACCCTGCACAAGTACATACGACGCTTCATGAATGTTCGCCTCAAGATCCCGAAGGCCTCGGACGAGGCCATCATCTCAGTGTTCACTGATGGGTCCGAGATGTCAAGATGAAGGAGGAACTCTCCATCCACGAGGATCTAGACTCGGCCCTGGAGATGTTCAACCTGGCAAACAAGCGCGCAAGGGCTGAGGAAGGCTGACTCTCCCTCCTGGAGCTTCCTGAGGCCGACCCAGAAGACAAGAAGGCCAAGGCTAAGGAGGCAAAGCGCAAGGGCCCCGTGATACGTCTCCAATGTATCCATACTTTATGAAGCATTCATGCTATTATATTATCTGTTTTGAATGTTTATGGGCTTTATTATACACTTTTATATTATTTTTGGGACTAACCTATCAACCGGAGGCCCAGCCCATATTGCTGTTTTCTTACCTATTTCGGTGTTTCGAAGAAAAGGAATATCAAACGGAGTCCAAATGGAATGAAACCTTCGGGAGCGTGATTTTTGGAACGAACGTGATCCAGGAGACTTGGAGTTGAAGTCAAGGAAGCTTCAAGGTGGCCACGAGGGTGGGGGGCGCGCCCCCCTGTCTCATGGGCCCCTCGAGCGTCCCCCGACGACTTCTTTCGCCTATATAAGTCCATATACCCTAAAAACATCAAGGACAACAACAGATCGGGAGTTCTGCCACCGCAAGCCTCTGTAGCCACCAAAAACCAATCGGGACCCTGTTCCGACACCCTGCGGAGGGGGGGATCCCTCACCGGTGGCCATCTTCATCATCCCGGCGCTCTCCATGACGAGGAGGGAGTAGTTCACCCTCGGGGCTGAGGGTATGTACCAGTAGTTATGTGTTTGATCCCTCTCTCTCGTGTTCTTGAGGTGATACGATCTTGATGTATCGCGAGCTTTGCTATTATAGTTGGATCTTATGATGTTTCTCCCCCTCTACTCTCTTGTAATGGATTGAGTTTTCCATTTGAAGTTATCTTATCGGATTGAGTCTTTAAGGATTTGAGAACACTTGATGTATGTCTTGCCGTGCTTATCTGTGGTGACAATGGGATATTCACGTGATCCACTTGATGTATGTTTTGGTGATCAACTTGCGGGTTCAGTGACCTTGTGAACTTATGCATAGGGGTTGGCACACGTTTTCGTCTTGACTCTCCGGTAGAAACTTTGGGGCACTCTTTGAAGTACTTTGTGTTGGTTGAATAGATGAATCTGAGATTGTGTGATGCATATCGTATAATCATGCCCACAGATACTTGAGGTGACAATGGAGTATCTAGGTGACATTAGGGTTTTGGTTGATTTGTCTTAAGGTGTTATTCTAGCATGAACTCTATGATAGATCGAACGGAAAGAATAGCTTCATGTTATTTTACTACGGACTCTTGAATAGATAGATCAAAAAGGATAACTTTGAGGTGGTTTTGTACCCTACCATAATCTCTTCGTTTGTTCTCCGCTACTAGTGGCTTTGGATTGACTCTTTGTTGCATGCTGAGGGATTGTTATGTGATCCAATTATGTTATTATTGTTGAGAGAACTTGCACTAGTGAAAGTATGAACCTTAGGCCTTGTTTCCTACCATTGCAATACCGTTTATGCTCACTTTTATCATTAGTTACCTTGCTGTTTTTATAATTTCGGATTACAAATACCCATATCTACTATCCATATTGCACTTGTATCACCATCTCTTTGCCGAACTAGTGCACCTATACAATTTACCATTGTATTGGGTGTGTTGGGGACACAAGAGACTCTTTGTTATTTGGTTGCAGGGTTGTTTGAGAGGGACCATATTCATCCTATGCCTCCTACGGATTGATAAACCTTAGGTCATCCACTTGAGGGAAATTTGCTACTGTCCTACAAACCTCTGCACTTGGAGGCCCAACAACGTCTACAAGAAGAAGGTTCTGGAGTATACATCACCCCGCTGTGCTCGCGGCCAAGCCTGAGATGAAGCACAGCCGTGACCACGACGAACCCTCGAGGGGCAATCGCCCATTCTACATCTTCCACAACATGCACATCCACAACTCCAACGACTGCCAGGAGCTCAGGGCGCTCCGTGACGGGTGCCTCGGTCATCGCCCTAAGCACGGAGACCGCGCTACGGCCATGGAGGAGGCCGTGATGGAGGCTGCTGGGACAACCGTGACTCTCGTCAGGACTGGCGTGATCAGCCTCGCGAGGACCTTTGGTAGGGTCAGCCTCGTGATGGCCCTTGGCAAGACCAGCCTCGCGAGGACCGCCCTCAGGGCAATGCTAGCCTTCCTTTGTTACCGCCGCCACGAAGGAGAAACGATGACAATCAGAATACGACGGGCCGGGGGCTTCCAGGAGCCTCAGGCGATTGCTTGCATCCTGGGTGGTGCTTAGGCCCCTGCTACTTCTTGAGCTTGTGTTGGGTTTTCTCTTGAAGAGGAAAGGGTGATGCAGCAAAGTAGAGATGAGTATTTCCCTCAGTTAAGAACCAAGGTATCAATCCAGTAGGAGAAGAACGTGCAAATCACCAATACCTGCACAAACAATCAAACACTTGCACCCAACGCGATAAAGGGGTTGTCAATCCCTTCAAGGCCACTTGGAAAAGTGAGATCTGAAAGAGATAGATAAATAGAACTAAACAAAAGATAAAATATTTTTGGGTTTTTTGGTTTATAGATTTGAAAATAAAAGATTGCAAAATAGTAGATCGGAAACTAATATGATGGAAAATAGACCCGGGGGCCATAGGTTTCACTAGAGGCTTCTCTCATGAAGGCAAATAATACGGTTGGTGAAAAGATTACTGTCGAGCAATTGATAGAATAGCGCAAAGTTATGACGATATCTAAGGCAATGATTATGCAATATAGGCATCACGTCCATGTCAAGTAGAGCGAAGTGATTTTACATCTACTACTATTACTCCACACATCGACCGACTCCTGCCTGCATCCAGAGTATTAAGTTCATAAGAACAGAGTAACGCATTAAGTAAGATGACATGATGTAAAGGAATTAACTCAAGCAATACGATGAAAACCCCATCTTTTTATCCTCAATGGCAACAATGCAATACGTGTCTCGCTACCCCTACTTTGTCACTGGGTGAAATCACGCAAGATTGAACCCAAAGCTAAGCACCTCTCCCATTGCAAGAAACACCAATCTAGTTGGCCAAACCAAACCGATAATTCGAAGAGAAATACAAAGATACCAAATCATGTATATAATAATTTAGAGAAGTTTCAAATAATATTCATAGATAAACTGATCATAAATCCACAATTCATCCGATCTCGACAAACACACCGCAAAAGAGTATTAAATCGAATAGATCTCCAAGAACATCAAGGAGAACATGGTATTGAGAATCAAAAAGAGAGAAGAAGCCATCTAGCTACTAGCTATGGACCCGTAGGTCTGAAGTGGACTACTCATGCTTCATCGGAAAGAGTTGATGTAGATGCCCTCCATGATCGATTCCCCCTCCGACAGGATGCCGGAAAAGGCCCCAAGATGGGATCTCACGGGAACAGAAGGTTGCGGCGGTGGAAAAGTGTTTTCGTGGATGCTTCTGAGGGTTTGAGAATATATGTGAATATATAGGAGGAAGATCTAGGTCAGGGGGTCACCGAGGGGCCCACAAGGTAGGGGGGCGCGCCCTCAACCCTTGTCGCCTCCTCGTGGCTCTTTTGACTTGAACTCCAAGTCTCCTGGGTGTCTTCTGGTCCAAGAAAAACCATCGTAAAGTTTTATTCCGTTTGGACTCCGTTTAGTATTGCTTTTCTGCGAAACTCAAAAACAAGGAAAAACAGAAACTGGCACTGGGCTCTAGATTAATAGGTTAGTCCCAAAAATAATATAAAATAGCATATCAATGCATATAAAACAATCAAACAGATAATATAATAGCATGGAACAATCAAAAATTATAGATACGTTGGAGACGTATCAGCCGCCGCCTCACATCACATCTTTAAGCAGTTCCCTCGCGAGGTGAACGCTGCCCTCTCAAAGCTTGAGGCGGTGCGTCCTCTCAGGTGGTCGAAGCACACCATCAACTTCGACTCCAAGGACCAACTTAAGTGCCCCACCGCTGCTGGCGCGCTCCTGATGCTCTGCATGCCAACCATCAGCAACGTCCTCGTCACCAAGTGAAAGTGCAACTAATCCCTGAGTGGTTTTGGTAATTCTTAATAACATATAGCTCATTGAACTAATACTCTTTCAAGATGATCATTTCAGAGAGTTCAATAATTGGCATGGCATGGACTAGAGATGTGGACCCCTCAAAATACAAAGGATACATATTGAAAACAAGCTCAAGACTCTCATTTTTATTTAAGTGATCCAAGATCACATTGAGTCCATAGGAAAGCCAATACTATTAAAAGGGGATGAGGTGTTGCTTAATGGATTTCTTGCTCAAATTGCTTAGTGACATGCTCCAAAACCCTCAACTACTTCTTCAATTCCACATATGTCCCAAACCTAAATGTCAAATTCGGCCCCACCGATTTGATCTACCCGGCGCCACCGAGTTTCATTTGACATAGCCACTGCCACAAACCCTAGTCACTTCGGTCTCACCGATAGGGATTTCGGTCTCACCGAGATGGGATTGCAAACTCACTGTTTCCTTTTTTTAACACTTCGGTGGGCGAATCGGTCCCACCGAGTCTACAATGCAAACTCCCTGTTTCCTTTTCATAACACTTCGGTCTCACCGAAGTGAGCGAATCGGTCCCATCGAGTTTGCCTGACCAACTCTCAATGTGCCTATTACTGAAATCGGTCCCACCGAGTTGATGTGACTGGTCACACCAAGATTACGTTATACCCTAGCCCTAGCAAATTGGTTCCACTGAGTTGACTGTATCGGTCCCACCGAAAATCCTAACGTTCATATTTTGACCTGAATCGGTCTGACCGAGTTTCATGATTTGGTCCCACCGAGTTTGGGAATCTGTGTATAACGGTTAGATTTTGTGTGGAGGCTATATATACCCCTCCACCCACTCTTCGTTCGTGTGGAGAGCCAACAGAACGTGCCTACACTTCCACCATTTATTTTCTGAGATAGAACCACCTACTCATGTGTTGATACCAAGATATTCCAATCCAACCATATGAATCTTGATCTCTAGGCTTCCCCAAGTTGCTTTCCACTCAAAACATATTTCCACCATAGTCAAATCTGTGAGAGAGAGATGAGTGTTGGGGAGACTATCATTTGAAGCACAAGAGCAAGGAGTTCATCATCAACACTGTTGGGGAACGTAGTAATTTCAAAAAAATTCCTACGCACACGCAAGATCATGGTGATGCATAGCAACAAGAGGGGAGAGTGTCGTCCACGTACCCTCGTAGACCGTGAGCGGAAGCATTATGACAACGCGGTTGATGTAGTCGTACATCTTCACGATCCGACCGATCCAAGTACCGAACGCATGGCACCTCCGAGTTCTGCACATGTTCAGCTCGATGAAGTCCCACGAACTCCGATCCAGCAGAGTGTCGAAGGAGAGTTTTGTCAGCACGACGGCGTGATGACGGTGTTGATGAAGCTACCGACGCAGGGCTTCGCCTAAGCACCGCTATGATATGAATGCGGTGGATTATGGTGGAGCGTGGCACCACACACGGCTAAAAGATCAATGATCAACTTCTGTGTCCATGGGGTGCCCCCCTCCCCATATATAAAGGAGTGGAGGAGGGGAGGGGCCGACCCTCTCTATGGCGCGCCCTGGGGAGTCCTACTCCCACCGGGAGTAGGATTCCCCCCTTCCAAGTAGTAGGAGTAGGAGAGAAGGAAGGGGAAGAGAGAAGAGAAGGAAGGAGGGGGCGCCGCCCCTCCCCATAGTCCAATTCGGCCTAGGCCTTGGGGTGCATGCGGCCTGCCCTATGCAGCCCCTCTATCTTTCCCGTATGGCCCAATAAGGCCCAATACTTCTCCCGGCAAATTCCCGTAACTCTCCGGTACTCCGAAAAATACCCGAATCACTTGGAACGTTTCCGATGTCCGAATATAGCCTTCCAATATATCGATCTTTACGGCTCAACCATTTCGAGACTCCTCATCGAGTCCCCGATCTCATCCGGGACTCCGAACAAAATTCGGTCATCAAATCACATAACTCATAATACAAATCGTCACAGAACGTTAAGCGTGCGGACCCTACGGGTTCAAGAACTATGTAGACATGACCGAGACTCATTTCTGGTCAATAACCAATATCAGAACCTGGATGCTCATATTGGCTCCTACATACTCTACGAAGATCTTTATCGGTCAAACCGCATAACAACATACGTTGTTTCCTTTGTCATCGATATGTTACTTGCCCGAGATTCGATCGTCGGTATCTCAATACCTAGTTCAATCTCGTTACCGGAAAGTATCTTTACTCGTTTCGTAATGCATCATCCCACAACTAACTCATTAGTCACATTGCTTGCAAGGCTTATAGTGATGTGCATTACCAAGAGGGCCCAGAGATACCTCTCCGACAATCGAAGTGACAAATCCTAATCTCGATCTATGCCAACTCAACAAGTACCATCGGAGACACCTGTAGAGCACCTTTATAATCACCCAGTTACATTGTGACGTTTGGTAGCACACAAAGTGTTTCTTCGGTAATCGGGAGTTGCATAATCTCATAGTCATAGGAACATGTATAGGTTATGAAGAAAGCAATAATAGTAAACTAAAACGATCAAGTGCTAAGCTAACTGAATGGGTCAAGTCAATCACATCATTCTCTAATGATGTGATCTCGTTAATCAAATGACACCTCATGTCTATGGTTAGGAAACACAACCATCTTTGATTCAACGAGCTAGTCAAGTAGAGGCATACTAGTGACACTTTGTTTGTCTATGTATTCACACATGTACTAAGTTTCTGGTTAATACAATTCTAGCATGAATAATAAACATTTATCATGATATAAGGAAATATAAATAACAACTTTATTATTGCCTCTAGGGCATATTTCCTTCAGTCTCCCACTTGCACTATAGTCAATAATCTAGTTCACATCACCATGTGATTTAACACAAATATTCACATCTGTATGTGATTAACACCCATAGCCCACATCGTCATGTGACCAACACCCAAAGGGTTTACTAGAGTCAATAATCTAGTTCACATTGCTATGTGATTAACACCCAAAGAGTACTAAGGTGTGATCATGTTTTGCTCGTGAGAGAAGTTTAGTCAACGGGTATGTCACATTTAGAGCCGTATGTATTTTGCAAATATTCTATGTCTACAATGCTCTGCATGGAGCTACTCTAGCTAATTGCTCCCACTTTCAATATGTATCCAGATTGAGACTTAGAGTCATCTGGATCGGTGTAAAAGCTTGCATCGACGTAACTCTTTATGATAAACTCTTTTATCACCCCCATCACCGAGAAACATTTCTTTACTATCCATTGATCTACTCTTAGATCACTATTGTAACCCCTTGCCAAACTTATGGCAAGGTACACAATAGGACTGGTACACAACACATCATACTTTATAGAACCTATGACTGAGGCATAGGGAATGACTTTTCATTCTCTTTCTATTTTCTGCCATGGTCGGGTTTTGAGTCTTACTCAACTTCACACCTTGCAACACATGCAAGAACTCCTTTTTGACTGTTCCATTTTGAACTACTTCAAAATCTTATCAAGGTATGTACTCATTGAAAAATCTTATCAAGCGTCTTGATCTATCTTGATGCTCAATGTGTAAGCAGCTTCACCGTGGTCTTCCTTTGAAAAAATCCTTTAAAACACTCATTTATGCTTTCCAGAAAATTCTACATCATTTCCGATCAACAATATGTCATTCACATATACTTATCAGAAAGGCTGTATTGCTCCCACTCACTTTCTTGTAAATACAGGCCTTTCCAAAAGTCTGCATGAAACCATTTGCTTTGGTCAACTCATCAAAGCATATATTCAAACTCCAAGATGCTTGCACCAGTCCATTGATGGATCGTTGGAGCTTGCACATTTTGTTAGCACCTTTAGGATTGACAAAACCTTCTAGTTGTATCATAACAACACTTATTTAAGAAATATCCATTTAAGGAATGTTGTTCTGACATCCATTTGCCAGATTTCAAAAAATGTGGCAATTGCTAACATGATTCGGACAGACTGAAGCATCATTATGAGTGAGAAAATCTTATCATTTTCAACACCTTGAACTTGTCGAAAACCTTTCGCAACAAGTCGAGCTTTGTAGATAGTAACACTACTATCAGTGTCTGTCTTCCTCTTGAAGAACCATTTATTTAACTTGGCTTGCTGATCATCGAGCAAGTCAACCAAAGTCCATACTTTGTTCTCATACATGGATCCTATCTCAGATTTTATGGCCTCAAGCCATTTCGCGGAATCTGGGCTCATCATCACTTCCTCATAGTTCGTAGGTTCATATTGGTCTAGTAACATGACTTCCAGAACAGGATTACCGTACCACTCTGGTGTGGATCTTACTCTAGAAGACCTACGAGGTTCGGTAGCAACTTGATCTGAAGTTTCATGATCATCATCATTAACTTCCTCACTAATTGGTGTAGGAATCACTGGAACAAATTTCTGTGATGAACTACTTTCCAATAAGGGAGCAGGTACAGTTACCTCATCAAGTTCCACTTTTCTCCCACTCACTTCTTTCGAGAGAAACTCCTTCTCCAGACAGGATCCATTCTTAGCAACGAATATCTTGCCTTCGGATCTGTGATAGAAGGTGTACCCAACAGTTTCCTTTGGGTATTCTATGAAGGCATATTTCTCCGATTTGGGTTTGAGCTTATCAGGTTGAAACTTTTTCACATAAGCATCGACCCCAAACTTTAAGAAACGACAGCTTAGGTTTCTTGCTAAACCACAGTTCATATGGTGTCGTCTCAATGGATTTAGATGGTGCCCTTTTAACGTGAATGTAGTTGTCTCTAATGCATAACCCCAAAACGATAGTGGTAAATCGGTAAGAGACATCATAGATCGCACCATATCTAATAAAGTGCGGTTACGACGTTCGGACACACCATTACGCCATGGTGTTCTAGGTGGCGTGAGTTGCGAAACTATTCCGCATTGTTTCAAATGAAGACCAAACTCGTAACTCAAATATTCTCCTCCACGATCAGATCGTAGAAACTTTATTTTCTTGTTATGATGATTTTCCACTTCACTCTGAAATTCTTTGAACTTTTCAAACGTTTCAGACTTATGTTTCATCAAGTAGATATACCCATTTCTGCTCAAATCATCTGTGAAGGTCAGAAAATAATGATACCCGCCGTGAGCCTCAACACTCATCAGATCGCATACATCAGTATGTATTATTTCCGTAGGTCTGTTGCTCGCTCCATTGTTTCGGAGAACGGAGTCTTAGTCATCTTGCCCATAAGGCATGGTTCGCAAGCATCAAGTGATTCCAAAATTCCATCAGCATGGAGTTTCTTCATGTGCTTTACACCGATATGACCTAAACGACAGTGCCACAAATAAATTGCACTATCATTATTAACTTTGCATCTTTTGACTTCAATATTATGAATATGTGTATCACTACGATCGAGATCCAACAAACCATTTTCATGCTCAACGCAAACACCAAATAACACTTATTTAGGTTCAACACTAATCCCGAAAGTATAGGGAGTGTGCGATGATGATGATCATATCAATCTTGGAACCATTTCCAACACACATCGTCACTTCACCCTTAACTAGTCTATGTTCATTATGGAACTCCCGTTTCGAGTTACTACTCTTAGCAACTGAACCAGTATCAAATACCGAGGGGTTACTGAGGGAGTCCTGGATTAGGGGGTGTCCGGATGGCCGGACTAAGACCCTTGGCCGGACTCCCGGACTATGAAGATACAAGATTGAAGACTCCGTTCCGTGTCCGGATGGGACTTTCCTTGGCGTGGAAGGCAAGCTTGGCGATACGATATGAAGATCTCCTCCCATTGTAACCGACTCTGTGTAACCCTAGCCCTCTCCGGTGTCTATATAAACCGGAGAGTTTTAGTCCATAGGGCGAACAACAATCATACCATAGGCTAGCTTCTAGGGTTTAGCCTCTCTGATCTCGTGGTAGATCTACTCTTGTACTACCCATATCATCAATATTAATCAAGCAGGAGTAGGGTTTTACCTCCATCGAGAGGGCCCGAACCTGGGTACAAACATCGTGTCCCTTGTCTCCTGTTACCATCCGCCTAGATGCACAGTTCGGGACCCCCTACCCGAGATCCGCCGGTTTTGACACCGACATTGGTGCTTTCAATGAGAGTTCCTCTGTGTCGTCGCCTTTAGGCCCGATGGCTTCTTCGCTCGTCAATCGCGATGCGGTCCAGGATGAGACTTTTCTCCCCAGACAGATCTTCGTATTCAGCGGCTTCGCACTGCGGGCCAACTCGTTTGGCCATCTGGAGCAGATCAAAAGCTACACCCCTGGCCATCAGGTCAGGTTTGGAAGCTTAAACTACACGGCCGACATCCGCGAGGACTTGATCTTCGACGGATTCGAGCCACGACCGGGCGCGCCGCACTGTCACGATGGGCATGATTTAGCTCTGCCGCCGAACAACGCTCAGAGCGTCGCTCAGGTGTCCGCTCCAACCATTAGCTCGGAGCCCACTGCGCTAGTCGGGGATGGACGGTTGGACGCCGCCCCGGAAGCTGCAATCTCTACGGCGATAGAGCCGGATACCAGCCTGGTCCTTCGCAAGGCCCGTTACTCCAAGGTGCTGGACTCCGCTCCGGACTCCGTATATCCCGCACCTCTTCCGATCAAGCCCGATTGGGCTCCGGTCATGGAGTTCACCACCGCGGACGTCTTTCAGCACTGCCTTTTGGCGATATCCTGAATTCACTAAAGTCTCACTCTTTGTCAGGAGAGCCCTGGCCGAACTACGGCCAGCATGGTTGGGATACGGACGACGAAGAAATTCGAGGCCCACCCACCACCCACTTTGTAGCCACTATCGACGATTTAACCGACATGCTCGACTTTGACTCCGAAGACATCGACGGCATGGACGCCGATGAAGGAGACGATCAAGAACCAGCACCTATAGGGAACTGGAAAGCCACCTCGTCATATGACATATACATGGTGGACACCCCTAAAGCGGGGGATGGCAAGGAAAAAACGGAGGATGATCCCTCCAAGAAGCAACCCAAGCGCCGACGTCAGCGGCGCCGCTCTAAGTCCCGCCAAAGCAAAAACGGCGATGTCGGCACCGGAGATAACAACACGCCGGATAGTGCCGAAGACAACCCCCTCCAGCAGGGTTCCATGCAGGAGGACGAAGGAGCCAGCCCTCATGAGAGAGCGGCCGACAGAGAGGTTGAGGACGACAATTATATGCCTCCCTCCGAAGACGAGGCAAGCCTCGACGACGACGAATTCGTCATGCCAGAGGATCCCGTCGAACAAGAGCATTTCAAACGCAGGCTTGTGGCCACGGCAAGCAGCCTCAAGAAGAAACAACAGGAGCTTAGAGCTGACCAGGACTTGCTAGCCGACAGATGGACCGAAGTCCTGGCGGCCGAAGAGTATAAACTAGAATGCCCCTCCAAGAGCTACCCAAAGCGCAGGCTGCTACCCCAACTTGAGGAGGAAGCAACTAAACTTACATCACCAGCGTACGATGCGCCTAATCGGCCACCCCGTGGCCGCGATAGAGAGGCCTTCAGGCCCTCGACCCAAGCCGCACCCCGGCACCGCTCAAAACATACCAGAGTACGGGAAGACGCAACAGACCTGCGAGACATCTTGGAGAATAAGGCAAGGCAAACAAGATCGATCTACGGATCGCATGGGCGCCCCGCTTCACGTGACGCTAACCGTCACGCTGGACATAATAAGTACGGCTCGGCCGAATACAACAGACCAAGCTCATCCGAGCTGCATCGTGATATAGCCCAGTACAGGGGCGCCGCACACCCACTATGCTTCACAGACGAAGTAATGGATCATCAAATCCCCGAGGGCTTCAAACCCGTAAACATCGAATCATACGATGGCACAACAGATCTCGCGGTATGGATCGAGGATTATCTCCTTCATATCCACATGGCCCATGGTGATGATCTACACACCATCAAATACCTCCCGCTCAAGCTTAAAGGACCAGCTCGACATTGGCTTAACAGCCCAGTAGAGTCAATTAGTTGTTGGGAGGACCTGGAATCCGCATTCCTTGACAACTTCGAGGGCACTTATGTGCGACCACCAGACGCTGATGACCTAAGCCACATAATCCAGCAGCCAGAGGAATCGGCCAGACAATTCTGGACACGGTTCCTAACCAAGAAAAACCAAATAGTCGACTGTCCGGACGCCGAGGCCCTTACAGCCTTCAGGCACAACATCTGAGACGAATGGCTTGCCCGGCACCTAGGACAGGAAAAGCCCAAATCTATGGCAGCCCTCACAACACTCATGACCCGCTTTTGTGCGGGAGAAGACAGCTGGCTAGCTCGTAGCAATAACATAACCAAGAGCCCCGACAATTCGGATACCAAGGACAACAACGGCAGGTCACGTCGCAACAAGCATAAGTGCCACATCAACGGCGACAATACTGAAGATACGACAGTCAATGCCGGATTCAGAGGCTCTAAACCCGGTCAGCGGAAGAAGCCATTCAAAAGAAACCCTCCGGGCCCATCCAGCTTAGACCGGATACTCGACCGCTCGTGCCAGATACACGGAACCCCCGAGCAGCCAGCCAATCACACCAACAGGGATTGTTGGGTGTTCAAGCAGGCAGGCAAGTTAAGTGCCGAAACCAGAGACAAGGGGCTACATAGCGATGACGAGGAGGGGCCCCGGCCGCCGAACAACAAAGGACAGAAGGGATTTCCCCGGCAAGTTCGGACGGTGAACATGATATACGCCAGCCACATCCCCAAAAGGGAGCGGAAGCGTGCTCTCAAGGACGTCTATGCGTTGGAGCCAGTCGCCCCAAAGTTCAACCCATGGTCCTCCTGCCTGATCACCTTCGATCGAAGCGACCACCCCACCAGCATCCGTCACGGCGGATTCGCTGCATTGGTCCTAGACCCAATTATCAACGGATTTCACCTTATCAGAGTCCTAATGGATGGCGGCAGCAGCCTGAACCTGCTTTATCAGGACACAGTGCGAAAAATGGGCATCGATCCTTCAAGGATTAAACCCACAAAGACAACCTTCAAAGGCGTCATACCAGGTGTAGAGGCCAGCTGTACAGGCTCGGTTACACTCGAAGTGGTATTCGGATCCCTGGATAACTTCTGGAGCGAAGAGTTAATCTTCGACATAGTCCCATTCCGCAGCGGCTATCACGCCCTGCTTGGACGAACCGCATTTGCAAAATTCAATGCGGTGCCACACTACGCATATCTCAAGCTCAAGATGCCAGGACCTCGCGGAGTCATCACGGTAAACAGAAACACCGAACGCTCTCTCCGAACGGAGGAGCACACGGCGGCCCTGGCGGCAGAAGTACAGAGTAGCCTCTCAAGGCAGTTCTCCAATCCAGGTGTCAAACGTCCGGACAACGTCAAGCGAGCCTGAAGTAACCTACAACAAATCCAGCTGGCACGTTCCAAGCAAGCATAGCAGTGCGGCCCCAACCCCAGCCCCCGCCAAATGGTGATACTGGTACCACGCGTACATAATTACGCCTTAGAGATACCATGGGCATAAGGGGAGGGGCATAACTACGGCACGCCTAGAATGCGGCTCAACCGCACTAAGGGGCTCCCTATTTTGCCGTTTTCCTTTTTACACACTTTCAGGACCCAACTATTCGGAAGGCCTGTCCGACAATACACTCGCCGAACACACGATGCAACAGCCAGGGAGAGAGCAAGCCACGTCAAACGTCCAGGTGGTCTCTATAACGAGCTTAATACCTATTTTACTTACAATCCCGCAGCTTGCCCCTCGAGGGGAACATGTCAAATAATCCCATCTCTTGCTTATCGCACTCCTTGTATCGTTCTGCTTTCGCAGTGGCCCTTTTTTAATAAACAATATATAGCTCTTATCTATTATTGTACTTATCTATTTTTTTTATATATATACAAATATGTTCAGTCATGACATTCTGCAACCGTACACTTTGGTACGGACAATACACCAGGGGCTTAAAACACCCCATAACATGGTGTGAGAAGACCGAACACTCTCATGAGTGCGGCACCCCAAACTTATAGCACTATATGCATTGGCTCCGAATCATGTCTTTGGTCAATAGTTGGGTTTGCCCGGCTCCCATGTTTTGGTACCTTACGTTCCGCAATGTTGGCTAAGGTAGCGCTGGGAGAACTACTGCGATTGTGCCCCAGTTGAGTTGGGTTAACACCTCAGTAGAGAAAGCTAAAACTGACTGTCATGATAGTGCGAGAGACCGGTCGTTGTTCACGAGGTTTTACGAGTCCTTAAAGACTTATGCCACTTAGAGCGAGGAACCGGACTTATCCGGCCTAGGCGTGGATAGCGCCCCGAACTCGGTCTTCTGAATACTAGGGCTTCGCCGAAATTTAAAATTATATAATTCTATTGCTAAGTGAGAGTGATAAAGCATCATAAGTCCAACGGCCTGGTTCATTGTGCTGAGCGCCTCCCTAGATGGACCCAAGGATGGGAACAAGAGCGCTCAGGTTTATCCCGAACACCCCAGCACTCGTGGCATGGGGGTCGAAGCCGACGACTTGCATCTCTCAGATTTGATAAACGGCCGCACAGAAGGTAATATTTTAAATTAACAAGCGTTGCTTAACGCACATGAACAAATTTGTGAGCGTACAGGATAACAAATGCGAGTCTACTCAAAAATTACATCTTTGGAGCACTCATCTGCTATATGGCGGGCACCCTTCAGGACGCTCTTATAATACATCTCAGGCGTACGGTACTCCTTGCTCGGCGGTGGCGCGTCCGTCAAAAGCTTCTCAGCGTCCAGCTTGCCCCAGTGCACTTTAGCACGGGCAAGGGCCCGACGGGCACCTTCAATGCAGACGGAGCGCTTGATGACCTCAATCCACGGGCAAGCGTCCACCAGCCGCTGCACCAGACCGAAGTAGCTCCCAGGCATGGCTTCCCCAGGCCATAGCCGAACTATGAGGCCCTTCATAGCCTGTTCGGCCACCTTGTGGAGCTCGACCAGCTGCTTGAGCTGGTCGCTCAGGGGCACCGGATGTCCGGCCTCAGCATATTGAGACCAGAACACCTTCTCCGTCGAGCTCCCCTCTTCGGCTCGGTAGAATGCGACAGCATCAGACACACTACGGGGCAGATCGGCGAAGCTCCTGGAGAGCTCCGGATTCGGGTAAGTAACAGATAATTTACTTTTATATTCTTGCTTTGCATAAAGAATGCCTTACCCGCCGCTATCTTCTTCATCGCCTCGATCTCCTGAAGGGCCTTCTGGGCTTCGGCCTTAGCGGTCTTGGCACTCTCAAGAGCCAAGGCAAGCTCGGACTCTCGAGTCTTCGAGTCACGCTCCAAACTCTCGTGTTTTTCCACGAGAGCCTGGAGCTCTTGCCGCACCTCCGCCACCCGCGCCTCCTACTTCTCTCGCTCGGTGCGCTCCAAGGCCACACTCTTTTCGGCCTTGGAGACCGCCTCCTTCAGGGTCGCCACCTCGGTCGTGGCTCCTGCAACATTTACGTTGGTCCTGTCATTATTTGCAACCAAGTATTTCTATATACATTTACAGGCGGTACTATGTACCCTCTTTATCCTCGAGCTGCTTCTTGGCATGGCCAAGCTCGCTCTCGGACCGCTCGAGGCTTTCCTTCAATGCATTGACCTCCGCAGTCAGTGCGGCAGAGGTCAGCAGCGCAGCCTGCATTCCCATATTGACACATTTCTATTAGACTCCTGCGTATATCTTTTTAGATCCTCAGCTCGGCTTTTCTTTCCGAACGCTGAACTGAGCATCAGGGGCTACTGTCTATGCGGTAACATTTTTATATGTTTTTGAACACATACCTCAAAGGCTGTTAACAGGCCTGTACAGGCTTCTGTCAGCCCGCTCTTGGCGGACTGAACCTTCTGAATCACCGCACTCATAACAGTGCGGTGCTCCTCGTCGACGGAGGCGCCGTTGAGCGCCTGCAGCAAATTGTCCGGCGCCTCCGGTTGGATGGAGGCCGCCAGCGTCATAGGCGCGCCTTTCTTCCGAAGGCGCCGCCTGCCGGACTCTGGAGCCGTCGGTGGTTCCAGAGCGGTGTCCGGCCCAGGGCCGGGCTTAGATCCCTCCAGGGTTTTATCCCCTTTGGGCCTGGAGTCCGGGAGGCCGCCTTGTGGCGCCTCCAGGACCACCTCCTCCGGGTTTAGCCCCTTTTGGGACTCCACCTCTGCGTCGTCTGTGGGGAGAGGGGAGGAGGCCATCGGGAGCAAAGCGCTGTTCACATCCGACGAGTCCAGAGAGCCGCTCGACGAATCACCGAGCTGATCCCGGGGCGGACTACATAATTGAATTCCGCATCAGAAGGAACCATACGTCAGAGGAGCACCGTAAGTTATTCTGGAATCCGGATACTTACGATTTTGCCAGGGGCTTAACCCTGGATGGCCATTCCTCCCCGCCATCTTCGGCATCGGAGGCGTAGTCCGGCAGAAGGGTTCTCCCCTTCTTGGACCCTCCGGCCTCCCCAGTCGGGGCGACCTTCCTTTTCTTTCCCCCCTCGTGGGAGGGGGAGAGGCTTCTCCTTCTTCTTATTCCTCTTCCTCCTCCTCGTCCTCGGAGGCGGATGGTGCTTTGGGGCCGTCGGGCGATGAATCCGACACCACCAGGCGCCGGGAACTCTTTCGGGTCCCTGTGGCCTTCTTCTTGGCCTTCTTCTCCGGCACCACGTGAGGTGCCGGAACCAGTAGCTTCGCCAAGCGTGCGTCTGCTGGGCCTTCGGGCAAAGGGGCCGGACAGTCAAATCGTCCGGATGTCCTCTTCCAGTCCTATCAAAGGAACATGAGTTTAGATCCTGCATAGAGTCAAACTATGAAATTCGAGTGTCCCGTAAAGGACTGAAAGTAAGCTTACTTCGGAGGCTTGTCCCTCGGCGCAGAATCTGCGATCCTCGGTGACGGGAGGGGAGACCTCGGAGCCCTTGAAAAGCACCTTCCAAGCGTCCTCGTGTTTTGTTTCGAAGAGCCGGGACAGAGTATGGTGCTGGGCCGGGTCGAACTCCCACAAATTGAAGTCCCGTCGTTGACATGGGAGGATCCGGCAGAAGAGCATGACCTGGACTATGTTGACAAGCTTGACCTTCTTGGTCACCAGGTCTCGGACGCAGGTTTGGAGTCCGGACACCTCTTCCGAATTGCCCCACAGCAGGCCCGTCTCTTTCCAAGATGTGAGCCATGTGGGGATTCCAGAACGAAATTCAGGGGCCGCTGCCCATTCAGGGTCACGCGGCTCGGTGATATAGAACCACCCCGATTGCCACCCTTTGATGGTTTCCACGAAGGCGCCCTTGAGCCATGTGATGTTGGCCATCTTGCCCACCATGGCTCCTCCGCACTCTGCTTGTCGGCCTTTCACAACCTTCGACTTGACGCTGAAGATCTTCAGCCATAGGCCAAAGTGAGGCTGGATGCGGAGGAAGGCCTCGCACACGACGATGAACGCCGAGATGTTGAGGATGAAGTTCGGGGCTAGATCGTGGAAGTCCAGGCCATAGTAGAACAGGAGCCCCCGGACGAATGGGTGAAGAGGAAAGCCCAGTCCGCGGAGGAAATGGGGAAGGAACACAACCCTCTCATGGGGCCCGGGGGTGGGGATGAGTTGCCCCCTGTCTGGAAGCCGGTGCGCGATGTCGTCAGACAAGTATCCAGCCTTCCTTAGTTTTTTGATTTTCCCCTCCGTGACGGAGGAGGACATCCATCTACCTCCCGCTCCGGACATGATTGGAGAAGGTTGAGGTGGGAAGTGCGGGCTTGGACGCTGGAGCTCGAGCGCGCAGGGACGGATAAGCAGAGGAGGAAGAAGGCATGAACGGAAAGGGCGGATTCTTATCCCCTTATATGGGCGGCCGAAACTACGAGCCCCCACCGGCCTAGTAAAACTCGCTCATCTCCCAAGCGCCGTGGTTAATGACACGGTTGGGTTACCCACGCCCGTATTGATGAGAATCCCGGAATAAGGGGACACGATCTCTGCTTTAACAAGACGTGCCAGGGAAACTGCCTCGCTAAACGTGCTGAGGTGGAACAGTAAAATGATTCGAATGAAGGCCTGGCCGTGACGTCATGCTACGGAATACGTCAGCAGATCCGATTGATGCAAATATTATTCTCTCTACGGTGGAATGTGGAACTTATTTTGCAGAGCCGGACACTACCCTGGTGTTCAACATCTTCTATGAAATATTTGGAGGAGGAACCCGCCTTGCAATGCCGAAGACAACTTGCGCGCCGGACTCATCGTCATTGAAGCCTGGTTCAGGGGCTACTAAGGGAGTCCTGGATTAGGGGGTGTCCGGATGGCTGGACTAAGACCCTTGGCCGGACTCCCGGACTATGAAGATACAAGATTGAAGACTCTGTCCCATGTCTGGATGGGACTTTCCTTGGCGTGGAAGGCAAGCTTGGCGATACGATATGAAGATCTCCTCCCATTGTAACCGACTCTGTGTAACCCTAGCCCTCTCCGGTGTCTATATAAACCGGAGAGTTTTAGTCCATAGGACGAACAACAATCATACCATAGGCTAGCTTCTAGGGTTTAGCCTCTCTAATCTCGTGGTAGATTTACTCTTGTACTACCCATATCATCAATATTAATCAAGTAGGAGTAGGGTTTTACCTCCATCGAGAGGGCCCGAACCTGGGTAAAAACATCGTGTCTCTTGTCTCCTGTTAGCATCCGCCTAGACGCACAGTTTGGGACGCCCTACCCGAGATCCGCCAGTTTTGACACCGACAGTTACTATGAACACTAGTAAAGTACACATCAAAAATATGTATATCAAATATACCTTTGTTTACTTTGCCATCCTTCTTACACGACAAATGTTTGGGGTAGTTCCGCTTTCAGTGACCATTCTCTTTGCAGTAGAAGCACTCAGTTCCAGGCTTGGGTCTAGCTTTGGGTTTCTTCATTCGAGCAACAACTTGCTTGCTATTCTTCTTGAAGTTCCCTTTCTTTCCCTTTGCCCTTTTACTTGAAACTAGTGGTATTGTCAACCATCAACACTTGATGCTTTTCTTGATTTCTACCTTTGCCGATTTCAGCATCGTGAAGAGCTTGGGAATTTCTTCGTTATCCCTCGCATATTATAGTTCATCACGAAGTTCTAGTAACTTGGTGATAGTGACTAGAGAATTCTGTCAATCACTATCTTATCTGGAAGATTAACTCCCACTTGATTCAAGCGATTGTAGTACCCAGACAATCTGGGCATATGCTCACTAGTTGAGATATTCTCCTCCATCTTGTAGGCAAAGTACTGTCAGAGGTCTCATACCTCTCGACATGGGCATGAGTATGAAATACCAATTTCAACTCTTGGAACATCTTATATGCTCCGTGGCATTCAAAACATTTTTGAAGTCCCGATTCTAAGTCGTAAAGCATGATGCACTAAACTCTCAAGTAGTCATCATACCGAGCTTTGCCAAATGTTCATAACATTTGTATCTGCTCCTGCAATAGTCTATCACCTAGTGGTGCATCAAGGACATAATTTTTCTGTGCAGCAATGAGGATAATCCTCAGATCATGGATCCAATTCGCATCATTGCTACTAACATCTTTCAACTTAGTTTTCTCTAGGAACATATCAAAAATAAAACAGGGGAGCTAAATGCGAGCTATTGATCTACAACATAGATTTGCAAAATACTATCAGGACTAAGTTCATGATAAATTAAAGTTCAATGAATCATATTACTTAAGAACTCCCACTTAGATAGACATCACTCTAGTCATCTAAATGATCACGTGATCCAAATCAACTAAACCATGTCCGATCATCACATGAGATGGAGTAGTTTTCAATGGTGAACATCACTATGTTGATCATATCTACTATATGATTCACGCTCGACCTTTCGGTCTCCGGTGTTCCAAGGCCATATCTACATATGCTAGGCTCGTCAAGTTTAACCCGAGTATTTCTACGTGTGCAAAACTGGCTTGCACCCGTTGCAGGTGAACGTTGAGCTTATCACACCCGATCATCACGTGGTGTCTCGGCACGACGAACTTTGGCAATGGTGCATACCTAGGGAGAACACTTTTACCTTGAAATTTAGTGAGAGATCATCTTATAATGCTACCGTCAATCAAAGTGGAATAAGATGTCTAAAAATAAACATCACATGCAACCAAAATATGTGACATGATATGGCCATCATCATCTTGTGCCTTTGATCTCCATCTCCGAAGCATCGTCATGATCTCCATCGTCACCGGCATGACACCATGATCTCCATCATCTTGATCTATATCAATGTGTCGTCACATGGTCATCTCACCAACTATTGCTATTGCAACTATTGCTATCGCATAACAATAAAGTAAAGCAATTATTTGGCGCTTGCATCTTATGCAATAAAGAAACAACCATAAGGCTTTTGCCAGTTGCTGATTACTTCAACAAAACATGATCATCTCATACAACAACTTATATCTCAACATGTCTTGACCATATCACATCACAACAAGCCCTGCAAAAACAAGTTAGACGTCCTCTACTTTCTTGTTGCAAGTTTTACGTGGCTGCTACGGGCTGAGCAAGAACCGTTCTTACCTACGCATCAAAACCACAACGATATTTTGTCAAGTTAGTGCTATTTTAACCTTCAACAAGGACCGGGCGTAGTCACACTCGGTTCAACTAAAGTTGGAGAAACTCACACCCGCCAGCCACCTGTGTGCAAAGCACGTCGGTAGAACCAGTCTCGCGTAAGCGTATGCCTAATGTCGGTCCTGGCTGCTTCATCCAACAATACCGCCGAACCAAAGTATGATATGCTGGTAAGCAGTATGACTTGTATCACCCACAACTCACTTGTGTTCTACTCATGCATATAACATCTATGCATAAACCTGGCTCGGATACCACTGTTGGGGAACGTAGTAATTTCAAAAAAAAAATCCTACGCACACGCAAGATCATGGTGATGCATAGCAACAAGAGGGGAGAGTGTCGTCCACGTACCCTTGTAGACCGTAAGCGGAAGCATTATGACAACGCGGTTGATGTAGTCGTATGTCTTCATGATCTGACCGATCCAAGTACCGAATGCACGGCACCTCCGAGTTCTGGACACATTCAGCTCGATGACGTCCCACAAACTCTGATCCAGCAGAGTGTCGAAGGAGAGTTTCTTCAGCACGGCGGCGTGATGACAGTGTTGATGAAGCTACCGATGTAGGGCTTCGCCTAAGCACCGTTACGATATGACCGAGGTGGATTAAGGTGGAGGGGGCACCGCACACAGCTAAAAGATCAATGATCAACTTGTGTGTCCATGGGGTGCCCCCCTCCCCGTATATAAAGGAGTGGAGGAGCGGAGGGGCCGACCCTCTCTATGGCGTGCCCTGGTGAGTCCAACTCCCACCGGGAGTAGGATTCCCCTCTTCCAAGTAGTAGGAGTAGGAGAGAAGGAAGGGGAAGAGAGAAGAGAAGGAAGGAGGGGGCGCCGCCCCTCCCCCTAGTCCAATTCGGACTAGGCCTTGGGGGGCGCGCGGCCTACCCTATGCAGCCCCTCTCTCCTTCCCATATGGCCCAATAAGGCCCAATACTTCTCTCGGCGAATTCTCGTAACTCTCCGGTACTCCAAAAAATACCCGAATCACTCAGAACCTTTCCGATGTCCGAATATAACCTTCCAATATATAGATCTTTACGGCTCGACCATTTCGAGACTCCTTGTCATGTCCCCGATCTCATCCAGGACTCTGAACAAACTTTGGTCATCAAATCACATAACTCATAATACAAATCGTCACAAAACGTTAAGCGTGCGGACCCTACGGGTTCGAGAACTATGTAGACATGACTGAGACTCATTTCTGGTAAATAACCAATAGCAGAACCTGGATGCTCATATTGGCTCCTACATATTCTACGAAGATCTTTATCAGTCAAACCGCATAACAACATACGTTGTTCCCTTTGTCATCGGTATGTTACTTGTCCGAGATTCAATCGTCGGTATCTCAGTACCTAGTTCAATCTCGTTACCGGCAAGTCTCTTTACTCTTTCCGTAATGCATCATCCCACAACTAACTCATTAGTCACATTGCTTGCAAGGCTTATAGTGATGTGCATTACCGAGAGGGACCAGAGATACCTCTCCGACAATCGGAGTGACAAATCCTAATCTCGATCTATGCCAACTCAACAAGTACCATCGGAGACACCTGTAGAGCACCTTTATAATCACCCAGTTATGTTGTGACGTTTGGTAGCACACAAAGTGTTCCTCCGGTAATCGGGAGTTGCATAATCTCATAGTCATAGGAACATGTATAGGTTATGAAGAAAGCAATAATAGTAAACTAAAATGATCAAGTGCTAAGCTAACTAAATGGGTTAAGTCAATCACATCATTCTCTAATGATGTGATCTCGTTAATCAAATGACAACTCATGTCTATGGTTAGGAAACACAACCGTCTTTGATTCAACGAGCTAGTCAAGTAGAGGCATACTAGTGACACTTTGTTTGTTTATGTATTCACACATGTACTAAGTTTCCGGTTAATACAATTCCAGCATGAATAATAAACATTTATCATGATATAAGGAAATATAAATAACAACTTTATTATTGCCTCTAGGGCATATTTCCTTCAAACGCACCATCTATTACCTTTTGGAGAGTGGTGTCTCCTAGATTGGTTAGGTGTCGCTTGGGAGCCTCCGTCAAGATGGTGGAGCTGAACCAAGAAGTTTGTAAGGTCAAGGAGATCGCCTACTTCGTGAAGATCTACCCAAGTGAGGCAAGTCCTTCGTGGGCGATGGCCATGGTGGGATAGACAAGGTTGCCTCTTCATGGACCCTTCGTGGGTGGAGCCCTCCTTGGACTCGCGCAACCATTACCCTTCGTGGGTTGAAGTCTCCATCAACGTGGATGTACGATAGCACCACCTATCGGAACCACGCCAAAAATCCCCGTGTCAACATTGCGTTTGCTCCTTCCAAACTCTTCCCATTTATCTTCTTGCAAGTTGCATGCTTTACTTTCCGCTGCTCATATACTCTTTGCATGCTTACTTGAATTGTGTTTAGATTGCTTGACTAGTGCTAAGTTACTAAAATCTGCCAAGAATTAAAATTGGGAAAAGGTTAAGTTTTTATTTGGTCAAGTAGTATAATCACCCCCCTCTAGACATACTTTCGATCCTACACCAGGACCCTCATCGATGATGGCGCGGGACTCAATGTTCTCTCCGTCAAGACATTCGAGACGCTCCAAGTGCCCTACGACCAGCTCCTACCCACCAAGCCTTTCTCGGGGGTGACCAATGGCTCCACCGCCCCCCTGGGGCAGGTATGCCTCCCTGTCACCTTCGACAAGTGTAACAACTACCACACCGAGCTCATCGACTTCGATGTCGCCCACATCAGCCTCCCGTATAATGCCATCCTCTGGTACACGACCCTTGCCAAGTTCATGGCAACAACTCACCATGGTTACAATGTCCTCAAGATGCCAGGGTGCGGCGGCATCATCATGGTCGCCTGCGATGAAAAGGATGTGGTGTGATCCCTTTAGTGCGCCTACTAGGCTGCGGCGATCGAGAACTCTGACAATGAAGGCGCCATCCTGCCTCCTAAGGCCACACCCAAGAAGAAGCAGCTCCTCAAGGGTCGTCAAGAGGTTGGGGCACCTGCCAATGGTGCCTCAGGCCCTGCGCCCGCTGCTGGGGCGCCCTTCCCTCTCGCATAGGAAGGCGCCCCCCTTAGGACAGGCTCGGGGGCTCTCGTCTGGAGGGCTCTGACCTGACCAGCGCGGTGAAAGAGGTGTTCGGGCACCACTTGGCGGCGTGCTTCGACGCACGCCCCTGGAGCAGGGTGCAAGACACGAAGCGCCAGGTGCACGAGAAATCATCACCAAGGCAATCCAGGAACTTCAGGAGGCGCGAGCCATGCGCAGCGAGCGTCGCCCCACATCACCAAGTGCAGCCGCCACTCCTGACATGGGCTCCGGGCTGCGTGTCTGCGTCGACATCCTGGGCCTCAACAGGGCCCCTTCAAAGGGCCTCTTCTGGCCGTCCCAAGTGGGGGTTATCCCTGCAACTACGTCCGCATGCCGTTTGGCCTGTTGGATACGAGCGCCACGTATCAGCGCCTCGTGCAACGTGCGTTGGCAGCTCACGAGGCCAGGCGACATGCGGTCATGTTGGAAGAGATTCCAGGCCCTCCTGAGCCTCCCAGGTCTCTGGAGCCGCCCAACTCGTGAAGGGCAACTTCTGTAGCACACGTCTCCAGCTACCTCGACGCTTCTACAACACTGGTGCCAGGTGACTTTTTTGGTTTGCTCAGTTGAGGCCGCCCCTCGGGCCGCATTGTCCTCGATCTGTCAGGGACCGCCTTCCTCGGCTATATTATCTCAATTAATGTACCCTAAATCAGTTATGCTTTAGCGAGCTACTTTGGTTGTTAACCTTGCATCTGGATATGCATTGCCTCTGAAGTCACCTTTGCGAGCCTTGCACGTTGGTGGCTCTCCCCTTGAACGCCCCGTGCGAGGGGGCTACCAGCACGACGCATGTGCTTGGGTCCGTCCCTGCAGCGCTGTTAAATCTATGGAAGTGAGCTCTGGCTCACGGGCCGGCACCGTGTACGTCACCTCACCAGGTCCTTAGTGCCTTCGTCTTCCCACAGAATGATCATGAGCAGACAAGCAAGAGCACATTGCCTCTTGTGTTTCATGGCTAACTAACCCGCAGGGGCTTCAGGAGGCAAGACCCCGTGATTGCGATGCTCGAGCTTCGACATTTTGCAAAAGGCTAAGTAAAATTTGCCCTAAACTCCGTGTGACAACGAGTATGGCCTTTACCATGCGCTTCCGCTAGGCGAGCCATTCCTCTTTTGCGCAAATCGCTTGCACGTTAAAAGGGGGGTGAGGGAGTCCTGGATTCAGGGGTATCCGGACAGCCGGACTGTATACATTGTTCGGACTATTGAAGCGTAAAGATACAAGACTCAAGACTTCGGCTCGTGTCCGGATGGGACTCTCCTTTGCGTGGAAGACAAGCTTGGCGATCCAGATATTATATTTCCTTCCTTGTAACCGACTCCATGTAAACCCTAGCCCTCTCCGGTGTCTATATAAACCGGAGAGGATGGTCCTTAGAAGGCCGATCACAATTACAATCATACCATCATAGGCTAGCTCTTAGGGTTTAGCCTCTATGATCTCATGGTAGATCTACTCTTGTACTACACATATCTTCAATATTAATCAAGCACGAAGTAGGGTTTTACCTCCATCGAGAGGGCCCGAACCTGGGTAAACATTGTGTCCCTTGCTTCCTGTTACCATCAGCCTAAGACGCACACGTCGGGATCCCTACCCGAGATCCGCCGGTTTTGACACCGACATTGGTGCTTTCATTGAGAGTTCCTCTGTGTCGTCACTTTGAGGCTTGATGGCGTCTTCAATCGCTAACAACATGGTCCAGGGCGAGACTTTTCTCCCCGGACAGATCTTTGTGTTCGGCGGCTTTGCACTCCGGGCCAATTCGCTTGGTCATCTGGAGCAGATCGACAGCTACGCCCCTGGCCACCAGATCAGGTTCGGAAGCTTGAACTACACGGCGGATACTCGCGGAGACTTGATCTTCGACGGAATCGGCCCTGTGCCAGGAGCGCCGGACAGTCATGATGAGCATGGCCTAGACCTGCTGTCGGACAATGCTCGGAACATCATCCCTGCAATAGCCCCTGATCTAATTCCGGAACAGGTTGCGTTGCCCAAGGACGGAGGGGTAGACCCCGCCCTGCAGGCCGCATACTCATCGCCGGTGGAGCCGAACACAGGTCTCACCTCTGTGGAGACCTATAACCCCGGGCCCCCGGACTCGTATCCGGTTGTTGGTTCTGATCCGCATGCCCTCGAGCCAGATTGGGCTCCGGTAATGGAGTTTACCGCTGCGAACATCTTTCAGCACTCGCCCTTTGGCGACAAGCTGAACTCATTAAAGTCTCTCTCTTTGTCAGGAGGCTCTGGGCCGAACTATGTCCGGCTTGAGTGGGAAGCAGGTGACGAAGGAATTCGCTGCCCACCCACCACCCACTTCATTGCCACGGTCGATGATTTAACTGACGTGCTTGACTTTGACTCCGAAGACATCGACGGTATGGACGACGATGCAGGAGACGTACAGGAGCCACCGCTCACAGGGCAGTGGACAACCACCTCTTCATACGACATATATATGGTGGACACTCCAAAAGAAACAAATGGCGATGAGGCAATGGAGGATAACCCCTCCACGAAGAAAGCAAAGCATGGGCGTCACCAGCGCCGCTCCAAGCCCCGCCAAGGCAATACCAGCACCGGAGAAGAAAACAATCCGGATGGTGCCGACGATGAATACAACCCCGATCAGCCCGCCTTTGAGCAGGCTGAGCAGGAAGATGGGCAGGACAACCCAGACGAACATGCGACAGATGGGTATCCGGAGGAGGACAACTACATGTCTTCCTCCGAAGACGAGATTAGCCTCAGCGACGACGAGTTCGGTGTGCCCGAGGACCCCGCGGAGCAGGAGCGCTTCAAGCGCCGGATTATTGCCAGTGCGAGAAGCCTGAAGAAGAAGCAGCATCAGCTTCAAGCTGATCAAGACCTGCTCACAGATAGATGGACAGAAGTCCTGGCAGCCGAGGAATATGGACTCGAGCGCCACACAGCTGACCGACCGCCTCGAGGTCGGGATAAAATGGCATATCAGCCCGAATACCAGCCTGCACCCCCGCGCCAGTTTACTACGGCCCGGGGCAATGCTCAGGACCTGCGTGATAGACTGGATAACGCCGCAGGACAACCAAGATCGATCTACGGATCACGGGGGCACGCTGCAGCACATGACGATGACCGTCATACCGGATACACTAACAGCAAATCCGGCCGGGCCGAGGCGCAGCCGGACTGCATCGTGACATAGCCCGGCACAGAGGCCCCGCACACCCCATCTGCTTCACCGATGAAGTAATGGATCATGAATTCCCAGAAGGGTTCAAACCCGTAAACATCGAATCATACGATGGCACAACAAACCCCACGGTATGGATTGAAGATTTCCTTCTCCACATCCACATGGCCCGTAGAGACGATCTACATACTATCAAGTATCTTCCCCTTAAGCTCAAAGGACCCGCCCGGCATTGGCTAAACAGCCTGCCCGCAAATTCCATCGGCAGTTGGGAAAACCTGGAAGACGCATTTCTTGACAACTTCCAAGGCACATATGTGCGACCTCCGGATGCCGATGACTTGAGCCACATTACTCAACAGCCCGGAGAATCAGCCAGGAAATTCTGGACTCGGTTCCTAACTAAAAAGAACCAAATAGTTGACTGTCTGGACGCCGACGCCCTGGCGGCCTTCAAGCATAATATCTGTGACGAGTGGCTCGCCCGACACCTCGGCCAGGAGAAACCCAAGTCCATGGCAGCTCTCACGACACTAATGACCCGCTTTTGCGTGGGCGAGGACAGCTGGTTGGCTCGTAGCAGCACTACACCACATTCTGGCACTTCAGATGTCCGTGATAATAATGGCAAGCTACGGCGCAACAGACACAAGCGACGGAACAACGGCGACAACACTGAAGACACGTCGGTCAATGCCAAATTCAGCGGATCCAAATCCGGTCAGCGGAAGAAGCCATTCAAAAAAAACAATCAGGGACCGTCCAGCCTAGACCGTATACTGGAGCGCTCATGCCAAATTCATGGCACCCCAGACAAGCCAGCAAACCACACCAATAGAGACTGCTGGGTATTTAAACAGGTCGGCAAAATAAACACCGAAAACAAGGACAAGAGGCTGCACAGCGACGATGACGAAGAGCCCCGGCGTCCGAACACCGGGGGACAGAAGAAATTTCCCCTCCCCCCCCCCCAGGTGAAAATGGTCAAGATGATCTATGCCACTCACATCCCCAAGCGGGAACGGAAGCGAGCACTACGGGATGTCTACGCGATGGAGCCAGTCGTCCCCAAATTCAACCCATGGTCAGCTTGTCCGATCACCTTTGATCGTAGGGATCATCCTACTAGCATCCGTCATGGCGGCTCGGCCGCATTGGTCTTAGACCCAATCATCGACGGATTCCACCTCACGCGAGTCCTTATGGACGGCGGCAGCAGCCTGAACCTGCTTTACCAGGACAAAATGCGCAAAATGGGCATCGATCCTTCAAGGATCAAGCCCACCAAAACCACCTTTAAAGGTGTAATTCCTGGAGTAGAGGCCTGTTGTACGGGCTCTATAACATTGGAAGTGGTCTTCGGATCTCCAGATAACTTCCGAAGCGAAGAGTTAATCTTTGATATCGTCCCTTTCCGCAGTGGTTACCACGCACTGCTCGGACGAACCGCATTCGCTAGATTCAATGCGGTACCACACTATGCATACGTCAAGCTCAAGATGCTTGGCCCACGTGGGGTCATAACAGTCAACGGAAACATGGACCACTCTCTCCGTACAGAAGAGCATACTGCAGCCCCGGCGGCAGAAGTACAATGCGGCCTCCTCCGGCAAACCACCAATCCAGCGACGACAACCTCAAGCACCGTCAAGCGAGGTCGGAGTACCCCGCAACAGGATCACCATGCATGCCAAGAGCATGACTAGCAGTCCGTCCTCCGCTCAAATCCCATCAAAGCAGCATTCGTGCCACGCGTACACAATTACGCACTCAAAATACCATGGGCACAGGCGGAGGCGCAGCAGTGGCTCAGTCAACAGTGCGGTATAACCGCCACACACCTTCGTAACCTTTCCTTTTACCTTTCAGGACATTGCTTTAGTTTAGCTTCTCTAGAAGAGCCGGATTGTCGGACTTACATAGGAGAGAAAACCAAGGAGGCAACAGGCTTTGGTGCACAGAAGGAAATACCCAGGTGGAATCTATTTACGATCGTTAAACCTGCTTTATCTATCTGTACGTAGCCGGCCCCCGGATAGGATATGTCAAATAATCCTATTTATCTCCGCTTAATGCATTCATTGTAAACATACGCCTAAACGTATTACTCCCTCCATTCCTAAATATAATGTGTATAGTTTTTGGCACGGAAATTAAAGAACACACATGGAGGGAAAATTTCACAAGCTTTGGGCGACACTACACATGACTAATTGACATGATAAAATAGAGGAGCTTGCATGATATAAGGAAATGTAAACAAATCCCTCAAAAAATTATCCAAACGGGTGGTGCATCACAATACACCTTATATTTCGGAATTTTTCTCAAAAATCTATACACCTTATATCAAGGAACGGAGGGAGTATTCATCAATGGGAGATCATATATAGCGTCAGCTTATTATTCTTATTTGAGCATTTTTTCTTACAAATGTCTATTTGATATTGCATCTGTACACTTTGGTACGTTCAGTTTGCTAGGGGCTTCTTATGGCGCCCCATAATACGGCAAGACAAGTCCGAACACTTTCAACAGTGCGGCACCCCAAACTTATAGCATTATATGCATCAGCTCCGAATCATGTCTTGGGTCTACAGTTGGGATAGCCCGGCTCCCTTGTTTTGGTGCCTTATGTTCCATTATATCAGCTAAGGTAGCGCAGGGAGAACTACCACGATTGTGCCCCGGTTCTTCCGGACGAGCACCTCAGTAGAGAAAGCCAAAAACTGACCGGCATGATGTGGCGAGAGCTGGTCGCTGTTCGAGAGGTCTTAAAATCCTTAAAGATTTTTCCTCTTTAGGCGATAATTCGGCTTCGTCCGATCTAGGCGTATATAGCGCCCCAATTCGGCCTTCCGGATTCTAAGGGCTTCGCCGAAATTTAAAATTGTAGACTTTTATGGCTAAGTGAAGGTTATAAAGCCGCATAGTCTGATTGCCTTGTTCGCTGCGTCGGACACCTCCTTAAGGGACCAAACATTTGGATAAAGAGTGTCCGGGTTTTCCACGAACACCCCAGTACTAGTTGCATGGGGGCGGAAGCCGACGACTGGCCTACTTTTAGAATTTTATAAACAGCCGCACAGAAGGTAATATTTTAAATAACAAAAGCGCTACATAGCGCAAGTAACTTCGTCTTTCAAATTACAAACATGACAGAAGTGAATTCATTCAAAAATTATGTCCTTGGTACATTCATTGGCCACGAGGTGAGCACCCTTCATAACACCCTCATAATACTTCTCCGGAATGCGATGCGGCTTGCCCTCTGGCGGCCCGTCCTTCACCAGCTTCTCCGCATCCAGCTTGCCCCAATGCACCTTCGCACGGGCAAAGGCCCGGCGGGCACCCTCAATGCAAACGGATCGCTTGATGACTTCCAGTCACGGACAAGCATTCACCATCCACTTGATCAGGCCGAAGTAGCTGGTGGGCAGGGGCTCACCAGGCCACATCCGGACTATGAAATCCTTCATATCCACTTCGGCCGCCTTGTGGAGTTCGACCAACTGCTTCAGTTGGTCACTCAGAGGCGTTGAATGTTTGGCCCCAACATACTGGGACCAGAACAACTTCTCTGTTGAGCTCCCCTCCTGGGCACGGTAGAACTCCGCCGCATCTGATACGCTGCGTGGCAGATCTGCGAATGCCCCTGGAGAGCTCCGGACTCGGGTAAGTAAAAGAAACACCTCCTCCACATGTTTGCTTTGCATAAAGAATTTCTTACCCGCCGTTATCTTTTTGGCCTCCTGGATTTCCTGCTGTGCCTTCTCGGCTTCGGCCTTGGCGTCTTTTATACTTGCAAGGGCCCTCGCAAGCTCGGCCTCTTTTGCCTTAAGCTCATGCTCCACGAACTCGAACTTCTTGCCGAGATCCTGGAGCTCTTCTTGTACCTCGCCCACTCGGGCTTATTGCTTTTTGTGCTCCTTGCGTTCCAAGGCCGCCTTGTGCTCGGCCTCGGACAATGCTTTCTTGAGAGACGCCACTTCGGTGGTGGCCTCTGTTACCAAATCACGACCGTTGGTAGTGGCCGTCGGAAGTGAGTTCATTGCCGAATCACTCAAGGACCCGTCCGAAGACGACACCTCAGGATGGACTCTGGCCGGACTGCATACAAGTTCGGCATTATAACAAAACTATGAAGCAAAATTACGATGGAGTGCGGATACTTACAATTGCACTAGGGGCTTCTTCCTGGGCAGCCACCCCTCCTCGCTATCGGCGGCGGTGGCGGAGTAGTCCGGAAGGGACACCTTTCCCTTCTTGGACGTCCCAGTCTTCCCCACCGGGGCGGACTTCCTCTTTTTCTCCCCCCCCCCCAATACGGGGAGGTGGAGTTTCTTCTTGTTTCCCCCTGCCTCCGCGGGAGGAATCTGCCTCGTCTTCATCGGACGACGAGGGTATGACGGCCTTGCATCGGGGGCCTCTCCTGGTCCCCTGGTCCGCCCTCTCAGGCCCCCCGTCCTTTTCAGATGGGGCGGCCTTCTCTTCTTCTTCTTATTCCCCTTCGGGGAGGAGTATTCCTCGTCCTCTTCGGACGAGGCTTTTGGCGCAACCTTACGTCGGAGACCCTTTCGGATCCCCGGGGCCTTCTTATCGGCCTTCTTCTCCGGCCCCTTGTAGGGCACCGGGACCAACATCTCCGTCAGAAGAGCATTAGCTAGGCTTTCTGGCAGGGGAGCCGGACAGTCAATTCGCTTCACTGTCTCCACATAATCCTAAACAAATATACACAATCACTTAAGGCTCCCCATGAATATATTGGGAAGAACCAAACCAGGTGGCAGCCTGAGAACTCACCTGAATAGGATGCCGTGCGGCATGGAGCCCACGGTCCTCAGATATGGGAGGAGGTACTTTGGAGGCCTTGAACAACACCTTCCACGCGTTTTTGTGCTTCATGCCGTAGAGCCTCTGGAGCGTCTGGTGTTCGGCCGGGACGAACTCCCACAGATTGAATGCCCGCCTTTGGCACGACAGAATCCGGCGAACGAGCATGACCTGGATCACGTTGACAAGCTTGATGTTCTTGTCCTTCATGCCCTTGATGCAGTTTATGAGTCCGGTCAGGTCTATAGGTTCGCCCCAGGACAGGCCCTTCTGTTCTCACGAGGTGAGACGCATGGGGGTTCCAGATCGGAACTCGGGATCCGCCGCCCAGTCGGCGTCGCGCGGCTCAGTGATGTAGAACCACCCCAACTGCCATCCCTTCACGGTTTCCGCAAAGGATCCGTCAAGCCAGGTGACGTTAGGCATCTTACCCACCATGGCTCCTCCGCACTCCGCTTGCTGGCCGCTCACGATCTTTGGCTTCATGCAGAAGATTTGCAGCCACAAGCCGAAATGAGGCTTGATGCGGAGGAAAGCCTCGCATACGACGATGAACACCGAGATGTTGAGGACGAAGTTCGGGGCTAGATCATGGAAATCTAGCCCGTAGTAGAACATGAGCCTGCGGACGAAGGGGTGGAGTGGAAACCCCAGTCCACGGACGAAGTGGGCAAGAAACACGACCCTCTCGTGGGGTCCTAGAGTTGGAATGACCTGCCCGTCGTCTGGTAGCCGGTGCGCTAT
Organism: Triticum aestivum; assembly: GCF_018294505.1. Taxonomy (NCBI): domain Eukaryota; kingdom Viridiplantae; phylum Streptophyta; class Magnoliopsida; order Poales; family Poaceae; genus Triticum; species Triticum aestivum. The sequence goes on along the minus strand of NC_057795.1, from coordinate 596,075,553 downwards.
GTCTACGACCAAGTATCCGGCCGCCCGAAGACTTGCGATATTCTTCTCCTTCACGATGGAATCCACCCATTTACCTCCTGCTCCGGACATGTTTAACTGTGCGGAGAAGACTTGGACTAGGGCACTGAAGCTCGAGGAGGCAAGAGTGGGTAGAGGAGGAAGAAGGCGTGGGTAAGAATGGAGAACTCTTATCCCTTTATAAAGGCGGCAAAAGTGGTGCGCCTCCCCACTAGCCTGTTGAGAATCGCTTACTTCCCAAGCGCCACGATTGATAGCACGGGGGGATTACCCATACCCGTATTGATAAGAATCCTGTGATAAGGGGACACGATCTCTGCTTTGACAAGACGTGTCAAGGAAACCGCCTCGCAATACGCGTTGTGGCTGGTTGTGGGAAAACGTTTCGAATAATGACCCGACCGTAAGGACATGTCACGTTGTTTAAAAAGTTGTCAGCTGAAGTATCATTCTCTCTACGGTGATATGTGAAGATCATTTTGCGGATCCCGACATGGCCTACGTGTTCGATAATAACCTTAGAGTATTCGGAAGGAGGAACCCGCCTTGCAATGCCGAAGACAAGACTGCGCACCGGACTCATCATCATTGAAGCCTGGTTCAGGGGCTACTGAGGGAGTCCTGGATTCGGGGGTATCTGGATAGCCGGACTGTATACATCGTCCGGACTATTGAAGCGTAAAGATACAAGACTCAAGATTTCGGCTCGTGTCTGGATGGGACTCTCCTTTGCGTGGAAGACAAGCTTGGCGATCCAGATATTATATTTCCTTCCTTGTAACCGACTCCATGTAAACCCTAGCCCTCTCTAGTGTCTATATAAACCGGAGAGGATGGTCCTTAGAAGGCCGATCACAATTACAATCATACCATCATAGGATAGCTCTTAGGGTTTAGCCTCTACGATCTCGTGGTAGATCTACTCTTGTACTACACATATCTTCAATATTAATCAAGCAGGAAGTAGGGTTTTACCTCCATCGAGAGGGCCCGAACCTGGGTAAACATTGTGTCCCTTGCTTCCTATTACCATCAGCCTAAGACACACAGATCGGGACCCCCTACCCGAGATCCGCCGGTTTTGACACCGACAGGGGGGCTGAGCATCACGACTCAGGAGCTCCTATTGGCTCTCAAGCTCTCACCCCTTGGCCTTGACCACGGCATCGCGACCTGGCATAGCAGCGGCGGCTGAGCCCCACTCCAGGGTTGGGTCCTGAGAACTTGGAGCATTATGACGAGCAAAGGGAGGGGAATCACCAGCCTCACGGGGGAATGTAGGGAGAAGGACGTGTGCCTGTCGGCGCTGACGTTCGCTCGTCCGCTTTCTGGAATGAAATGGACACCAATCTCCTCACGCGCCTCTAGCGGGGGCTTATTCTAATCCATTGCAGAGCAGGCGGCATGAACAAGGTCAGGAGCCCCAGGGAAGCTCGCCTCCACGGTGAAGAAACCACCATGTGACGCAACCTCGCCAAGCTAAGTTATCCCACGCACGCTAGCGCGAGCCCTGCCTCTGATATTTTATCCCTTCACGACCTCGCTCGGATAAGGGGCCCCCTTTTTTAACCTTTCGATGGTCGCTTAAGCGCCAAGGGGGACCTCCTGAGCATCGCGCCTCAGGGGATCTTACCGGACCTAGGGTCGCTCACCTCCTGGACTTGTGCACGGCATCGCGACCTGGCATACCAGCGATGGCTGAAGACCACCTGGGGACTGGGTCCCGCCAACACAGAGCAACACGATATCACAAGATCAAAAAGGGGACCAATGCCCAAACGAGGAACGCGAATATAACCAAAAGCGTGAGCCAAAAATGTCAAAATAAAGGCACAAGTGTTGTGGTTCTTACACCCCCCTCGGGGCCCTTCTTGGTTTTGATACAGGGAGTGAAGCAAAAGAAAAGACCGACGGGAGCCACGGCTCAGGAGGTTCAGGCTCTAGCGTGGCGCCCTCCTCCTAGGCCCAGGCGCGGCAGCGCAGCTGCTCGGTGTAGTTGCCGTCACTTAAACTCTTGCCAGGGGAGGTGCCATCGCTGCTGGAGGTGTCACAGACAAGGCCAAGGGCAAGTTCGTTGCCATGGGCCTCGCTACCTCGCCGACCAGCAGAAGGGTCGCCACCGCGATGGCCGCCCTTGGGGCAGCATTCCAGTCGCTCGCCATTCTCTCTAAAGACCTTGAAGAAGAGCGTCGACGCCCCATCATACTCGAAGTGGAGGGCGTGCCTCCCCTTCGAGTTGCAGGCGCGGGCAATCGCCCCCATCCCCGGGTCATGAAGACGTCGCCGGAGAAGACAACCTCAAGCTCTGTCTGTGAAGCCCGGCCGCAGCAGTTGTCATGCTGCAGCCAAAACTCGACGGGCCCCCACGATGGTATCTCCCCTGCTAGGGACCGTGGGAGCCGGATCCATGTGCGCGGTGGCATCGCCGCCCACAACACGAACTCATGGGCCATGCCGCTGTCATGGGCCAGCGGGCAAGGTGGTCATGTGGCCGGCATTTGCTCTCCTTCTCGGCTTCGCCCTCTGTGGTTGTCCCCACGAGCAGGATCCTGTGCACAAACACTTTCACTAATGGGGAACCCCGGCGGAGCATACTCGCACCAGGATTGGACAGCTGCGGGCGCTGCGGTGGCCTTGCGAGGGCGACAACATCTCTTCTTCGGCAGAAGAAGCTCCGGTTCCTCTCGCTAGGCCTTGCCATTCTCTTCAGTCGAGAACCTCCTCACCAGCGCCATTGTCACTCCGGCAAGGTGGCGGCGCGACGAAGCTGAAGGAGGAGCGAGCAACAAGAAGATGAAGATGGACTAGCGGCTTCACATCCCTCGCCCTTTTATAAGCAGGGGGAGGCTAATCGGCGCCTCTCCATGTCCCAAGCAATGATGGCCCTGCTGCATGCACCAAGCATTTGTCAAGTCGAAGTAGTTGTCGAGGCAACTTAGGGGAGCGGAGGCGCCCGCGCCCTATCGAGCACCATGCGTCAGCCTGGCCCGCAGGCGATTGGGGCCCGTGGCACTTCGCCCTTGCCCCTTGGCTTCTCCTCAAAGCCAAGTCCGAGCGTGCATTGGGCCCGGGGGCTACTGCCGACGTTCTAGGAACCAGAGTAGCCAGACTTGTCTGCATGCGGCCCACAACATGGCTCCCTCGACGGCTTGGGATGGCCCATTGGCAAGATTATCAAGACAAGACCCTCGCGAGGTCCCCTTAGCCTTGCGAGACGGACGACACCAAGACCTCCAGAAGGAGTGGCCTCCCCAGGCTGCCTCCTGAGGAGCGGAGTTTTCTATGCAGGTACCCAGCTCCACGAGGTTGCGGTGACGCAAGCCATGACGATGGCCAGGCGGGCGCCAGCGGGCGCAGAGAAGACAGTTTCCCCTTTGGTGCTAAGGAGGCAAGGACAGGCGTGGGTTTCCGAGGAATCTGTCAAAGGTTTCCATTCCGGTTCAACGAGACCAAGACCACGGGCTCGGCAGGATGGAGGTTATCGCCGAGCCCACCGCCGTGTCACGACCAGAAGCTTTGCAGGAAAAGACCACATTTCATCAGGATAAGATGTACTACTCGTCCCCTTTCAAATTGGCAGTTGAGGGATCCCTTCCCGCCTACGTTTTGGGAAAAGAGGACCATGGCCACTATAAATATAAGTTAGCCACCACCGTAGAGGGGGATCAGATCCGAGAGGTTGACTCATTCCTCACCTCCCGAGCCCTCGCGAGGCAGCTCAACCACTGTACTAGTTCATCCTCAAACCTCCTCGTGAGGCCAATCCATCCCAAAGCAATGATAAGGTTTTACATCGCGAGGTGGCCCAAACCTGGGTAAATTGGTGTGTCCATCTTTCTCCTTGCTCGCGCGAACCCGGCAAAACTAGGCTATAGGACAGCGAGCTGGAAACTTGAGAGGTTGAGTTCTTCGCGTACGCCTCAGAGTTTGAACTTTTGTGGGCCTGCGGAGCCCTGCATCCGACAGCCTTCACCATACGCGACCGCCGCACCGCTCCTCCTCCTTGCCACGTGCCCGTACGCCGCCTCGCTCCTCCAGCCACCTCGTGACGACGCGCGCCGCGGCAAGCACACCCATCTTGTCTGCAACTTCTTCTCCCAAATCCACCACCGCGTTCTTCGATTACGTGGCGGAGCTTCCGGATATTGCTAGCAGATTTTGGGAGGTGTAGGGAGAAGTGGAAGGAGAAATACCACTCTGCAGAGAGACAGGGGCCAGAGCGCCATCACCAGGCGGAGGTAGGAGAGAGGGGAGTTTGGGCGGTGCCCCTCCTTGGTGCGCCGCGTTCGTGCACGAGCGAGGGCTCGAGAAGGGAGTCGCACATCCGTGCAATACTGACCTCCTCGCGTGCAGGAGTGGGGGACGCCCAGATCCGGGCCAACGCTGCTGTGTGATTCCAGGTGCTCCGACCAAAGGAAGCAGCCGCGGGACCCTTCACTCTGGTCCCATGTCGTCTGTGGCCGAGCTTGGGTTTGGGTGGACGGAAGGGAGGACGGCCGAGGGACGAGAGGGCGAACTAGGGATTGGGGACGAACTGTTGACATTCGCCGGCAACGGCTCCAGTTCTCATATATATACGAACAAAATAGAAGTAAGATTTTCCCCAATACGTGGTTCTCACACCATCGTCACTCATTTTATTATTGCCCAGAGACAAAACAATGATCCTGGCGTACTGTGGGTGCCTACAAAATCGAAACAAGGGATTCAGGAGTAGCTTAGTTGCAAATCTCAGTAATTTCAGCGATGACTTTGCCTTACGCCCGTTCGGATTTGGTCTTGCTCACTCACGGAGGTGGTGAGGGGTTGAATTGGGTGTTGTACATTGTGCTCTGATTGGTTCCCGAAACTACCAAAAAAATTCTGCAAAATCTGCTCACCATGATCCCTAGTTCTTGCTTTCAGCATGAATCATGCCTACAGGTCTAAGGTGGCTATACAACACAGTACAACGGCCATATCTTCATCGTAGGGCAAGTTTGCTCATAAAGCCTATTTTTTGTCTATTCCTTAGTGCTTGGCTAATTCAATGTTCAATTCTAGTCACTTACAACCACATATGAACTTAAAATCATGGTTAATTTTTTTGGTAAGAAGCAACAGATGCAAATTCATATGGATTATCCGGCATATTTTTGTACATAGATGGTTTTTTTTAGGGATTAGATGGTACATAGATGGTTTGTACATAGATGGTTGGTGTTTGCTTATTGTACACACTTTGTAGTCTTCTCTTTCCTTGTATGATTTATGGCATTTTTTTGATTTCTCTTTGCGACCAACTAATCTGTTCTTTTTAGTTTTTAGGTTTTGATTTTTACCACAAAACAGTCAATTGCATGCAAAGCATTATATACTTGCTTACATCTCAACACAACCTGCCTAAAAAAATAACAAGAAAAATGAAGAATTTTGGTGGTCTGGGGGCAGGAATTTGTTTTTTTCCGTGTGCTTTTTTTTTGCAGGGGGTCCATTAATTTTTACAGAGGATGCAGTGCCCAAACAAGAAGATCCATTAGACTTTTTTCAGGTAAGAATATCACATAGCCATAAAGAGTTAAGCAACTTTTTTGTGTTTTGTCTACACCACCCCTCATAACCCTATTTCTTGTTTTTTGATCTTCAAATCCCAACAGGTTTTATGGGCAAGCAGTCCCCTATTCTCAAGCAACTAAACTTCATTTTTCTCAAGTAAGCTCATCTCGGGCCCCAAAGAGCCTCCCAGTTAATTTGTTTCTTCCCGCCAAAAAATGGAGTTTCAGGCTGAAACTTATATGCATTTTTTTCTGCATTTCTTGGGAGGACTTTATGGTTTAAGAATCAATGTATTCGATCTCAAGCAAGAAAAGCTTCAACATCCACCACAAGGTAAACTTCACACAACCCCTAAGAGCATTTTATTTTCATGCCTTCCCTTTGTTTTTTGCGTGGATTTAGATGGGATTTGCGTATGTACCACCCCTTCTCAATCTGTTTTCATTAGGTTACAAGCTAGTTACCAACCCCCATAGTGTTAGGGTATTATGTAAACTCACAAATCATGCAGGCCATAGTACGAGTTGCTACCTTTTTCAATCTCGTATTTTAAAAAGAAAAACCTAGAGTTTGCCTGGATATACCATGCAAATTGCTTAGATTAGATCACAAGTTGCCTGCAACCACAAATGCGCTTGCCAAGGGGGACACCAACTTGATGTTCCACAGAATATAGGGCGACATCCCCCCCCCCCTGGAATATGTAAGCAATTGACTTCTCTCTACTAGCAGTTGCTCATTACTTCCACTTTCTTTATCTTTTTTTTTCACGGCAAGCAAGCCAATCAGTTTGCTGCAGAATCTATGGAAATTGCATACAAAACTAGTGCGAGTTGCTACCTCTTTGAATCCCCCTTTATAAACAAAAACCTGGAGTTGCCTGGATCTACTACACAGTTTGCTTTGATCGGAGCACATTTTTGCCTAAACCTACGAATGATATGGGAGTTACACAAACCTCTAAGCAAAAGAGATGCCCCACAACTTTTATTGCTAGATCATGTTTTTCTTCCTCTATGGCAGGAACCATTTTTTTTGACTTTTTTCATCAAATTAAACTCCTAAACCAGGGGGTGGGGAGTTCTTAAGGACGGGGGTAGAGGTTAGCCATGAGTTCATAGGGTACATGTAAGTCAGAGTCTGATGGGAGTTCTTTTTGTTTTTTTCTGCAGCTCTTTGTGTGCTAATGGCGTTCAAGCTATGGAACTAGATCTGGGAGGAAGAAGGTGCCCAAGAACGTTTTAGGACGCGGCTAGGGAGTTCTTTGTGTGCTAATGGCGTTGAAGCTATGCAACTACTCCCTCCGTCCCATAATATAAGAACGTCTTTTACACTAGTGTAATGTAAAAAACGCTCTTATATTATGGGACAGAGGGAGTAGATCTGGGAGGAAGAAGACGAGCAAGAAACAAGATAGACTATATCTGGGAGGAAGAAGAGGAGCAAGAAACAAGATAGGCTCTGGTAGGCAGTGTGTGACGCCCCCGATTCAATCGTACACTAATCATGCACGCAAACGTGTACGATCAAGATCAGGGACTCATAGGAAGATATCACAACACAACTCTAAAACATAAATAAGTCATACAAGCATCATAATACAAGCCAGGGGCCTCGAGGGCTCGAATACAAGTGCTCGACATAATCAAGTCAGCGGAAGCAACAATATCTAAGTACAGACATAAGTTAAACAAGTTTGCCTTAAGAAGACTAGCACAAACTGGGATACAGATCGAAAGAGGCGCAGGCCTCCTGCTTGGGATCCTCCTAACTACTCCTGGTCGTCGTCAGCAGGTTGCACGTAGTAGTATGCACCTCCAGCATAGTAGGAGTCGTCGTCGACGGTGGCGTCTGGCTCCTAGACTCCAGCATCTGGTTGCGACAACCAGAAAGAAAGGAAAGGGGGAAAGGGGGGGAGAAAGCAACCGTGAGTACTCATCCAAAGTACTCTCAAGCAAGGGGCTACACTACATATGCATGGGTATATGTGTAAAGGGCCATATCAGTGGACTGAACTCCAGAATGCCAGAATAAGAGGGGGATAACTAACCTCTCGAAGACTACGCTTCTGACAGCCTCCGTCTTGCATCATGTAGAAGAGAGTAGATTGAAGTCCTCCAAGTATCATCGCATAGCATAACCCTACCCGGCGATTCTCTCCTCGTCGCCCTGTTAGAGAGTGATCACCGGGTTGTATCTGGCACTTGGAAGGGTGTGTTTTATTAAGTATCCGGTTCTAGTTGTCATAAGGTCAAGGTACAACTCCAAGTCGTTCTGTTACCGAAGATCACGGCTATTCGAATAGATTAACTTCCCTGCAGGGGTGCACCACATAACCCAACACGCTCGATCCCATTTGGCCGGACACACTTTTCTGGGTCATGCCCGGCCGTGGAAGATCAACACGTCACAGCCCCACCTAGGCACAACAGAGAGGTCAGCCCGCCGGTCTAAACCTAAGCGCACAGGGGTTTGGGCCCATCGCCCTTAGCACACCTGCACGTTGCGTACGCGGCTGGAAGCAGAACTAGCCCCCTTAATACAAGAGCAGGCTTACATTCCAATCCGGCGCGCGCCGCTCAGTTGCTGACGTCACGAAGGCTTCGGCTGATACCACGACGCCGAGTGCCCATAACTGTTCCCGCGTAGTTGGTTAGTGCATATAGGCCAGTAGCCAGACTCAGATCAAATACCAAGATCTCGTTAAGCGTGTTAAGTATCCGCGAACGCCGAACAGGGCCAGGCCCACCTTTCTCCTAGGCGGTCTCAACCTGCCCTGTCGCTCCGCCACAAAGTATCAGTCGGGGGCTATCGGGAACCCAGGCCCACCTCTACCGGGATGGAGCCACCTGTCCTTCCAGCCCCCACATCGGAATCACTTGCGGGTACTCAACGAGCTGACCCAACTTTAGTCACCATCTGTATAGTATGTATGTATAGTATATACCCGTGATCACCTCCCGAGTGATCACGGCCCAATAGTATAGCAAGGCAGACTGACAAGAATGTAGGGCCAATGATGATAAACTAGCATCCTATACTAAGCATTTAGGATTGCGGGTAAGGTATCAATGACTGTAGCAACAATGACAGGCTATGCAACAGAATAGGAGTAACCGAACAGTAACATGCTACACTACTCTAATGCAAGCAGTATAGAGAAGAATAGGCGATATCTGGTGATCAAGGGGGGGGGGGCTTGCCTGGTTGCTCTGGCAAGAAGGACGGTTCATCAACACCGTAGTCGTACTGGGTAGCAGCGGCGTCGGTCTCGAGGTCTACCGGAGAAGAAGAGGGGGGAAGAAACAGTAAATACGGAGCACACAAGGCATCACAAAACATAACATGGCAATAAGCGGTGCTAGGGGTGACCTAACGCGGTAGGAGGTGATACCAACGAAGGGTGGAAACATCTGGGAAAGTATTCCCGGTGTTTCGCATTTTCGGACAGATGAACCGGAGGAGGAAAGTTGCGTGTTTGCTATGCTAGGAATATGTGGCGGACGAACGGGCTGCATAACCGGATTCATCTCGTCGTTCCGAGCAACTTCCATGTACAAAGTTTTTCCATCCGAGCTACGGTTTATTTTATATTAATTTTAGAAGATTTAATCATTTTTAGAATTTATTCAATTATTTTAATTCAACATTATCCAGAATAGTGTATGCTGACGTCATCATGACGTCAGCATGACGCCAGCAGTCAACAGAGGTGTTGACTGGTCAAACTGACGTGTGGGTCCAGTGGGACCCACCTGTCATACACTTTTAGGTTGATTAGGGTTTAGGATAAACTAATTACTGTCTAATTAAACTATCAGGTTAATTAGATTAAATAAATATGATTAATTAACTTAATTAATTTAAGTAATTAATTAATTAATTAATTAAATCTATTACTATTATTATTTTATCTCTTGTTCTTTTTGTAAAACATTCTGGGGTGCCCCCCCCCCGTCATTGGTCCTAGGGGCCAAAGCGGGCTCTGGGCGTTAGCGGGCGCGACCCGAACTGGCGCATGCCCAGGTGCGGGCGGAGCCAACAGGGGCCGGAGCCGGGGGCGTTGGCCACGGCGAGGCCGGCCGGGAACTGCACCGGCGAGACGGCCGAGTGGCGGACAACAGCGGAGGACGGGGAGGGTCGCGCGAGGGGGCCGCCGGGGAGCAGCGTCAGTGGGACGCGCGGTCGGAGCAAGCTCATGGCGTGGGAGTGAGCAGAGGCGGCAGCAGGGTGGGCGCGGCCGCATTAGGGGCGCGCACGCGAGCTGCGTGCGATGCAGGCCACCGTGTGCGTGGGGGGAGGCAGCTCGAGCGGACGATGAGCGCAGTTCGATGGCGCGGGGCACGGCGTGCGACAAAGGAGGAGAGGAGGAGATTGGGGCCTCACCATGGGCCGTGGGGTCTAGGCAGTGGGGGTTGAGGAGGAGGATGGAGACGACACGACGTGGAGGAGGCAGACCGGCAAGGTTGCTCCGGCGACGTCATCGTGCGGCGAGGGCGAGGCGGCATCGGGCAGCGTCAGTGTTCGGGCGGCGAGCGGCGGCCTCCAGGGTCGGGGAGGTGACGAGGCGGTCCGGCGGGGAGGTGGTGTCCGCGAGGTGGCGGCGAAACGAGGCGGCGATGACGGAGGTTGGCGCGGCGGCGACCGCGGGGTCGGGCGCCGTGGGGGTTCCTTCCCCCGATCCCGATCTGGGTCGGGGAGGGGAAAAGAGACGTGGGGGAGGAGTGGGGTGTGTGGTTGTGGGCTAGGGTTTCGGGGGTGTGGGTGGATAAGCGAGTGAGGGGGGAGTGGGTGGCCGGTTGGGCCAGGTGGGGCGGCCAGGTGGCCTGGTGGCCTGCTGGGCCAAGGCCCAGGGGGCCTTTCTTCTTTTTTTTTGGTTTGCTTTTGTTTTGTTTATCTGTTTAATCATTCTTTTCTGCTTTCTTTTAGTTCCTAGTTATTTTAGTTTTAATAAAATACCAAAATGGCACCTAAATTTATGTTACAAATTATGTCACAACCACAAAAGTTTCATCCGAGAATAATATAGTTTAGTATTTTACAAAATATAAAAGGCATTTAATTAATAGTTTTAGCTACTGATTTAATTAGTTTAGTGCATTTAAACATTTTATAAAGACCTGGTTTCTCCACCAATATATCTTATGAATTATTTTTCACAATAAGAACATTTTAGTTTTGAATTTTGAAAACTTTAATTGTTTGACTTGTTCTTGAATTTGGATTTTGAATCAGTTTTGAACTAACACGGGATTAATAACAGTAACGGAGGTGACGTGGCATCATCAGTAGAGGTTTACTGTAGCTTAATTATCCGGGCGTCACACAGTGTGGGGTGTGAGAGGCTTTTGTTTTCGTGGGATCGGTGTTGTTGAGCACCTTGGGGGACCAACATGTGCGCTTACCTTTTTGATGGAGGGGGACAAAACTTTCCTAAAACAGGTGTGTGCCACGGGATGCTGGGGAGCATACGTTTGCTCCCTAGACACGTCCTCTATCTTGAGTCACCGGAGGCAGCGGGTGCCGTAGAGTTGGCGGTGAAGATACGACGGAATCGTCCAGATTAGCGGCAGCTAGGGGCACAGCGGCGGCGGCAATTTTCAAGGAGATAAAAACGGATCGCAGCGAGAGATGCAGAGGGAGAGGCGGAGAACACACACGCTTATATACCCCTGATCGCTCTAGAAATCGTGCCATCGAAAGAAGAGCCCAGAAGGCGCGCTGAACGTACAGACTGAAACGTGTCGACAGAAGAGCCCAACAGTCAAAGAAAACGTGTGTGAGACACGTCAAAATCAGGTAAAGGGGCGGGGCGACCGCCACATCATCATCAAAACAAAACGTGCAAAACGCTCACCCAGATAAAAAAAGGAAAAGGTCTGAAATAAACCTTGAATTTATAGGCGAAAATTAAACCAAACTCCGAACTCTCAATCCCTGAAATCAGCACACTAAACTCTCTAATCCCGGTCTATTTTAAACCTTGAGAGGACTTCGCCGGTATTTACTGAATTGGGCCGGCCCAGTAGTGCAGTCGCTCATGCGCACGCACTAATTTGTTTTCTTGTTGCCATTCGTTTTTCTTATTATGTGATTAGGTCCCCTCTCGCTAGGGTTTTTATCCTCTCGGGCGGCGGCGAAAACCCCACCGTAGAGACCCCTCGTCCCCTCCCTCCGGCCTTCTTCTCTTCGGCGACTGGGGTCGTGGACCGACTGGGGAAGACGGTGGAGGTTAGGGATCCACCGCCCGCGGAAAGCTTCTCTCGGGCGAGAGATCTGATGGAAACAGGCGCGTCTAGCTCGGGATCCAAAACCGATCTGGAAGCCATGATGAAGGAACTAGGGCTCAATGAGGAAACCCTAGAAGATGTGATTGTTGAGGAGGAGGAGCTGCCGGCTGAAGCTACCAGGTGGATGGCCATGGCACGAGTCCACACAAACAAGACATACAGTCAGTATTGGTTCTTCCGGAATATGAGGGTGGCCTGGGATCTGGCACAGGAGGTGAAGATCAGACCACTTGAAGACAATCTTTACACGCTGCAGTTTTCATGCCTGGGTGATTGGGAAGGAGTCATGCAGGAGGGGCCATGGGATTTCAAGGGCAAGGCCGTCGTGATTGCTCCTTACGATGGCTTCACACGACCATCAACCATAGGCCTCAACAAGCTGGATATCTGGATGCAAATTCATGACTTACCGGATGGTTACTTTCCCAAGGTTAAAGCTCTTTCGGCAACAGTGGGCGAGTTCATATATTTAGAGCCCAAGTCTCCCGATTTTGAGGGGAATTTTTGTAGGGTGCGTGTCAAGATAGATGTTACAAAACCCCTCAAGAACGCAGTGTCGTTGGTGGTCAAGAGGAAGCAAGAGGTTACTAGGGAGATTTTCAGGGTGAAGTTTGAGAGGCTTCCTGACTGGTGTGCAGTTTGTGGTTATCTAGGCCATCTATTCAAGGAGTGTGGGGATGGGGTTCATCCCCCGAGCAAGCTTGCCTTCAAAGATCTACAAGCCACCTGGTTCAAGGGGCGGGGAGAGGCCCTGGCGAAGGCGGAGGCACTCAAGGTGGAAGAGGACGAGGACGTGGAGGTCGTGCGGGTCGAGGCCCGGGGAGAGGCACAACTGATGACCGTATGGATGCAACCGAGTCTGAGGCAGAACAGATGGATACCGATGGGTATGATCCAGATGTCAACTGCAGGAAGAGGGGATCAGCGGACTCGAAGGTGTTGCTGCACTCAAGCATGTCTTCCGTTGACGGGGCAAACCAGAATCTACTCCTGATAGGGCCGAAAATGCCCCAAAGTCCATCAACCAAACAGGAGGTGAAGAGAACCAAGGCGATAGTACCAGCGACTGACAAAGGCCAGGGAAAGAACTCGACAACAAACAAAACCAATGATGCATGTGTGGCGGGCCTCCCAGGGGAGGGGGGGGGCGCTAGGCGCAATGAGTCTACTCGTGTGGAACTGTCGCGGGGTTGGCAAGCCGGCGGCAGTTCGAGAGCTTCGTGACCTTACGAGGCAATTTGCCCCCTTTATTTTATGCATCCTTGAAACTCAGATAGAGGGCAATAGAGTTGAAAATCTAGCTGGTACTTTAGGTTACAATAAAAGTTACGCTATTAGTAGCTCTGGTAGGAGCGAAGGCCTTGGAATATTTTGGAATGATGAAATAAAGATCAAAGTTTTAGGTTACTCGAAGTATCACATTGATGTGCTTGCTAATGAACTTGTGGACTTCCCCGCTCGCTTCACCTTTGTCTATGGGGAAGCGCAAGTAAATGAGAGGCATCTGACTTGGGATATGCTCCGAAGCATCGTTGGAGCCAATGACACTCCATGGGCAGTCATTGGAGATTTCAATGAAGTACTCCATGGTCATGGGCATGATGGAGTGGGGAACCGGAGTCAGGCGCAGATGGACGGATTCCGTGATGCCCTTGATACTTGTGGGCTAACTGATATTGGGTATGATGGACCATGGTGGACTTTTGAGAAGAAGGTTGCTGGTGGCACTTATACACGTGTTCGGCTTGATAGATGTGTGGCGAGCCCAGCGTGGCTGGTGGCTTTCCCAGACGCAAGACTTGAGCACAAGACAGCGGCTAGTTCAGATCATGCCCCCTTGCTTCTTCACCTACGTGATGTGCATGCATGCAGTCGGGCCCCACGTAGTTATAAATATGAGTTGTGCTGGGAATGATACCCGGATCTCGAACAAGTAATTACACAGGGCTGGCAGAAGCGACAAGGTGACTCGATGGAGGATGTTCGTGACAAACTGCTGTCACTGTCGGCGAATCTATCTAGATGGGAACGCTCACACTTTGGTAGCATTAAGCGGGAGATAGCAGCACTAAAAAAGGCGCTGCATGACATGCGAGCTGCACCAAACCGAGCTGGCCCGACACACGCAGAGCATAAAATCGTAGACCACCTTGTTGAGTTGTTCCACAGAGAAGAGATAATGTGGAGGCAGAGGGCAAGATTGGAGTGGCTGGCGCATGGCGACAAAAATACGTATTTCTTCCACTTACGTGCAAGACGGAGGCGAAGGAAAAATCAGATAAAGGAATTGCAGCGGTCCGATGGACAAATGACAGATGATGTGGCTGAGATGGAGGTTTTAACTAATGAGTTTTACAAGGACTTGTACACGTCGGAGGGTGTGAACAATATGGAACAAGTCATTGATACAGTACCTACCAGAGTGACCCCGGAGATGAACGAGGCCCTGAATGCGCCCTACAGCCAAGATGAAGTTAAGAAGACACTGTTTCAAATGTTCCCACTAAAAGCTCCAGGCCCAGATGGCTTTCCCGCTCACTTTTTCCAGCAAAATTGGGGCATATGTGGCGAGGAAGTAACCAAAGCAGTGTTGCTGATAGTGGAAGGCAAGGAGTCGACGGAGAGCATAAATGAAACGGTGTTGGTATTAATTCCCAAGGTAAAAAATCCCACCTTACTGTCTCAGTTCAGACCAATAAGTTTATGCAACGTCTTATATAAGTTAGCATCAAAGGTGATATCTAATCGGTTGAAACTAGTGTTACCTGATATCATATCATAGGAACAATCCGCTTTTGTTCCTGGCAGATTTATCACTGACAACATAATCACTGCTTATGAATGCCTACATTTTATGAAAAGGAACAAAGCAAAAAAGCACCAAGTGTGTGCACTGAAACTCGACATGATGAAAGCCTACGACAGAGTGGAGTGGTCGTATCTCTGGGCAATTATGATAAAGTTGGGTTTCAGTGAAAACTGGGTCAACATAGTTATGAACATGGTGATGACAGTTAATTTTTCAGTCATGTTCAATGGAAAGAGACTTGAGCAATTCAAACCATCACGAGGAATCAGACAGGGAGACCCAATATCTCCATACTTGTTCTTACTGGCATCAGAGGGCCTTTCGTGCCTCCTTAAATCTAAAAGTGAGTCATCCAATCTTGAAGGTTTACAAGTTGCACCTACGACGCCGCGAGTAAGCCATCTCTTATTTGCTGATGACAGCCTGTTGTTCTTTAAGGCAAACAGTGTGGGTGCTAATGAGGTCAAGCAGGTGCTGGACATCTACTGCCAGGCAACAGGGCATTGTGTGAACTATGCAAAATCATCAATCTATTTCAGCAAGGGTGTGCCAGACAGTGTTCGGCATGACATTAAGAGTGTGCTCAATGTGCCCAATGAGACTCTAAATGAGAAATATCTTGGAATGCCTTCAAATATTGGGAGCTCAAAAAATGGGGCTTTTAAGTACTTGAAAGATCATCTTTGGAGCAAGGTACAAGGATGGATTGAGATGATGCTATCCACTGCAGGAAAGGAGGTGCTTGTTAAATCAGTGGCCCAGGCGGTACCAGTCTTCTCCATGTCCTGTTTTAAGCTACCCCGAGGGCTTTGCCAACACTTGAATCTGCTTATTCGAAAGTTTTGGTGGGGGAGCAAGGAAGGTAAACGTAAACCACGCTGGGTCTTGTGGGAATCAATGACATAGCCGCAATCTATGGGTGGTCTTGGGTTTAAAGATTTTGAGTTGTTTAATTTGGCCATGTTAGCAAAACAGGCATGGTGCCTTCTCCAGAACCCTGACTCGTTAAGTGCTAGACTCCTAAAAAGTATCTATTACCCTAACAGCAACATTTTGGAGGCAAACCTAGGAGGACACCCGAGTCAAACATGGAGAGCTATTATGGAGGGCCGCGATATTTTGAAACATGGAATTATTAAGCGCGTCGGCAATGGTCAGACTACACGTATATGGGAGGATAATTGGATTCCCCGAGATGAGATGTTGCCGTATGGGTTCCGTGTCGCAGACCCTCCGGAGATGGTGGCTGATCTCATAGATGCTACTACGGCAACATGGAATCGGCAACTCGTTCAGCAGGTTTTTATGCCCATGGACGCCGAGATCATATTATCTACTCCCCTGTGTACACGTAACCTGGCAGATTTCTGGAGCTGGCACTTCGAGCGTCATGGAAATTTTTCAGTTAAAACAGCATACAACATGTTGGTTGCAACCAAGCTACGGCGCGAAGCATGGCTGCGTGAGGAGGCAGGTCCTTCGAGCTCCACTGTCGAACAGAAATCGTGGAAGTTTCTGTGGAAAACAGCTATACCGGGGAAGGTGAGAATGTTCCTATGGCGCTTGTCTAAGCACTCACTGCCGACAGAAGATGTGAGGGCCCATAGACACATGTCAACCACATCGTCATGTGGTCTATGCGGAATGACGGATTCATGGAGACACTCACTCCTGGACTGCACCATGTCGAGGTGCACATGGGCTCTTGCTGATGAGGAGCTTCTACATAAAATGACAACCAACACTGAGCCTAGTGCAAAGACGTGGCTTTTCAATCTGATGGATGGACTGTCCCATGATCAGTTCGTGCAGATGTCAGTCACACTTTGGGCGCTTTGGTCTGCTCGACGCAAAGCCATACATGAAGGAATCTTCCAGAGCCCTTAGTCTATATATGCCTTCATTAGCTGAAGTTGATCAGGGAGAACCAACCTATGCCACGCGCATCTGGGCGGACCAAGGGCCTCCCACCCCCTTCGGCCCAAAGCACCACCTGCTGGTTTCGTGAAAATTCATGTTGATGCGGCAGTTCTGAAAGGAAGAGGGGGATCTGCAGCGGCTGTTTGTAGAGACAGCCTAGGCAATTTTCTGGGAAGTTCGGCATTGGTTGTACAGGGGGTTGATGATCCCTCCATTCTGGAGACCATAGCGTGCAGAGAAGCTTTGGCCTTGGCACAAGACCTCCAACTACAAAATATGATCGTAGCATCAAATGCCAAGCAAGTCGTCCAGGAGATAAACAACATATCCAGAGGCGCAGACAGAGCTATTATTAGCGAGATTCACTCAAATTCCAGTTGGTTTCAATGTATCTTTTCTTTCGAAAGTCGTGGGGCAAACATAGAAGCTCATAAGTTAGCCAAGCACTCGTTGTCTTTAGGTCAGGGGCGCCACGTTTGGTTTGGCCAACCCCATGATCTTACTTGTATCCCACAATCTGTGGTATTCGATTAATAAAGCTTGGTGATCCTCAAAAAAAACTAATTTGTTTTCTTAGTTTTTTTCTTTTACGTTTTCTTTTCTTTTTTCATTTTCACACATGTCTAATTTTTCTCAGTACCAAAAATATATTTTTAACACACACATTAAATATTTGATAAACTTTTGATATTTTCAAGTACATTATGGAGATTTTTAAATTAAATGTTTTCAAAACTTTTTTGAAAACATGGTAATATTTTTCCAAATACATGCTTTACATTTTCTTAATGACACTAAACATTTTATAAAACTACACGAACACTCTTTTACATGGTTCAACATTTTTAAATTTGCATACACTTTTTCAAACACATGTCGCGTATATTCTGTTAAGGTTATGACACATTTTTTTACAACGCGCAAACATTTTTTACATTGTACAAAAAGTGTTCGCACTTTAAAATTTTGTTCAGGTTTCAGAAAAAAAAATGTTTCAAAAAGTGTTTGCACTTTAAAAAAATTCTCAGGTTTAAGAAAATGTTTATGTTTGAAAAGGTGTTCTCTTTTTGAAAGTAGTTGGTTTTATAAAAGTATTCGAATTTTTCAAAAATGCACTTTATAAAATGTTCGAAGAATTCAGAAATAAATACGTTTTCAATACTTGTTTGCCCTTACAAAATATTCACAGTTCAACGCTTTGGTTTTTGATTAAATATTTTTGGCTTCTTATTATGTAAGTCATAGACATTTGCTGTAGTGGCTAGCGAAATCTGGTCAACCATGCCAGGTCCAAAGTTCGACTCCATGACATGTTTTTTTCTCTTGGATGTATTATGTCGCGCGTTAAGAAAAAGAAAGAAAGAATGTTTATAGCACGTGATAAGAAAAAAAACTCGCTTTATTTCTGATGGGCCGGCCCAGTCGAGTCCGCAGCCAACAATCTGAATCATTTTTTAAAAAACATTATTTACGAAATAATTTATGAAAATTCCGAAAATATTATTCAGAAAATGCGACACAATTCTGAAGATCCGGAAAAATTAATAGCATGTGAATAACTGTTGTAATTCTGAACATTTTTTGACAAATATGATTTTTTGTAAATCGCGAACAGTTTTTTAAAATGCGAACAGAATTTCAGAATTCCAAATAATTTTTAAATAATACAAAATGAGTTGAATTCGTGCTAAAAATATAAAACATGAACTTTTTTAACTTCTGAACAATTTTAGAAACGTGCAAACATGTTTTAACCTTCACGAATTCTTCTTGTGTTATAGTGGGCTGGCCCAAATTCTTGTTTCTGAGAGTAGCTGGTTATCCCAGCCGGGATTGTACTCCCTCCGTTTCTTTTTAGTCTGTATATAAGATTTGGTCAAAGTCAAACTTTGTTAACTTTGACCAAGTTTACAAAGAAAAATACCAAGATTCACAATATGAAACCAATATTGTTAGATGCATTATGAAATTAATTTTCATACCATATAACTTTAGTATTGTAGATGTTTATATTTTTTCCTACAAAGCTGGTCAAACTTACAAAGTTTGACTTTGACCAAATCTTATATGCAGACTAAAAAAAACGGAGGGAGTAATATTCCTGGTGTGTCAAACAGGTCTAGGGTCTAAAATAGACCGGGATTACAAGTTCAGAGTGCCAATTTCCGGAATTCAAAGTTTAGGGTTTGATTTAGCTTTTGGTTACAACTTTAAGGTTTATTTTGAACTTTTTCCTAAAAAATGAGTACGCCCTGGAATTCTTTGACTCCACACGCGTTACGCTGCTTAGAGAAACTACCCATTCACGCGCGTCAATTTTCCAGGAGCAGTAAAAAAAAGTTCAAAAAAACCCAGGAAAAAGAATCCCTTACGGGCCTAGTATCTAGTTATATTATATGCACTTGGTATCCGATGCATTTGGAAGTTGAGAACATGGGATGACAAAGATCAGTTGAAACTTCGGCATCACCTGTCCTTTTCCTAATAATATATTATTGGTCTGTCTAGCTAGATCAGTTGAAACCTTGGACCTATTTGGCTTTAGGAGCAGGCATGACCTGTATTTTATTGGAGAGATGTAGTTGGCATCCACTATCGTACAAACCACATCCCATTTCTTACACAGGAGATGCAATCTAAATCTTCACCCTTTTTAATTAGTAGCAAGCAGATTGTTAGGTGAGCAATAGCGGTTAGGCGGCAAACACGGCAGCGATACAAATTAAAAATATTTTTGTAGAAGAGGATTCCCATCAAAGGATAATTCTCGTTCAGGAGAAGAGTACAAGGTGGTTAAGAGAGTTGTACCTCTGAATCTTATTGCAAGAATCCAAGAAGCCGTGAATAAGATTTCTTCATATCCAACATTGGATCAGTACCCTGCATGACATGACATTCTTGCTCCTTAATGTGTATTTTGTTCTTGAGATGGAGACTTGTTGGTTGTTGCTATGCAAACTGTGCTCCATTTAGGACTTCTCCAATTACAAAATAAAATAGCTTTTCAAGTGTCATAGGTACGGAAAAGGGCTTATCAGATGTCATAGGATGTCGTTATTGCTTGCTGCTAGTACTAACACAAAATAAGGGCCCGTTTGGAACACAAGAATTTCATAAACTTCTAACCAGTCAAATCCCCCCAAAAAAGTATAGTGTTTCAAACAGTCTAAACAAATCTGAACCTTGTTTGGTCTATCTGTCTGTGGGCCATTTCTTACTCATTTCAGCAGAGAACTACAAATCTGCATGGAGGAAGAACTCTGCAGCGGCCAGTAGAATCCTCATGGGTAAAGGAAGCCTTTACTGAATTTTGGAACTATTTGCACTCCTGCAGTCAACGGAACACAGAACTAGATAGTTTACTTTATCTTGGCAGCCCGCCCAGATTTTCTGTGTCATTGCCCTGAGTCCCACCGCGCCGCGCGCCATCCTATCAACCCAAAGGCAAGAATCTACCAGCAAACCCATTAACTGCTGTCAGCAACAAAATTTAACAGAAAGACATCTTCATAAAAAGCAGAGTTACCAACACTTAAATAGATGTCCAGCAGACAACACAGCAAATGCCTTCAAAAGCTGGCACCACAGACGATCCGGTCCGGTCACCGGCTCTCCTCCCCGATTGGTTTTCCAGCGAGTGGTGCGGGGGCTGTTTGATCACACCATTTCATCCCCTGGATTTTCTAAATCCAGGCCTCTCCACGCCACCTAACTGTCTCTTGCCTGGACTACACATGCAGCAGTAGCAGACTTGGAGTGCTCCTCTCTCTCATCCCCAAACAACAGTTGCATCTTGCACAACTGTTTATTGATGGGTTTCTTCCTCTGATACATCATTCCCTTGGGTGATCTTGGAAAGAAAGAAGCCCCTTTTTTTCAGGCTTTCCCTTTCCAGTGTGGTGCGAAGCGCTTTCCGGCGTATAGCTTACCTTTGCTTGTGTGCTGTTCCTGAGTGGAATAAAGCCAGAGCGTGCATTCTTGTGGCTTGGGATAGGGTAGGATTCTTCCTTCTTCCACAGCCATGTGCTGGATGCAGCTTTGAGCTTTGGTAATTGCTTCTAGGCTCTAGCCACCCCCAGTCCCAGCTTTAGCCATCAAGATCCAGCACCAAAAAGCCTTGAGCTGCATTGTAGTGAGGGGTTGTCTTGTCCCCTAGCTTGGCTCGCTCTTTATTCCTCATATTATCTGTCCTTACTCTGCCTCCAGATCAAAGATCAAGAACACAACTCCCTGTTTCCCGAGGAGAAAAGGAATCAGGGACAGGAGGCTCAAGCAGCAGCAGACTCTCCTCAAGGTACTAGTGCTAAATTACGCTGGATTGGTGATCTTTCTTGTGTTCTTTTTGTTCTGAAGAAGCTATTTGGGAGAAGCTCCTATATTAATTGGGTCCAAGAGGGGCTACAGATGCAACAATCATAAGGTATTGGAGAAATCATGTACTTAATGTTATTTAGCTGGGTAGATTCCATTTGAAGTACACATATTGAATTATTGATGTCCTCCTGCCTGCGTAGGGCCAATCATTGCAAAGGCGTTTGGAATATATTCCCTCTGCTCTTGTCATTCTTTGCTTGTAATGAGTTCTTTCATATTCCTTCACAAAGATAGTGCTGATACTCTGGTTTCTTCTCTCAGTATGAAGCAGATGAAGCTTCTCTGAGGAAGGAAGGAAGGAAGAAGAAGAAGCTCTTGATTTCTTTGCATGGAGAAGGAGGCCATGGGGGGGCATGTAAATATAATGCTGCCACTGGAGAACCTGAGCTCGGATCTCCCCAACGGTGGAGTCGTACTTGGCCATGACAAGGAAATCTCAACTCTGCATGGTTGAGACCACCACTCTCCTCTCCTGTTTATTCAGTTCATTCATGTGATGATTCACCGGCTAAATAACTCGTTCGGCTCGGTGGTGTTTCAGAAGAGATTTCTGCTCTGAGATCGAGGCAGAGGCATCTCAACCGGAGGAGACGTGAGGCGCTGGACAAGCTCATAGACCTGAAAGGTACCGCCTTTGATCCTAGAACTAGATAGCAGCAGCATAGATTTAGAGTTAGTATTCCTTGAGACTCTAAGAAGCTGAATTTGGATAAAATTCAGGAAGCATCAGGGTGTTCTGCCGAGTCCGGCCGTCGATCTCAACCAGCAACATCAAGATCAAATCACCAGTTACTGTCGAACAAGAGAACATCCTAGTTCGGGCAGTGGGGATCAAGAAAGATTTCAGTGTTGATCGGGTGTTTGATCAGGAGTCAACGCAAGGTAGCTTCTTGATCTTGCTTCACTACCTTTTCACTGCGCATCTATCTTTTTCAAGTGTCAGTCGGATCTTGTTGATGATGCAGATGATGTGTTCCATGACGTGAAGCCAATCCTCCGATCTGCACTTGACGGGCACAACGTCTGCATCCTTGCTTTCGGCCAAACTGGGACCGGAAAGACCTATACAATGGTCAGTTGGTGCTTGAGCTGAATTGAATTCAAGGCAATGTCTGTATTTCCATCTCACCTGTCCTTGGAAACTGCTAACTGCTGCTTGCAGGAAGGAACTAGCGATAACCTCGGCGTCGTGCCTCGAGCGATTCAGGAGCTGTTCTCTCATGCTGCTCAAGATACTTCATCCACATATTCTTTCTCCATAAGCATGCTTGAGGTGTACATGGGAAGTCTCAGGGACTTGTTGGCACCAAGGCAGCAGCCTCTCTTCAGGTCCACAGAAGGCAATACAACTTGGTAAAGACCCATCAATGCACCTGTGAATTATTACTCTCTCTGTAACTTAATATAAGACGTTTTTTGACACTCGTAGTATATTGCCTTCAATTCTCAAAGTGAAGCAAATGCGCCTTTTTTTTTTTGCTTTTAGTAACCTCAGCATTCTAGCAACCACAAGTGGCTCCGTGCAAGTCGAGGGGCTTACCGATGTCGCAGTACCGGACCTCAAGAAGGCCAACCAGTGGTACTGCAGAGGGCGGCGATCCCGGTCGACATCCTGGACAAATGTCAACAATGTTTCGAGCCGATCACACTGGTGGGTTGGTCTACGCAGGGTTTCAGCTTGTGCAGTATGTGGTAGTAACTTGAACAGTACCCAATTTTATCTTGTCTTAGCTCTGTCTGTGTGTAGTTTGACAAGAATCACCATAAGGAGATGTGGAGGTGTGAGTGAGCAAGTCAGCAAGCTGTGGCTCGTGGATCTTGGTGGCAGCGAGCGGTTGCTCAAGACTGGTGCATCTGGGTTGACAATGGATGAGGGCAAGGCTATAAACCTGTCTCTGTCAGCTCTTGGAGATGTCATCGCTGCACTAAGGAGAAAGAGAAGCCATGTTCCATACAGGTAAACTGACTAGTTTTCTTCTTTTTCTTTTTTCTCTTTATTAAAAAAAATGGGTAAACGGACTAGCAGTTCCTTCATATCTTAACAGGTTAATTAATTTTGATGCTTCAAGTTACCTCGGTAGTACTTAGGCCTTACCTTGTTTTTGCCAAATTCTGCAGAAATAGCAAGCTTACCCAGATTCTCAGCGATTCTCTCGGTACGGAAAAAACCAACTTCAGATCAATTTGAAGCATCAAATGTGGAAACCTACATATATATAAATATGCTTATGTTGATTTGGTAAAAACAGGCGATGGCTCAAAAGTTGTGATGGTGGTGCACATCAGCCCTTCCAAGGAGGACGTGGGCGAGACAATTTGTTCGCTGGGCTTTGCGAAAAGAGCCATGCTGATAGAATCCAGCAGAGAGCTTTCAGAGGTAAGAAGAAGACTAAGATCGAGGGTGAATGAAGAAAGAACCAAAGGCCCCACTATTCACCTAGAGTAGTACATGTAGTAAAGGCGTTCCTTGTATTGATGTAGGACCTGAAAATGTTGAAGCGGAAGCGGCTCGCTGAGCTCGACAAGGAGATGCGCGACGCCGAGCAGGAGCTCGGGGTTCTGAATGAGCAAATAAGGAGCGCCGAGACGTCGGCGGCGGAGGAGAGGAAGAAGCTCTCTCCCTCCGTCGCCTGTCAGGCTCTCAGCGACGAGAAGGGGTCGCCCAGAAGCATTCTGGTGTCAGGGCATGTTGATGATGCCGCGGATAGCCCTCAGGCAACCCAGAGGGCCAAGAGCAGGATGATGGTCCATCATGGGTCAGTCCCTCACTTCATGTCCGCAACGGTGTGCAGCCGTCAAAGGCACGGCGCGGCAACCCATTCCGCCGGTAAACCGAGGCTGACAAGATCAGTGAACGCCTACTCATCTAAGCCCGGCGGGAGCCAGTCGTTCAGCCACTCCGCATCCAAGGCTAGGTCGTCGGTGGCATTCTCATCCGGTGAGCCTAGGCTGAAATACTTGTCTGTCAAATCCGATCAGATCAACGTAAGCAGCAACAGCATCGATTCGACGGCGGCGTCGGCGCCTCGGCCTCGGCCAAGGGAGAGCTTTGTTTCCAGGCCGGTGCAGAGAGCTCCCCTGCATCAGCACAGGAGAAGGATGTCATGCTTAACCTGAGCTCACAGAAATACTGCATACAGATTGCATACCACTGATTGTGACTTGTTGTTTGGTGGCCAAATGTTTTGGAAACTACCATGTCTACAGCTGTTTGATAAGTAGTTTGGTTGTGTTAACTTGTGTAACTACTGGAGGGCCCTTCCTTTGCTCTTTTTGGTTTCAAACGGAAGGGCACAAGGATGTGAGCGTGAGGGGTATGGTAAATGTTGTAACTGTAATTGGATTTGGCTAATTCTTTTGATTGCTCTGTTGAATTGTAATTTGAAAAGGAAAAACAAATGCAGTACATCATCACTTAATATACTGTTCTGATTAAGGCTATGAAAACAGATATGATTGTTTCAGGTTTGTTGCATGGATTATCCTAGGGTCATATCCTATAAAAATACAAAAAAAAATATTCCAGGGTCACATTCTGTAAATAACAAAAGATTATCCTAGGATCATATTCTCTAAAAAGATGACATGAGTTGAAAGTTATCTTGAAATTTAGCTGCACCTCAGTTTACTGGACCGCACAAGTGTTGGATGTCACTACTCTTTCACTGAACCTGCATACCTTAGTTGCTAACTGAGGTGTAGTTAAGTTTCAACTTGGAAGAGAAGTAGTGCATTGCAGGTTAAGCATATGACATGAGTAAAAGCTTGGTGAAGCAACCTATTTGCTTCCAACACAAGGCAAGTATATGCAACTGGGTGTACTACTGCAGCCCACTTAAATATATGTCTTTCTAGAGACTACAAAAGGGACTACATACATAGCAAAATGAGTGAATCTACACTCTAAAATATGTCTATATACATCCGTATGTAGTCCCTATTTGAATCTCTAGAAAGATTTATATTTGAATCTATAGACTTAGTCAAACTTAAAGAAGTTTGACTTAGGATAAATCTACTAGTACAACTTATTTATTTTGACTTAGGATAAATCTCTAGAAAGATTTATATTTGAATCTATAGACTAGTACAACTTAAGTATTTTGGAATTTAGGGAGCATGTATGTTCTTTAATCTGTTTTCTTCTATTAAATGTGAGGTCTTCATTGGTACACACATTTGGTAACCATCCACTCTCCGTCCCAAAATAAGTGTCGATGATTTAGTACAACTTTACTTTCGGGACGGAGGAAGTACCAAATTACTAAGCTCCATCAGAATGTTTTAAATTTACAAGTTCTCATTGAACATTTCATGGTGAATTTACAACAGCGTGAATGTTTGGTGTCCACAATCGTCAGAGTTTGGGATGGTACAACAAAACTAGCTTACACAGCTATACAATCGAATTCACTCAAACACGAGAATTCCAAAGTCGTCTGGGCACATTGTTTTCAGAATCACTATCTGAATCGCTACTGTCAGACGATGAAGATGGTCGATCTTGAGCATTTAATATGTAACAAGCAACCTGGTACATGAAAGAGTGAAATCAGTCCGACAAATGTACAATGGAATATCAAGTGAAAGTGTAGTGCAAAAGTTACAAAAATAACAATGACTCATGGACTACATCCAAAAGGCTGATCAATCGAGAAATGGATATATTGTGATTAAAAAACAGAATTATTGCATGCAAAACCCCATCATACAAAGTATTGACCATAAGATAGAAGCACTTACCGCATAAGGTAACAGGGGCGTTAGTTTTATTTCATCTTTTCCTTTCTTAGGACAATGGTGAGGAGCAGCACACGTCAAGTTGCTCAGCCAGAGAACTGAACGGCATTGCTGGCATATTGCTCTATTTGATGCGGCATTCCAGCTTATGTGCTCTGTATTAATGGTAATTCAGACATGTTTAGAGGGGAACGTTGTAATTTGCCGAGTGTAATTTACATTGAGAATACTAGCATACAGGAGCACTACCTGCATGCTTCTTGTGGAAAACCTCTTTCCAGTTCAAATTGGGATCATCAAATACTGGATCCACATTATTCTGCGGGAGAATACCATGACTATTCTGTACACCACTGGATACAAGCGTGCTGTTGGAGCGCAAATGGGACGTGCTAAAGAAAAGGGAGCAGTTCATTCTCCACAGCTTGTTGTCACTTGCAGATGAATTCCAAGACCTTCTAGGGAATATGCAAGTGTCAACAAAAGGAACTAGCATATGTTTGGAAATAGTATATGGGTATGAGAGAAGAAGAAAAATACCAGCAAACAAGACTAGCAGCCACCAAAGAACGCGTGTCCAGAAAACTAAAGATATGAACAAGCACATCATTTGGTATGTCTGGGGGGTCTGTCAAAGAGGTTCAAAATAAATGTCATGATGACTAGTGTATTAATATATATTTATAAGCTCACCCCATAAATATTGACAGGAAGCTGCAAATTAAAGTGTATACTGTTATACTGAGACATGTAAAACTAGGGAGGGCATAAAGTGTATCCTATATACTAAGAGAGTCATCCACACTAACTTATTTATCTCAACATGCAAGCATACGACCTCACCATACAATTATGAATGGGATAAGGCCCACCTCAATGCAATCATGCATGGGAAAGGACCCACCACAACATTCAACCATGCATGGAAAGTTTTTCCATTTAATTATTCTACTTATATTCAGTAAGTATCATTACAACTATACATAATCAAATATAATAAGTCACATGTATTTTTAGTTTTGGTTCTCATGTTATTAACCCAAATTCTCATCAACCAATTCCCGCAGCAACGCATGGGGTATCCTCTAGTATAGATATAACATGACGACAATCATCAGCTTTTATTTAAGCTGGACTTTATCATCCTAGCAGAACATTCAAACATAAGAGTCGAGTCACTTCATAGAATCTAGAATAATAAATGCACACATTTTATAATGAATGCTGAAAAGGCACAGTAGTTCCCCACACTTATCTAATGTGTGTAACTAAGACTCGAGTTTGCTAAGCAGGAAGACATCAACGCATTTGCACACCAGAGAATACCCTACATACCAGGCTCTTGTTGAACTTTAGCCCGCCTCTTATGTAAAATAACAGAACACTTGAACTCTGAAACAGCTTGTGACTTCTTTTGCTTTGGCAGGGAAGTTTCTACCGCTAGGAGAAGACCATTGGCTGCCGCCAATGCATATTCTGTCTGCACACTATGGGAAAGAAACAATGGATTAGTACAGACTATCATGTGGAAATACCATGCAAGCTTTAAGTTAAGTTAAAAACTAAACACGTATTTCAAAAAAAGAATAAAGTTTAATGGGAGACTTCCCACTTGATTCCATGCATATTTTGACGACACAGATGACTGATCTTTATGATACATGAAAAACATATCTGTAAGTATATAATAAGTCAAGCAGAAACTGCTTGATATGATCACAAGCATGACACAGTGAACCTGTGGAAGGATAATACAAGGCAATGTATTCAGAGTGACAAGACTAAGAAAATTTGTGCAAGTCAATAACATATCAACCTAACTACCTAAGTGCATATCTGCTTGGGCAAACTTTGCGTAGAATCAATATTCAATTTTGCACCAGACAAATTTAAAAGCCAATGCGATGTCATCTAAAATAACAGACCATCAAGTATCAACCCGACCTTTGTTTTTCATATGATTGTGGATTCATCAGTTACCAAAGCTGCATAAGTATTCGAATGTTGACACTGGCACATAATTTCTTGAAATTCCAAATCGACAGAATATGAAGCTGACATGGATAACCTCTGCCAAGATAATGCCGGAGCGATTCAACGAAATCTAGGCACATAAATACTTCTGGAGGCCAACATAATAACAGTACGAATTAAGCAATTTAGCACGCAATGTAACAGAACGGCCACCATTTATATTCAAGGGGGCCAATCCGAATTTCACTACGCAGCAATCCGTCGCGAACCGCACCGGCCGGCGGGCCCACGAGGCGAGGGCACGGGGAATTCGACGGGGCCGCGCGCATCTGGGGGGCGCGGGAGGGGGGGCTTACTCAGGGAGGAGGCGGAACGCGACGAGCACGTCGGCGGCGGCGAGGGCCTGGGCGGGCTTGGGGAGGCCCGCGTAGCCGTGGCGCAGGAGCTCGGCCAGCTCGCGGCACGCCGTCGGGTAGTCCCACGGCCGCGACAGCGCGGCCGCTATCCCCATCTCCGCGTACCTCTTCACCACCCCCGTGTCCTGCGGCCGCGGGGCCCGCCGCCGCACCGGCATCGCTGGGAGGGAGCGTGGAAGCCCCACGTCGCCTCCGCCTCGTCGTCCCGGCCGCCGCGCCACGCCAACCGCCGTTCACGGCCTCGCGGAGCCGGGCTCCACCAATCTGCCTCTTTTGGGGTGTCGCGTAGGAAAAGTTTTGCTCGACCGGTGGTGGATCGTAGCAGGCTAGCGGAAGAACGCGTGTAGGGGGCCCACGTGATTGATGGGCTGTCACGGCTGCTTAGCCCATTGACAGCCAGAGTGAGCTCTGCTCTCTGCTAAATAATTTGTGGAGCTCACTCTTTTTTTTTCCTGGCAAACTTTTCTTTTGGAATCCAATAACCCCCGAACGTTCGGGATTTGAGCATTTCGTCCCGAACGTTTTGACATGGCAACTTTAGTTCGTACGGGATGACAACTTTAATTAATAGGGGATGGCAACTTTGTTCTTTTTCATTTTTTTTGTCAGAAAATTGCCATGTTTCCCTGATCTCACGCAAACTAAAGCTGCCATCTAAAAGCATTCGGGTTGCCATGCTTAACTCCCGAACGTTCGGGAGTTATCATTCCGTTTCTTTTTGGTAAACCGGGGAGCTCACACGAAAAACAACAATGAGTAAAACTTCTCTTCTCATTTTGTTGGTACAGTGCCATCGTCGAGCACAACTGCCAAATGAGTCACATGTCAACATTATGCGACTAATAAAGCAAAAAAAATCATGATGATAAATGTAAAGCAAGATTTTTTTATTTTTTTATTGTGGAGGTAAAGCAAGCAAAAAGTTGCATGGCTTCTGGCTCCCATGTCACTTGAGCATATATACACACCAAAAAATAATTCATTGACTCTTGGATGTCATATCTGTTGGAAATATGCCCTAGAGGCAAAAATAAATTGGTTATTATTATATTTCCTTATTCATGATAATTGTCTATTATTCATGCTATAATTGTATTAACCAGAAACCGTAATACATATGTGAATACATAGACCACAACATGTCCCTAGTAAGCCTCTAGTTGACTAGCTCGTTGATCAATAGATGGTTATGGTTTCCTGACCATGGACATTGGATGTCGTTGATAATGGGATCACATCATTAGGAGAATGATGTGATGGACAAGACACAATCCTAAGCATAGCACAAGATCGCGTAGTTCGTTTACTAGAGCTTTTCTAATGTCAAGTATCATTTCCTTAGACCATGAGATTGTGCAACTTCCGGATACCGTAGGAATGCTTTGGGTGTATCAAACGTCACAACATAACTGGGTGGCTATAAAGATGCACCACATGTATCTCCGAAAGTGTCTGTTGGGTTGGCACGAATTGAGATTGGGATTTGTCACTCCGTATGACGGAAAGGTATCTCTGGGCCCACTCGGTAATGCATCATCATAATGAGCTCAATGTGACTAATGAGTTAGCCACGGGATCATGTGTTACGAAACGAGTAAAGAGACTTGCCGATAACGAGATTGAACAAGGTATAGGGATACCGACGATCGAATCTCGGGCAAGTAACATACCGATGAACAAAGGGAATTGTATACGGGATTGATTGAATTCCCGACATCGTGGTTCATCCGATGAGATCATCGTGGAACATGTGGGAGCCAATCCAGATCCCGCTATTGGTTATTAGCCGAAGAGGTATCTCGGTCATGTCTGCATGGTTCCTGAACCCGTAGGGTCTACACACTTAAGGTTCGGTGACGCTAAAGTTGTAATGGGAATAGTATGTGGTTATCGAAGGTTGTTCGGAGTCCCGGATGAGATCCCGGACGTGACGAGGAACTCCGGAGTGGTCCAGAGGTGAAGATCGGTATATTGGACGAAGGGTATTGGAGTCCGGAATTGTTCCGGGGGTACCGGGTGACGACCAGTGTGACCGAAAGGAGTTTCGGAGGCCCCGGCAAGTGTTGGGGGGCCTTATTGGCCAAGAAGGGGGGACACCAGCCCACTAAGGGTTTGTGCGCCCCTTCCACCCCAACTCACATAACCTAGAGAGGTGGGAGCGCCACCCCTAGGGCAGCCGCCCCTCTCGGGTTGGGGGGGGGGGCAAGTTTCCTAGGGGTGGGGGCGCCCAAACCCATCTAGCTAGGGTTTCCCCTCGCCGCCGCCCCCTCCTCTAGATCCATCTAGAGGGGCCGGCCCCCTATCCCCTTTCCCCTATATATAGTGAGGGGGTGGGAGGGCAGCCACAACCCTTCCCCTGGCGCAACCCCTCCCTCCTCCAACACCTCCTCCTCTGTAGTGCATGGCGAAGCCCTGCAGGAGAACCACAAGCTCCACCACCACGCCGGCGTGTTGCCGGAGCTCTCCCTCAACTTCTCCTCTCCCTTTGCTGGATCAAGAAGGAGGAGACGTCCCCGGGCTGTACGTGTGTTGAACGCAGAGGCGTCGTCCATTCGGCACTAGATCGGATCTTCCGCGATTTGAATCGCCGCGAGTACGACTCCATCAATCGTGTTCTTGTAACGCTTCCGCTTAGCGATCTTCAAGGGTATGAAGATGCACTCCCTCCCTCCCTCCCTCCCTCCCCTCTCTCTCTCTCTCTCGTTTCTAGTATCTCCTAGATTGATCTTGGTGATATGTAGGAAAATTTTGAATTATTGCCATGTTCCCCAACAATATCATCTATGCGTGAGCAAGTTGTCTTCGCGATCATTTGCAATTTGATGCGGTGTGTAGTTGTCAAACTCATTGAAGTGGTCATGAACTCTCGATAAATATTTCAAACCGGTTTTGTCTATTCCATGCTAATTCACAACGAAGCATGGCACACCACCACATATTCCTTTGTGGTGTATGTACTACCTCTCTGTGTCGCCTTTTTGGTTTGAGATGGTTCCCCAACATCATACATCAGCTAATCCGATCACCAATGTCAAATGTTGGAGGCATTTACCATTGTTGATCATACCCATCATAAATTTATCCTAAATATGCATCACAATGAGCCATCGCATCATAACATTGATCCTAAATATGCATAGGGGGTAAAAAATTACCTCGGTCTAGGGAGCATTTTCTTGAACTATTGGCATTCATAGCTCCAGGTGTTCGCGCCCGGAGGAGCTACATCGAAGAACAGTGACGAAGCAATGGGGAACGACTACAAGAGAGGCGGGTAGTGAAGAACAGTGTTGGGGGTGGGAAACAAGCGTGGGTTGGGGAGGAAGATAGGAGAGGTGGCTAGGGAGGTGCGGTTTTGGGGGTGAGGACCGCAGGTCTGGACTGACCTGATGGACAGTCTGGATAATTCCATTCCTTCCTCACATATGGACTGAGTTCGGGGGAGTTCAGACAGTCCTTGGGGGAGAAATGGCTACGCCAAGGAGATGCTATAAACTGCCTATGCATCTAAAGGATGCACGTAGCCATTATAAATCAGCATTATGTTCAATCAAGTAATTCGTATAAATAATAAAACCAAGCACGAAATTATGTAAAAATTCATGGACAAATGTGCATGCCACATCTATAAGTAATAATAAAGGGGTTATTGCTTCTCGCAGTATGTCGCGGAATTACCCCAAAGCTACAAAATATTACACACCAATGCCACCTATAGGTGATAAAAAACGTTTTACGTAGGGGAAACCCCCGCGTGGGCCGGCCAGTGCAGTAGGGACCTCCTATACTATGCCCTGCGCGCTGGGAGAACAAATAGCATGCCCGTTTTGGGCCGCCTCACGTCCGGGCAGCCTGTTTTTTCAAATTCATTTTTTCTATTTCTTTTTCTTTTTTCGGTTTTTTCTATTTTAAATAATTTGGTTCTTCAAAAAAGTTAGAAAAAGAATGAGAATTTTGAAAAAATGTTTAATGAATTTAAAAAATTGTGGATTCAGAAAATATTCGCGATTTTGCAAAAAAAATGTATGCTTACACAAAAAATGTTCGGAATTTTGAGAACAAATGTTTAGGAAATAAAAAAAAATCATGATCTTTGAAAAAGTTTGTGTATTTAAAAATAGTAATGAAATTGAACAAAAATTTCCCAATTCAAAAAATGTTCATGAATGGAAAAATATCCTAAAAATTCGAAAATTGTTCGTGACTTACAAAATAGTTTATTCATTCATAAAATCTTCACTGATTCAAAAATTGATCATGCATTTCATAAAATGCTCGTTAAATCAAAAAATGTTCATGAATTTCAAAATATTCCATCAATTTCCAGAAAAATGTTCATGCATTCAAGAAAACTGTTTAAGAAAATATTTGCAAATAGTATAAAATGTTCATGAATCCAAAAAAAGTTCTTAATTTTAGAAAATGTACAAAAAAATGTAAAAGTGTTACGAATTTAAAAAATGTTCATGAGTTCAAGAAAATGTTATGATTTGAATTTTTTTTCATGATTTCACGAAATTGAGAGTGATTGTGTATTTCGGTGATGCAGGAAATTGTGGTCATGACCATTGGAGATTATGATTTTTTCCCGTTGCAATGCACAGACCCTTTTGCTAGTATAGCTAATTTAGCAATGATTTTCTACCTTTTCTTTCTTAGCGAACATAATTGCTACTTACTTACTAAGCCTTTTGTCCCAAACAAGTTGGGGTAGGCTAGATATGAAACCTTTTCACGAGGACTTCCTAGGAGGTCACTCATCCTTGTACTACTTTCACCCAAATGGGTTTTATACCCAAAGAACTGGCTAGTTTTTACGTTGGCTCGCCAAACCTATCACAACCCTTAGATATGAAACCCTTTCACGAGAACTCCCAGGAGGTCATCCATCCTAGTACTACTCTCGCTCAATTGAGTTTCATACCCATGAGACCGGCTAGTTTTTATGTTGGCTCGCCAAGACTATCACAACTCTCCTCCTTTACCCGGACTTGGGACCGGCTATGCCTAGAAAACATAGGCAGAGTTAGCGAACATAGTTGCTAGTGACAAGTTTTTTTTTTGACCGGACTAGTGACAAATTGCAAATGCTATCATTAACATGTAATCGAGAATGTGTCACAGCTGGTAACATTCTTTTTAAGGAGCACGAGTCAAATCTTGTGCCATCTTACAAGATTGAAGATTCTGATGTGCTAGTGCCACTCATATCACACTGCAAGAACACCGCAATAGGGGAGATAGCACATAGCAGGCACGGACTCGACCGTGTAAATCGCGTTGCTTGCAGCAGTATGATCGATGGCAGCTGGTTCCTCCTACGTACCGTGGCTACATCAAAATTCATTCTCATTCCTCCGTGGATCTACCTGCCAAAAATGACGTTCCCCTCCTCATATCGAGTCCAGCTTGTTCTGCTTGAGGAACTCGAGGTCCTTGAGCTGCCGCTGCGCCACGTCTTTGGGCACCACCTTGGCGCCGGGGCCCCTCCTCTCGCCGGAGGCCACCTGCTCGGCCATGGTGGACACCATCCTCTCCACCGCCGGCCTCCCCACCGACGGGAACACCGCGTTCAGCATGGTGCACAGCAGCCGCTCGTCCTCCGGCTCCACCATGTCCTGCCCGAAGCAGCACACGTAGATGGCCTCCAGCGCCTTCTCCGCCCGCGCCTCCATCGGTATCACCGGCGCCTGGCTCTTCGACTTGGCCCGTTTCTGCACCCATTGCGGTCCGTTTCGTTCAGCTCAGGGGTCAGGGATTCATGGCACTGAAACTGAAAGAGTTTGATGTGGTGGATGTTCGAGTGCTTTACTTACCTCCCTTGCAATCTTCATCATGTCGAGGAAGGTCTCCTCCTCGTACTCGATGTCGTTGGACATGCGGAGCCGGGCCACGCCTTCCAGGATCTCCTCCGTTTTCAGCAGCCCGGCGCCAATGGCGGCCAGCCAGCAGCAGAGCAGGACGTAGAAGGGGTCTCCCACCTGCGCGCGCACGCACGCACGCGGCAAATCAATGACTCGCCGCCACGGTTCGGAAAGGAGCCGGGCATGTAGGATTAGGAAGGCGCACCTTGCCGCGGCGGTCGTTGAAGTCGTAGAAGGCCTGGGAGTCCATGACGGTGCACTTCTTGCTGACGCGGCGCCGGAACTCGGCGAAGTCGACGGTGTCGCCGCCGACGCCGCCGTCGTCGCTCAGGATGCGCGCCACGAGGCCCACCACGGGGAGGGCCCCGACGATGCGCCCCAGGATGGCCGCCGGCGAGTTCGGGTCCGGCTCCATGTACGCCACCACGGCCCCATGGCGCCGGCGCCGGCAGTGCTGCTGGGCGGGGGGACGGCAGGCCCGGCGGTGACGCGGGAGGAAGGGGGAGGCGAGCGAGAGCTTGTGGGCGACGGGCAGCACTGCTGTCCCCATGCCCGACGATGGGGTTTTTCTTGGACGCCCTGCGTGTGGTGGGAGTGGCGCGCGCCTTATCTGCCCATGGTGCGTCAGACTTCTTCGCTGGAGCAGTCTTGGTCTTGTAGAGCTTTTTACCCCAAAACCAGTAGGTTTGGGATCAAACCTTTCACACTCAGATTTATGTAAAACTCTCAACCTTCGTTCACAAACTTTTTTTGTGTGAAAAAAAAATCATAAGATATTACTACGAATAAGGAAACTGGTGCAAACTAAATCGAAACGCCTTCTCCTCCGGTTTTTTCCTCCTCACACCATTTCTGCTTGGTTTTCTGTACATTTTCTGGTAATCTCAACCTGTGCTCAACAAAACAAAAACCAATGTATACAGAATTACTTGAATAATCTGAATCGATTCGATACTTTCCTTTTCGTGTCCTACACATTTCATTAAAAACGCCACCAAGTTTTTCGCCGGGGGCGAGCCAGGGCGCCTCTGAGACCCAAAATGACTTAGTTAAAGTATTTTTATTTTATTTAAAATTGCAACGTTAAATGAAAACGCCACAAAGTTGCCACCTTCTTAGTCACCATCCAGAACCTCCGTGTAACAAAAAACAAAAAGTGGCAGTACAAAAAATAAATGCCATCTTTTAATATAAAAATGCCACCTCTTAATAATAAAAAACGCCATCTACTAAAATAAAAATGACATCTCCTAAAATATAAAAATTCCATCTCCTAAAATATAAACATGTCATCTCTTAATAAACAAAAAAGCCATCTCTTAATAAAAAATGTCATCTCTTAATATAAAAATGCCATCAAGGTTAAAAAGTCACGTTTTCTTTTCTAAAAAATGCCATCATGGTTAAACTGCCATGTTGCCATCTAACTAGTTCAAAACCTGACGTCACAACGGCCCTGCTCTGAGATTCGTGCGGACATATCATCTAGCATTGGAGAGAATAATTACATTAATTATAAAGTGCATCGTTCTTTTATTATTTGACAATAGCATGCGTAGTCTGGTTAAATACCTCAAGCAAGGATCACCTTAATTTAAGCAAAGTATTATTTATGTGGGTTCCTCCTAAAATATCTCGTTCCCTTTTGATCATATTCATGTTTTGACCATACTCGATGACGTCGATATGGGATGAGCCATAGGAAAGTAAAAGGCACTAGCAATGTCTCCGTTGAGCCACTCGTAATTGCTATTGAATCACTAAAGTATGTTTACTCATGTTGTAACACACGGGGCAATTAACTAGTGAAGGATTAAATTGAAGAAAATCTTCTCACCAATTTTTTTTTGAGGAAGCCTTGCAAGAATGGGACCACCTATGCTAAGTTGTTTGATTCTTCTTATATTTCAGTTCGCCTGAGTCGTTGGATTGGCATCATTTTCCTCCTCCCACAGTTTTCAGTTGTCGAGCATTAGCCAAACCATAGAAAAATACATCAGGCCTTGGTTGTTGTTTAACAAACATCAATAAAAGCACATAAGACTCGGAAAAATACACTAACATTATTATCCAAAGTATTTCAGCTCAACTGACACTGCTAGGAAAAATGTGCTCAATAGCTGTCGTACCTTAAGAAGCGAGGCAGATAGCCGGACTGAGTCTTAGACATGGTTGACTGAGCTCTGGACGTGTGCTCTAACCAACTGGTCACTGCTCGACTCTCATGACATTGATAGCACACCAAACCTTATACACTAGGACATGGCTACAATCCCAAGCTCACATCAAGATCCCTCCCACAACCGACAACCCCCTCCTTCGGCACCCTCCCTGGCTGTCGCTGTCGTTGGAGCTTGATGAGGTAGCGCCCTCCCTCGCCAATGGTGGTGATAGGATCCAACGCTGCGCAAGCTCGACGGCTCTATGGCGGGGGCCATGCTCTCTGGTGCTTGTGGTGGTTGTGGGGGCGCACATGTGGCATATTGAAAGGATCGAGATGGACGTAGACGGGAGGGTGAATGCGTACAATTACAAAATTTATTTATTACTTAGCAATTTCAGATAATGTCGTGAAATATGAGAGTGAGCCTAACAAAAGATGATTCTAGTTCTAGCAATATACTCAACAACAAATATGAGGACATAAAATCGCAATATGATAGGCGTAGCCTCTGATGCTTCGTCTCCGTCAATGTAAGATGTTCTAATTTTTTTTTGTGAATCTGATGTATATGTTTTAGTGTGTTCGTTCACTCAGGTTAGTCCGTATGTACTCCATATTAAAATATCCTAAACATCTTATATTTATAAACAGAGGGGGTATACATTTTTTGTATATACATGAAACATTTATTTGATACACGTTGAATATTTTGCAAATACATGTCGCACAATTTTTCAAATACATCTTTGAGCATTTGTTCAATACATCTTAAACATTTTTCGAACGCACGTTCAAACTTTATTTTGAATGGCATGAAACATTTATAAAATTACAAAAACACATTTTACATGGTACTAAAACTTTTTAAAAAATTCATGAGCATATTTTGAAATACATGAACATTTTTTAATGGTATAAAACATTTTTATTTAATTTAGGCAAACATTATTTTTACATTGCATAAATACTTTTTAAATATGTCATGAACGTATTTTTGAAATGCATGAATAATTCCTTAAATGTCACAAACATTTCTCTGGATGGTGTGGAATATTTTGAAATATTATGTGAACATTGGTTTTACATTTGTATTAACATTTTTTTCAAATGTCACAAACATATTTTTGAAATGTGAGAACATTCTTTAAATGTCTTAATTTTTTTGGATGCTATAGACATTTTCTTTAAAGTTGCATGAACAATTGTTTTACACTGAAAAATCATATTTTAAATTTAGCGATGAATGTATTTTAAAATTTAAGTCAATTTTTTTATTAAAAAAATATAAATAGAAGCAATAAAATAAAGAAATGTTTAGGAAGCGCTCCTCCCACGCTGGACTGGGTCATTTAGGAAGTGCCGGAGGCTAGAGCTTCCTACATCAGTGGTGCGTCCAGCCGCTGCTACATGTCGCGTGGTGGGTGCTCCCTCTGAATTTTACCTTTTTATATGCATTTTCTGGTTTTAGATGAGTTTTTTCTAGGTTTTTGGCTTTTTGGTTTTCACCTGAGATTTTTCCAGGTTTGGAGATTTATTTTTGTTAAACACGGTCATGCTTCTTGGAAAAAAATATGTGTGCTTTCACGAGAAGCATAAATTTGCTTATGCGAGAAGCACAGTTGTGCGAGTTGTGTTTCCCAGGAAAAAAAAATGATGCTTCCACGAGAAGCACAGATTTGCTTTTCATGGAAGCATAGATTCGAAAGCAAATTTGTACTTCCACGAGAAACATAAATTTGCAAGGAGTACCTCTAAACTAATGATTTTGGAGAGCTCTTCTACAACGGCCGCTTGCGTCCAACAGTGGCTTCCTATGGGGGTGATGCAATTGGGCCAGCCCACAGTTTGACTAAGGGTAAACGCAAAATGCATAGAACCATCACTTTGGCAACCTATTTTTGCTCGGTTTTTATTTCTAACATTTCTTAGAATATTAATATTACTCTGATTTTTTTAAAATACACATTTATCATTGATTTATATGTTGACAATTTCAAATACAAACTGAACATTTATGTAATATACTCTGAGATAATTTCAAGTACACAATGAACATTTTTGGTATTCCTTGAAAATTTTCTTAATATATGATGAACATTTTTATAATGCACCATGAACTTTTGTTTGTAATATACCGTGATCTTTTTCTTAACATACGATGAACATTTTTGTATTACACAGTGATTTTTTTATAACACAGAAAAGGAAAATAGAAAAAAGGAACAAATAAAAAGAAAGCAAAAGTAAAAAATGAAAGGAAATAGAAACATAACTAATAAAAAGAAAAGTAATAAAAGAAAAGAAACGAAGCAGAAGAAGAGAAGAAACCGCGTCAGCCTAGATGCCCGTGGGCCGGCACAAACTGGGGCGTCGGGAAATTCCTGGAAAAAAAATATGACGCCCGCTGGCGGCCGTCTTCCCCCTTCGTCTCTCCCGAGTCGACAGACTCTGGTTCTCCTCAGTCCCCACTCGCCTCCATGCGCTACTGCCTCCCCTCCATGGCGATTAGTTCTCAGGCTTCCCAATTTCCCTTCTCTCTCGATACATCGAGGCATCCACCGCCGCCCGCCGCGCACCGTCTACCAACCGCCGCCGCCCGCCTGCCGGCTGCTCGCTGCTGCATCCAATCTGGACGCCACCGCCGCTGCCTGCTGCCTGCTGCCGCCCCATCTCTTTTCGCTTTGCTTGCTGCTGCCCCTTTCTCTTCTCGACCGATACAACCAAAGGAGGAGGCGCCGAAGGAGCAAGCAAGGTAGATTTTCATTGCCATGTTAATTTGATTCAGATTGCCAATTTCGATTGCCATGTACAGTGTCAGTTAAAGACACTAGATTCAGATGTTAAATCAGGGACCCGATAAAATCCGAACGTTTGGATTTTAAGCATTTCATCCCAAACGTTTTTACATGGCAACTTTAGTTGACGCGAGGTGGCAATTTTAGTTGTTAAGACATGGCAACTTTGTTCCAGTTCGTTTTTTTTGTCAGAAAATTGCAATGTTTACCAACCTCACGTGAATTAAAGTTGCCATAAAAAACGTTCGGGTTGCCATGCTTAAAATCCGAACGTTCGGGATTTATCATTGCCGTAAATCAGTCAGGCGGTCACAGTATTGGGCAGCCAGCCATGTACTGATTCGGAGAAGAAGTAACAACGATTTTCGAATTTTCGTTTCAGGTAGTAGTAACAATGACGCAATCCTTTTCCAAAAGAAAGAGAGGCGAAGAAAGTGTGTAGTACTTCCTCCGTTCTGAATTACTTGTCGCTCAAATGGATGTATCTAACACTATTTTAGTGCTAGATACATCCATTTGAGCGACAAGTAATTCGGAACGGAGGGAGTACAAGATATGTGTAAGATGCATATTTTGTTTCAGTTTATGTTGTGAGTAGCTCTTGTTTCCATGCATATTTTTTGCTTTTAGTTTGAAATTGCGCCCCCTCTTGGAGTCTTGGTTGCTTGTCAAAGTCCGCCACTGCCTCCAAGTGTAACAAGCAAAACAATATCACTTGGACGAACTCCTCAAAAGGTCTTCAATCAACTCTCACAAAAACCTATATCATCTATCTTCCACCTAGAATCAAATGATAGAGCTACAGAGGTTGAGCAGAAAGAAGAGATTCAAGAGGGAAGGAGGTTGGTCCTCAAACTCTCTGAAAAATCAGCTTCAAAACGTCCATGAAGTGCTCACCCACTCAGGGTGTGTGGGGGTCTATATAATATATATAAGAAAAACAGAAATGTGGCCTTTTACATGAAAGAGCATCTAGCCCAGAAATATCAAAGATTTTTCTCGGTAGTACCGATCAACCGGCGAAAACGAACTTCCCAGAAGTGATACCTGACTGTCCAGTAAGCCTCTTAGAAGTCCAAATACACAGAGATAGCTGAAACAAAAAGCTTGGAGGTGGGCACAAAGTAACATTCTGTCAGGATGGTCTATGACTGAAGCACATCCAAGGATATGTTCACATGAGCCTCATGCCAAAAATGCTGATTCTGCTGGTCCAAATAACTATTTTAAAGATTTTTATCTCTGGGCTATCAAAAGAAGCTTCAGTTACACATCTCGAAAAGATCAGTAGATTATGTCGATGACTTCATCTGAGTTGCTTACGTTGCTTAAAACAAGCTATCAGTGTCATACTGAGAACTGTATAAATGCACTCTTGGTGACATCTGGTATGGACTGAACGAGATTAAAGTGCCTTACAAGTTACATTACAACCAGTAAAAACAAATATAGCTCAGAAATAGAGGTAGTAGTACCAGCAGAAAGAACCACTTGATGAAGGAGTTTGCTGGTCCGGTCCAGATGCGAAGCCACACAGTAAACCATGACACAACATTTTGAAGCGTGAGACACCTTCTTAACGGAGCATCTTGATTAATCTCTTCATTTTGAAGCGTGACACACCTTCTTAACGGAGCATCTTGATTAGTCTCTTCCTTTTGAAGCGTGACACACCTTCTTAACGGAGCATCTTGATTTATCTCTTCATTCTGAAGCGTGACACACCTTGACGTAGCATCTTGGTCAATCTCTTCATTCTGAACCGTGACACACCTTGACATAGCATCTTGATCAATCTCTTTGATTATTCGATCCATATAGGACAAAAAGACATTTTCTCCACTTTGACGACTACTCCTGACTAGATCTCCATACTTTTTCTTGAACTGCCAAAACACAGTAAATTAAAACAAAAGCAAATCTCAAAAAACAGAGCAACAAGAGATTACTGAATAAACTAAAGTAAATAATTGGTTGAGAATTCGCGTGATGAAAGAAATAACAATAGCAGTAGTACTCAGAGGGTAAAATAAAGTAATCAACATCAGCAGTGCTGCCAGAGAACTTACGTGTTCTTCAAAATGGTGACAACCTGTAGTGTATCCTCTAGGACGTGTAAATGTGTAAGTGGGACGATTGTGAAGTTGCCCCACTGCAATTTTGATAAGGCTATTAACCTTATTTACAAAGTCGTCTTCTTTTGAAAGCTTGGGTACTTTTTTGATAAGATAGGCAGCTAAGCCATGAATGTGGACATCCAGTCTTGTCAGGGTGGAGAGGTGCTGGATGCCAAAATCTGAAGCACCATTCACGCACTTGACGCCATGTACAGGGAATTTAAGCTCCAAATGGTCCAGCTTAGGCATTGATCCCTCTCCGAACTCCAGTGCAGTTCCACAAAGAAAGATATCCAAGCTGAAATATTTCAAACTTCTGAACCCACGGATGTTGATCCTTCCATTTCTGCCGTAATAAGTTTTGAGCTTCAGGAAAAACAGACGGGCATAGCTCCAAGGATCTCGACATCTTCTGGTCCCATACGGTACAAGGATATGTCTAACGCCCTAAGATTCACAGGGGAGATCATCCAATTCGGAACTTTGTCGATGTGGTAATTAGTGATGGAGATCTCCAGGAGTACAGAAGGAGTAGTAGGGCGCCATGATTCCAGGGACAGTAGGCCCCAAATTGTAAGTTCAGCCATATAATCAATCCGTAGATGATGAAGATTGCATGAAGATATTAAAATCCCTACAAATCTCCCAACATCTTCAGCTCCATCAGCATGACAGAAATGAAGCGGATACAGGATACTTACACTCAACGTCCTTAGATTGGTTAACTTGTCGAGCTCTACCAGAGGCATCTTTATTCGCGAGGGGCAGACATGAACATTCTCTAGTTCTTCTAAGCTCTGCAACTGTCCAATTATTCCATCAGATAAATTAGCGCAGTTTTCCATTGACTCTGATGGACTCATGTAGTCAACATATAGACGGGTCAATCTTTGAAGCCGTGTAATAGTTGATGGTAGTTTTGCAATTGTGGTGCCCTTTATGTCCAGAGTTTCCAAATACTGCAGATCTCCAATTTTACATGGAAGCTCTGTTATTTTATCTGATCCAAGACGCAAGTACTTGAGAAGAAATAACTTTCCAATATTTGTCAGATGGCTGTTTTCTAAATCCCGACATTCTCCCAGGTCCAACACACGAAGAGCTGGAAAAGACAACAAAGAATTTTGCCCGAAATTCCCAAACATAGCAAGTGATCGAACATGAGAGAGATCCCCTGGCACAGCAGCCATTTCGCTATAGCGGCTCATGACAGAGAGCCTGCGAATCTTGTGTTTCTTCCTATGCTCGGCATCACCATATGTTGTCATGAAATTCTCTTCACTGGCCTTGCATGTGATGAAATCCAGAATAATGTCATGAACTTTGCATGTCTCCACCTGGCCATACTTTATGTCGTGTGCTTGAATCAAGCTTCTGTTGATGAAACCATAAAAATAACTCTCCCCTACTCCGTATGCACTCCGATGTGGTTCTTCATGGATGAAGCCTTCGGCGATCCATTTATGTATCAAATTCCTTTTCTTGATAATATGATCTTCTGGGAATGCACTGAAGTACAACAAACAAGTTCTCATAGGGTGAGGAAGATCAAAATAACTCAGAGATAATATCTTTGTCAGGGCTTCAGCATGAGATTCCTTTGCAAGTGAAGAACCAATAGCAGCCAGTGCCCTGTTCCATTCTTCTTCGGCTGTTTGATCTGCCAGCAAACTAGACATGGTAATAATAGCCAGTGGTAGGCCCTCG
The DNA here is from genome assembly GCF_018294505.1 of Triticum aestivum. Lineage (NCBI taxonomy): Eukaryota > Viridiplantae > Streptophyta > Magnoliopsida > Poales > Poaceae > Triticum > Triticum aestivum. Next base: position 596,032,830 of record NC_057795.1, on the reverse strand, counting down.
CATTTCTGCAATATCCCTCCAGACACATTTTCCAGATGCGGGGGGAATAAATCCTCTGAACCGAATGCTCTTTGCAAAAACAAGCTTCTGGAGTCAGCAGGACTGAGGGGTTTCATTTTGTAAACATAACCGGTTCCAGAACAACAATGTGATGCAACTGTACTATTACGTGTTGTAGTGATAATTCTGCTACCATGATCATTATTCAGTAGGGCATCCCTTATGGTTTCCCATGCTTCAGTGCTCCAGATATCGTCGATCACGATAAGGTACCTGCCACATGATTTTTAACAAACATATATACATTTGAGAGGGAAGCCATATAAGATTGCTTACGCATGCAGTGACATTTGCTAGGCTAGCCATCACTTAAAATCTTATAGAAGATGACAACGTGAATGATAGCCATCCCTCCCAAGGATTGGCCATTTAACTAGTTGCCACATCGCCATTAGTTTACTAGTCAGCCAACTTGATTACTTACTGTTACTAAATCATGTCATTAATTAGCTGAATCAGATATAGTACTTACTAGGAAAATCATGTGCTTCAGAATATTGCAGGTTAGCAAATTAAAGCCCTTTCTAGCCAAGGCGTTCCTTTGGAAGAACATTTCAATATAGAACATGAGGCTTACTTTTCGTTCTGAAGGTGGTCTCGGAGCCGATCAATAAGTCGCCGCTCGTCATCATTGGAAGTGCTGTGAGAGATCCCCACTCTCTCAGCAATATCTCTTAGAACATTTTTCATGTTAGGCTTTCGAGAAACCGACACAAGTGCTGAACATGAGAATTCACCTTTAATGGCTTGGTAGACTGCATTTGCTAGGGTAGTCTTTTTTTTTTTTGAAAGGTTTTGCTAGGGTAGTCTTACCAAGACCACCTGTACCAACAATCGACACCACTTGAAGCGGGGTAGAAAAATCTTCATTCTTGAGCCGCTCAATGATATGCTTCTTAGGATCGTCCATGCCCACAATCTTAGCAACATCCACATAAAGTGCATGCAGCCTGGGATCAATTTCAGAGGTGATAGAGTTGGGTATTGGGAAGTCATTTTTGTACCTCTTGTGCCTCTTGCTTGCCTCGATAGCCCGGGCCTTGAGCTTTTCGAACTCGACAGCGATCTCATGGCTTGGTTTGAGCTTCTTTAGCTTGTCAAAGAACCCCTTGAGGCCTGTATGCCCACCGCCCTCGTGGTCAAGACGAGCCGTGAAGTCATCAATGCAATCTTCCATGTCGTAGGACAGCTCGCGGACGTCGTCCCTCCAAGGTATCATCTCAGGGTCCAGCTGCTCGGCATCCTCAAGCGCCTCTAGCGCGGCCGTCATGCTGCACATCTCATCTCTCGTGGCTTCGACCTGACGAGCCAAGCCTTTGACTTTGAGCCGGGCGTACTCTTCCTCCGACAGCTTGAAGAGCTTCTCCAGGAGCGGCTTCATCACCCCCACGCCAACACCCACAAGAGCAGCCTCCATCGCCTTCCGCTACTATCTGAAATTTCTGGATATTGGAGGAAGGTAAAAGTGAGGTGATAGCGTGGGAAGAGAGGCAAACAAGGACACCGTTTTAATAGCCTTTTAGTTGAGCTACATTTGCACTGTAATACCTACACGACCAAGTTTTGTTAAACAGGACCATGCTTTTATGTACTCCCTCCGTCCCAAAATTCTTGTCTTAGATTTATCTAAATACGGATGTATCAAGTCATGTTTTAGTATTAGATACATCCGTATCTAGACGAATCTAAGACAAATTTTTGGGACGAAGGGAGTAGTTGACTCCATCCACAGGTTGACTAACGGCGAAGATGGCGTGTCAGCTAACTGTAGCCACGCAACTAACTCCATGTGTTAGACTGTATTTACATGTGTATATTGTAACGTTGTATATCACCTCATTATATATATATGTGATAGGCCACTCCTAGAGGGTTGTGCCGGTTCCCCCCAAAGCCTATTGTCTTACATGGTATCACGCTAGGTTACGTCCGCTTCCGCCTAAAAACCCTAAACCGCCGCCGCCGCCGCCGCCACCGCCGTCGCCCGACTGCTATGACGTCCGCCGCTGCGTCCGGCTCCACCGCCACCGGTTTTCTGCCGGCCTCCCTCGCGGCACTTCTCTCGAGGCCGCTGGATGCCGCCTCCCTTCAGGTGCCAATCGGGACACGGAGCGTCGGCTCCCTCTTCGCGCTCCCGCCGGCTGCTACTTCGCCCGGGCAGGCTCTTGTGGCTCACACCACCGCCGCCCCGTCAACCGCGGCTGTCGCGCCCTCGGCCACTGCGCCGCTGGTGGCGGAGGACGTCGCGCTGGCAGGCTTTGCGGCGTCAACCGCGGCCATCGCGCCCTCTGTCACCGCGCCGGCTGCCCCTCCGACTGTCTCCACGGTGTTCTCACCTCAGCCAGTCTCCTCGATGGGATCGCAGCCGCCGCCGCCGTTTCACTTCGGCCATCTCATCACCATCAAGTTGTCGTCGGACAATTACATCTTCTGGCGCGCGCATGTTCTTCCGCTTCTTGGGAGTCACTACCTGCTTGGCTATGTCGACGGCTCTCTCCCTTGCCCTCCTGCGCTGGTTGACAGCGTGCATGGTCCGGTCTATAATCCGGCTCACCGTGTCTGGACAGGGCAGGATCAGGCGAACCTCTCCTCCATCCAGGGGTCGCTCTCTCCGGCCGTTGCTGGGCTTGTTGTCTTCGCCAAGACGTCCCACGAGGCATGGACTATTCTTGAGCGCTCGTTTGCGGCACAGTCGCAGGCTCGTGTATCTGGGCTCCGTCGCCAACTTGGGGAGTGTCAGAAGCTTGACTCCACCGCCACTGAGTTCTACAACAAAGTCAAGAGTCTCGCCGACACGCTGGCCTCCATTGGACAGCCCCTCACCAACTCCGAGTTCAACTCGTTTATTGTCAATGGTCTTGATGAGGAGTATGACGCCCTAGTCGAGATCATCAATGAGAGGGGCAACTCCACGCCCATGCCAGCACACGAGGTCTTTTCACGCCTCCTGCTTACTGAGCAACGAGTCGAGACGCGCCGATCCAGGGGCAACGGCGCCCTCTCGGCAAACGCCGCCACCAAGGGTGGTCGCTCCTCTACTTCATCCAGGGCTCCTTCGGGGCAGTCACCACCACCCGCCTCGGCCCCTCCTCCTACTGCGACGCTACCAGGGGCTGGCGGTCCCCGTGTGTGCCAGCTTTGTGGTCGCGATGGGCACTGGGCCTCGAAGTGTCACAAGCGCTTCCAGCGGGGTTTTCTTGGTCTTGGCAATGACGGGAAGGATACACGCAACTTTGCTCGCCAGGTCGCCATGGCTGATCGTCCGCCACCGCAGAAGCCACAGGGACACACTCAGTCCTACTCCATTGATCCCCACTGGTACATGGACTCTGGGGCGACAGAGCACCTGACTAGTGAGATGGGGAAGCTTCACACTCGTGAACCCTACCATGGCTCCGACAAGATCCACACCGCCAATGGAGCGGGTATGCACATCTCTCATATTGGTCAAGCATCACTTCTCACTAGACATGCCAATAGGAGTCTTCAACTTCGCAATGTTCTTCGAGTTCCATCTGTGACACGTAATCTTCTTTCAGTTCCTAAACTCACTCGTGATAATAATGTGCTTTGTGAATTTCATCCTTTTGATCTTTTTATTAAGGATCGGGGCACGAGGGACATTCTTCTTAGTGGGCGGCTCTGCCAAGGTCTCTATCATCTGGAGCATCCTGGCGTCGCTCGCGTCTTCAGTGGAGTTCGGGTATCTCCGTCACAGTGGCATGCTCGTCTTGGTCACCCGGCCACACCTATTGTCCGGCATGTTTTGCGTCGTCATGAGCTTCATAGTGTGTCTAGTAATAAAGATGTAGCAGTGTGTGATGCTTGTCAGCAGGGGAAGAGTCATCAACTTCCTTTTTCGGAGTCCAGTCGTGAGGTGAAACATCCTTTAGAACTTGTGTTTTCAGATGTATGGGGTCCTGCTCAGACTTCTGTTAGTGGTCATAATTATTATATCAGTTTTGTTGATGCTTACAGCCGCTTTACCTGGCTTTATCTTATCAAACGTAAATCTGATGTGTTTGACATTTTTGTTCAGTTCCAAAAACATGTTGAACGCCTTCTCAAGCACAAAATTGTTCATGTTCAGTCGGACTGGGGTGGCGAGTATCGCAACCTCAACTCCTTCTTTCAGTCGCTTGGGATCACTCATCGTTTAGCATGTCCACATACACATCAGCAGAATGGTTCAGTAGAACGTAAGCATCGTCACATTGTTGACGCTGGTCTGACTCTTTTGGCCCATGCATCTGTTCCGTTTCGTTTTTGGAGTGATGCTTTCACCACTGCATGTTTTCTCATCAATCGTACTCCCACTCGTGTTTTGAATATGAAGACTCCCATTGAAGTTCTCCTTAATGAACAACCGGACTACACCTTTCTCAAGGTGTTTGGGTGTGCTTGCTGGCCCCATCTCCGTCCATATAACAAGCGTAAGCTCGAGTTTCGTTCCAAGAAGTGTGTTTTTCTTGGTTATAGCTCTCTTCATAAAGGATACAAATGTCTTCATGTTCCCACTAATCGTGTCTACATCTCTCGGGATGTTGTGTTTGATGAGCATGTTTTTCCCTTTGCCAAACTCCCTGTGTCCACTACCGAGCCACCTGTCATGCATTCATCCTCTGTTGCTTCTGACCAATTTGATGATGTTGCATATTCTCCTCTATTGTTGCCTAACCATGGTGTAGGCACTGGTCGTGGGGTTCGTTTGGAGATTCTGGAAGCGCCATCTTCCTCTTCGTCGCTATCGCCTTCATCCTCGGCACCTTCTGTTGTGCATGAGGAGCACATGGCGCCCCTGCATGGCCTCGGTTTCCGTGCTCATGCACGGCCGATCGACGTCCTGGCCCGGTCGCCTCTGGCTTCTGGGCTGCCTTCGCCATCGTCGCGCCCTGCAACCCCGCCGACTGGGCCGGCCTCCTCGGTCCCCGTCTCGCCCAGGGCGTTGGGGCAGTCATCACCAGGCCTGGCCTCGCCCGCCCCTGCCTCGCCCAGGGTGTCTGGGCCCTTCTCACCAGGGCCGGCCTCGCCTGCTCTCGCCTCGCCAAGGCCGTCTGGGCCGGTGTCACCGGAGCTGGCCTCGCCCACCCTCGGTTCGCCCATGGCCTCTGAGCCCCTGTCGTCGGGCCAGTCTTCGCCATGCAGCCCGGAGTCGTCTGTCCCGAGCTCGCCTGAGGTGATTCCTGCATCTCCGGCGACCGTCACGTCTCCGTCACCTTCGCCTCCGCCGGCTCCTGCTGCTGCTCTACGTCCACATACGCGCAGTCGGAGTGGCATTTTTCAGCCTAAGCAACGTCACGATGGCACAGTTGCTTGGTTAGCGGCGTGCATGTCTGCTGCTCTCGCAGATCCATCCTCTGAGCCACACACGTATCAAGCTGCTATGCGCATTCCTCATTGGAGAGAGGCCATGGAGCAGGAGTATCAAGCGCTTCTTCGCAATCAGACATGGACTCTTGTTCCTCCACAATCACGGGTAAATGTCATTGATTCCAAATGGGTTTTCAAAGTGAAGAAGCATTCTGATGGGTCCATTGAGCGCTATAAGGCTCGTCTGGTTGCTCGTGGTTTTCGACAGCGTTTTGGACTTGACTATGAAGACACCTTCAGTCCAGTGGTCAAGCCTACTACCATCAGACTTCTTCTCTCTCTGGCTGTTACTCGAGGTTGGTTTCTTCGTCAGCTTGATGTTCAAAATGCTTTTCTTCATGGTGTCTTGGCGGAGGAGGTTTACATGCGCCAGCCTCCGGGTTTCTCTGATCCGGATCGCCCTGATCATCTCTGTCGTCTGTCCAAGGCAATTTATGGTCTGAAGCAGGCTCCTCGTGCTTGGCATGCTCGTCTTGCAATGGCTCTTCGTGCTCATGGTTTTGCATCATCAACTGCTGACTCCTCATTGTTTCTTCTTCAAAGGCCTGAGGTTACTATGTACTTGTTGGTCTATGTCGATGATATCATTTTGGTCAGCTCCTCTCAGTCGGCTGCTACTGCGCTTGTTCACTCACTTGGTGCTGATTTTGCGGTCAAGGACCTTGGGAAGCTTCATTACTTTCTTGGTGTGGAGGTTACTTCTCGTGCTGCTGGCCTTGTTATGACGCAGAAGAAGTACTCTCTGGATTTATTGCAGCGAGCTGGGATGCTTAAGTGCAAACCGACGACTACACCCATGTCTACCACTGATAAGCTCACTGCTGTTGATGGTGTGCTTCTTTCTTCTTCTGATGCGACCGAGTACCGTAGTATTGTTGGTGGGCTCCAGTACTTGACGATCACGCGACCAGACATTTCCTATGCTGTTAACCGAGTCTGCCAGTATCTGCAGTCACCCCGTGACACTCATTGGTCTGCTGTTAAGCGGATTTTGCGCTATATTCGTTTCACGGTGGCTCATGGTTTGCATATTCGGCCGTCTGACTCTGGTTGTCTTTCAGCATATTCTGATGCAGACTGGGCTGGCAATCCGGATGACAGGCGATCCACGGGGGGTTATGCTGTCTTCTTTGGCTCTAACCTGATTGCCTGGAGTGCTCGGAAACAGGCTACTGTCTCGCGTAGCAGTACTGAGGCTGAGTATAAGGCTGTGGCCAATGCCACATCAGAGATTATATGGGTACAGTCCTTGCTTCAGGAGTTAAGTATACCCCAATCACAGCCTCCGGTTCTTTGGTGTGATAACATCGGTGCTACATACCTTTCTGCAAATCCGGTATTCCATGCCCGAACGAAACACATTGAAGTTGACTATCACTTTGTGCGTGAACGTGTCTCTCAGAAGCAACTACAGATCAAGTTTATTTCTTCCAAGGATCAACTTGCTGACATCTTCACCAAGCCATTGCCTTTGCCACAGTTTGAGACTTGCAGGCGCAATCTTACCCTTCTAGATTCATTAGAAAGTGGCTAAGATTGAGGGAGGATGTTAGACTGTATTTACATGTGTATATTGTAACATTGTATACCACCTCATTATATATATATGTGATAGGCCACCCCTAGAGGGTTGTGCCGGTTCCCCTCAAAGCCTATTGTCTTACACCATGCCGTGCTACGGTGTGGCATACGTGGTGAGCAATCAAAACTTGATACGAATTAGTTGCCTTAGTTTTGTTTTTATTTGTTCATAAATAGTTTGGATTGCTTACCCTGTTGTCATATTTTTCTTTATAAAGAGAATTTATTAAAATCGAGAAGATACATGTACACATTGAAGATTCACAAACCAAATTAATCAAAACAAGGAAAAGAAAAGGAAAAACATGAACTGAAAAATCATGCTGAAGCAGATGACCATATGCAACAGCTACTCCCTCCGTTTGGAATTATTTGTCACAAAAATGAATAAAAATGGATGTATCTATAACTAAAATACATCTAGATACATTCATTTCTTGGACGAGTAATTCCGAACGAAGGGAGTAGCAACAAGCAACAATACCAATCATCACCTTGGCAACACATACAACTACAAGAGATTCTACAACAGCAAGATGCACCCGCGTCGTCATTGACATATTAAAATCAATTGAAGACCAGATCACGAGTTTTCACCCCAAAGAGTTTGTTCGAGAAAGGATCTAACATGTAAGCACCATCATTACCAGGTTCAACACCAACTAAGTTCAAACATAAGGATCTTCATCCCAGAGCTCGAGGCTGGGTAATCGAGAAACACCACCAAATGACCATCGCCATGTGTTTCTACCTTACATGCCTACCTCAAACCCATGCTATACGCATATGGAGATAATTGCTCATGCATCCGGTCCTGACGTGGACATTACCACATGATCAATAACACTTAAATGATTGTAAACACGAGCATCAATCTAGCGAGAGAGGAAGGTAACCGTTGTCGTCAAAATCCCATACAAGGGACCCCTCCAGCTGTGCATGACATCATCCTCCTAGCAAAGTACATCAAATCGGCAGCGACTAGGGTTTGCCCATGCCGTCCCCTAGGAGCAAGTTGATCCATTTCTCCGGTTCCGTCCCAACAAAGCGTCCTTTGTAAAGGCGTGGTTAGATCTCGCAATTCGGCAGATCTTTCCGTTAGTCAACGATAGCAACATAGTAATATACAAGTGGAACGATGGTATGCAACAAATCAAAATTTTGACGCGCTTAGGGAGAACTTAAACAATACTAGCTCACCGTTACCTGTGACCTGATCAAGCAAGTGTCTATTTTCTTTAGAGTGCAATACCTAAACTAATCAATCAATCAGTGCAATCCAATGGGTTTATTGACTAGGAAATGGCTAGCTGATGGTGAACCATCAACCAACAGCCAACTCCCTTGTATATATTGGGGAATTGTACATGTTGAGAAACTTCTTGTGCCCGGGTCGTTTTCAGCGACCAAAGTAGGGCAAATAGCGCTCACGCGGATACAAAACAAAGAATAAATGAAACCACCTCCCAGCTGACAGCTTATCCTTCGCTGTGCATATCAGGTACCTTCCGTAGTTTTTTTAGACAAAGGTACTTTCCGTAGTAGTACTGAGTGTAGCTGCATCCCGATAAAGGTTTGACCATAAAGGTTTTCGGGTGAAAGGCTAAGGCCCAGTGGGGTTGGGCGACGGGGTCGACATCGTCGCTTCCTTTTTTGGGGCGTCGTCTTGAAGAGCATTGGATCTCGTTTGCACGCTCCATGGGCTGGGCGCCCACAGCATTGTGGTCGGCAGGTGTCTGTACGGCAATGATGATGTTGCGCGAGTTCTTGTGCGGCAACGATGGTGGCTTCGGGCGGAGTAGGGCTGCTGCTGAGCTTTGGTAGTCGGTTTCCGGCGTGTTCGAGGCGTTGACGTGCCTCACTTGTCTAACTGAAGTCGGAGCTGTAGAGGAGGTGTCTCCGTGGTAACGATGACACGAGTCGGGTGTTCAGTTCCGGTGTTGGCTCGGCGCAAGCCCAGTGCTTTCCCCCTGCAATGCACGTCGACCGAGTCAGAGCTGCCTGGTCGTCGGCGCGTGTGGTGGACTGTTTGGCATCGGCCGGCGTAGGCCTCGACACTTGAGTGGCGAGGGCTACATCGGTGGTTGTTGATGGTGGAGTCGGAGTCGCCCTCGCAGAGGTGTGATGACGATGACACCGGATTGCAACCTCGACGGCGTGTGTGCGTTCTTGTGTGGGTTGCCTGGTCGCCCTGCCTTATTTTTGCGGTGTTGTGACGATTTTCGCCCGGTTTTCCGTTAATTAACTAGGCAACTCTCTTCGACCTTTTTTAATGAATCGGGCCCTAAGAGACCGCGTTTCAAAAAAAAAGATAAAGGTTTTCCCCTGCTTTATATTGTAAAGCAACCAACCGATACAACAAGGTGCTGGGACGGAAACAACACAGTCATGCCCAAAAGAAAAGAAAGAGAAAAACAAAAGGAACAAATTCTGACAACGGCAGATCAACATAAATGAAGAAGCCTTGCGGCCGTTGCGCCCACCGGAGGTCTCCCACCAAGCTCCTAGCTCCAAAGCACCGGTACCCATCAACACCTCCAAGAAGGGACGCGACGATGACAATGATGCTGCCAAGGGTTTCCCCTGATACACGATGAGGAGAAAGGAAGGGTAGCACCCGACGCCCTCCAGAAATGTCTGACGGCAGCCTCAGGCACCACCGCATCGGCGTAGAAAAGGCCGACAGGGATTTCTCCCGAGCCCAACCATCACCCCGGGCGCTCCGGAGGTCTCCACCATGGCATCCACCACCCTGCGCCAACCGGTCACCGAGCCACCCACGTTGTCTCACCACGACATCATGAAGAGGGGCCTACACAACAAAGAAGAAGAGTCGGGACTAGGGCCAGCAGCACCATTAGTACCCGGGAGGGCCAACCTCCACCGTCAACGACGGTAACCTACCGGACGCAATAGCAGAAGCAAACCAGGCTCACGGGCCCATAGGCCTGGCCAGGCGCTGACATGCCTGTAAAGCTCCCGTCGTTGCACTGTAGAAGGCACGCCTTCGGCGATGCCACCCCTCGTCCGAGCTACTCCTCTTCTTTACCGTGTAGAAGGTAGCGAGGCCGCGCCGGAGCTGGCCTGCTAGGACCCAGATGGGGCCCTAAGGGCCCAGATCTGGGCCGGGGGCACGCCGCCGGCCACCCCGCTCACCAGGCTGCCCCACCACCAAGGAGCAGTGCCACCACAACGCTTGCCGCTGGCCACCGCCACCAGGTCGCCGGACCACCGCCTGCCAAGCACTACTAGGGAAAACCTTATACACAGAATCTTAGCAGCAACGCGGCACAAAAAGAAGCGCTACTGCTAATTAGCAGTAGCACAGATTTTTAACCCTCGCTACTACTAAGTTGATAGTAGTAGCGCGGGTTTTTAACCCTCGCTACTACTAAGCGGTCTCTACCGTGCCCCCTGACACATGCCATAGTAGTAGCGAGGGGTATAAACCCGCGCTACTACTAAGTTGATAGTAGTAGCGCGGTTTTATACCCCTCGCTACTACTAAGTATGAGGTAGGTGAAGTCGCCATATCCTCGGCCGAATCCCCATCTCCTCCCCAAATCCCTCCTCTCTTCCACCACTCTCTCCTCTCACTTTCCATACGCTCTCACATGGACCTCTTGCCCATGCACCCATCCTCCTCCATGGCGCCGAAAGAGGCCGCCGCCTCGCGCCACCGGCGTCTAGGAGCTCGTCGGTCTTCCACCGACGTCTAGGAGGCCGCCGCCCCGCGCCACCACACCGGAGCACCTCGCCACCGGTGACTAGCTCCACTGCTCCCTACATCACCTTCCTCTCTCCCTCGGTTTTCCTTTTCTCTCTCTCCCTCTGGTTTGACTCACCCTCCCATGTCCATGCCCGTGCAGGTCATTGCCATAGATTACCCGGAGCTATCTGGCATGGTCGGGAAGAGGAGCCCCACGCCACGGCCTGGCTCTGCCATAGAAACGGGCCCTCTCCAACAACCACTTCTAAATCTGGTCTTCCGCTGTCCGTTCATGCCTCCGGCGACGCCAATCATCGCTAGATCTTACCATTGCTGCCATTGACAGCACGCACGGGATCGAGATTTTTTTTGAAAGTAATAGCAGTAGCGCGGGGTATAAGACCTGCTACAGCTAATTAGCAGTAGCGCTGTTTGCAACGCACGCTACAGCTAACCATGTATAGTAGTAGCATGTGTCAACACGCGCTACTGCTACAAGTTAGCTGTGGCGCCGTATCAGTAGCGCGGGCACCCGCGCTACTGATACACCCAAAACCCGCGCTGCTGCTAGGCTTTTCCCTAGTAGTGAAGCCTCACCGCTGCTGATCCCCTGCCCCGGGAAGGAGGGTCAAGCGCGCGGGTTCAGAAGATCCTGCCGCCGCCGACACCACCCGGGCCGGATGGGGGGCACCCACCGGCTGTGACGTGATACGTTCCAAACGTATCTACTTTTCCAAACACTTTTGCTCTTATTTTGGACTCTTGCATGATTTGAATGGAACTAACCCGAACTAACGCTGTTTTTAGTAGAATTGGCATGGTGTTATTTCTATGCAGAAATTAAAGTTCTCGGATTGGGCTAGAAATTTAAGAAGATTATTTTTAGGATATATAAAAAATACTGGCGAAGGAAATTACGAGAGGGGGCCACATGAAAGTGCGTTATATTGACTAGAGGGGGGGGGGTGAATAGGCGATTTTTATGAACTCTTCAGTAAGGAATTTGCTGGTGAGGAAATTCCTAGATGAAGAACTACTTGCAGCGGAATAAGTACTCAAAAGTAAACATAACAGAACACACGCATAGTCATCATGATGAAATGAAGACCAACACAGAGTACAGAAAGCGTAAACACAGGATAACACAAGGAAGAAGACGACCAGACTGAAGAAATAGAACTGAGGAAATTGAGGAAGTCTTCAGTCAAAGTCTTCACACAGATATGAACAGACACACAACAACATACATGAGGAATTTAAAGAGTTGAGGAAATAGAACCGGTAAGCTCGGTGAAGACAATGATTTGGTAGACCAGTTCCAACTGCTGTCTCAGTTGTACATCTGGCTGGAGCGGCTGAGTATTTAAACTTGAGGACACCCAGTCCCGGACACACAGTCCTCACCGTATTATCCTTGAGCTAAAGTCACACAGACCTCGCCCAATCACTCGTGGTAAGTCTTCAAGTGACTTCCGAACCTTCATAAACTCGGTCACTCGGTGATCCACAATTCCTCTTGGATCCTCTAGACCTTGACGCCTAACCGTCTTGAAGAAGCACAGTCTTCAAAGGAAACAAGCATTGGATCCACGCAGGATCAATCTCTTCAGTGATGCTCAATCACTTGGGGTTTTGTAGGTTTGGGTTTGGGATTTCCTCACTTGATGATTTTCACTCAAAGTCCTCGGAGGATGGGTTGCTCTCAAATGACAAGTGTCAGTTTCTCTCGGAGCAGCCAACCAGCTAGTGGTTGTAGGGGGCGGCTATTTATAGCTGGGGAGCAGCCCGACATGATAAGACATAAATGCCCTTGTCTGATATGACCGTTAGGTGGGTAGATATTTTGGGACAGCTGGCACGTAGCACAACAACGGTTGGAATATTTGAGGTTCGAATTCCCCAGGGCTATCATGTTCCTCACTTGGTAGGCAATTCGCACTGGCGAATTCCTAACTCTTGAGTCAGAATAAGTTCCTCAGAGACCAGAAGAACTTCGTCTCTGTCACTGAAGAATATGGCTGAATGTGCAAGATTTCCAATGGCTTCACTCAAAAGGATTGGTAGGTGTAGGATTTTGAGTTGAGCATCACATGGAAATTTCTCTTTAGTATTTCGTTGACCCCCTTTAACAGTAGGGTGTTTCCTATGACTCAAGAAAGAGAAAAATGAAACAACGAAAACAAAAGTCTTCACGCTTCATGTTCCTCGAATGATTACCAAGTTTTCAAGGTCACACCAATTTCTTCACTTTCAAAGTCTTCAGAAAGTCTTCAGAAATCCAAAGTCTTCAGTCGAAGAACTTCATTTTTAGGGGTCGACTTTCTCTGTAAATATCAAACTCCTTAGACTTATAGACCTGTGCACACTCACAAACGCATCAGTCTCTTAACCTATAAGTCTTCAATACAGCAAAATCACTAAGGGGCACTAGATGCACTTACAATCTCCCCCTTTTTGGTGATTGATGACAATATAGGTTAAGTTTTCAACGGGGATAAACATGTGAAGTGCAAATATTGATATTGAGGAATTTGATTGCAAGATATAGAAGAACTCCCCCTGAAGATGTGCATCGTGAGGTATTTGCTTTTGAAGCAATGCACACTTGAAGAGTATAATCATGGAGATCTCCCCCTATATCTTGTAATTCATACACGCATTTGACATATAATGTGAGGAATTTGAAATGCATGATGAAATATGGTGACTGATGTGATTCAGCATGCGTGCATTAACATTAATGAGGAATAAGCATGCAGAAGAACACAACAAAAGTATCAAGCCACCATAGAGTTTAAGATTACAAGTCGATCCAGCAAAGTCATCAGAAGAACGAGAGTTGTAACTTAGCAAAAAAAAATGCCCATATATAGACCCGCTTGAAGACTAACTCAAATTTCTCCCTCTTTGTCATCGAATGACCAAAAGGGTTGAAACTGAGGACTAACACCCCTGAAGAATATCATGATGATGGAGGAGCGCCAACGTTGTCAGGGTCTTGAGTCGTTGTAGGGCCTGCTGCAGTGTCGTCCAAATCTTCATGCTCGTCCGTGGCACGTGATGAAGAATATGAGCTGGCCACCAAGGAAGGAAACTTGACCTTCTTGAATTTCTTCGGAGGAGGTGCAGACTAGTCAAATTCTTCCTTGAAGCCCATTTGCTTCAGATCTTCTTCACCATATAGATGTGACAAAATAGCCCAGGTGCGATCAAACACTTCATGGAGGTAGTAGTGGTTTTTCTTCACTGCATTGTGTGTAGAGGTCATGTTGTGAAGAATAGAGCCAAACTGACGCTTAACCCATTTGTGATTCCGATCGACCTTCTGGTGAAGACTTATGAGCAGTTCACGGTCAGTCATCACACGTGGAGCAGTAGCTTGAGGACTTGACTTTGGAGCATTGGCAGCAGAATCATGTGTGGCAGAGTCATCATTGATGGAATAGGATGCAGCTTTACAGAACTGACCATCCAATGGACGAGTGCCTTCATCGATCATAGCTGGTGACTTGCCCTTCTCATCAGATGAGGAAATTGTCCGCTTGAGGACTTCAATTGGGGGCAAGTAGCTGAGGTGATTCTGAAAATCAGCCTTGTAGTTGAGTGAAGACCTTGTTCTGAGGAATCTCATGATCCACGGCGCGTAAGGCTTTAGCTCAAATGGGAAAAGTGCAACGTTTGCAAGAGTCCTCATGAAGAAATCATGGTAATTGATAGGTATACCATGCATGATGTTGAAGAGCATATTCTTCATCATCCCCACAATTTCTTCATCTGAAGAATCATGTCCTTTGATTGGGCTGATAGTCTTCGTCAGAATGCGGTATATGGTTCTGGGCACATAGAGCAAATCCTTCACGAGGAATTTGGTCCTTTGAGCTTGTCCAGGCTTCAGCGGCTTCATGAGCACTTGCATATAATGATCAGTAAGTTCAGGTTCATCATACAGACAATGAGCGCCTTCTGGTGGAGGACTGATTGGCAAGGCACGAAGCAATTCAGAGGCTGGTGCCTTGTAATGAGTGTTTTCAGTCATCTAGTCCAACACCCATGAGTTGACGTCAGCAGCATCGCGTGTGATATGCAAAGTTGCGTAGAACTGAAGAATAAGCTCTTCATTCGAATCAACGATGTCAGTGTAGAAATTCAGCAAGCCTGCATCGTGAAGCATACTAAGAACCGGCGTGAAGCATGGCATAGATTCCATGTCCACGTGAGGAATGTGCTCATGATCGAAGACTTTGTCCTTGTCAAATAGAACTGAGGAATAGAAGTTTGCCTGGCTGGCAGTCGAGAAACGCTTCGTTCTAAGACGAGCATTGTCATACGGGTTGAATTCAATGAAGAATACGTGCTTGCTGAAGAAATCATCAGCCTTGAATTTTGGCTTCTTGGAGAAGGGATTCTTTGGCTTGGGCTGAGGAGTGTCAGAGATTTGCAGTATCACCTCAGGAATCGCAATCTCAGGTTCCTCATGCTGAGGAATTTCAATTTCTTCTGCAGTTGCAGCTTGAGTCATCACTTCTTCATTCACAGTTTCTTCAGCACTAGTGGCTGGAATTTCCTCATGGACGGATGGGGTTGCACGATGTTCATCAGATTCCACTTGTACTTCTGTAGCGACTGGGGACTGAGGAACAACTTGGAGAGGAGTGAACATTGGTGAGTTTGGATGTTGACTGTCCCAAAATTCATCATTGAGCACAGGAGTGGTACACCCAATGTCCACATCCTCATCTTCAATTTCTTCAACACCTGCCTCTTCAGCAGCAAACTGAGGCATAGGTGAGGAAATGACAGGGGTTGAATGGATCTCATCCACTTCAATTTCTTCGTCCAACTGCTCTATCGAAGCAACAGATGGAGTTTCTTCATCAGATTCCTCGGGAATCTCATATTCTTCACCAAAAGGAACAAGGTCCTTTGATGGCATTGATGAGACGGGAATGGCATAGATTGGATTGTCAATTGAACTGATCAGGGTCTTCATCTTCTTCAGAGCTGAAGAATTTGATGAAGCTGATGCCTTCCTTTTCTTCATCGCTGCACGCTCTGCAGCCTTGGTCTTCTTCACATCAGATGCAGATGGAAGGATCGGAGTTGGTGTAGGCGCAGGAGGTGCATTTTCTTCAGGCGCAACTGTTGTAGTTGCCCTGATTTGTTTACTTTCTTCAGGCGCATCACTAGTGGATGCCCTGGCAATATCATCAGCGGCTGGAATGGAGTCATCAGCCCTGGTACTCTCATTTTCTTCAGCAGCCATACTGACATCAGCGGTGCTGGCATGTTCTTCAGTGGGCTGAGCAGATTCTTCAGCCTGAGGAATTTCAACATGCACCGGCGCAGTGGCAGTTGAAGAGAAAGTCTTCATCAAGTTGACGAATTGAACCTTTGCTCCCTTCCAATCAACATGGTATTGATTGAAATCATCACTCAGTTGCTTGATTTCCTCTTACAAGGCAAGGAGCTGATCATGAGTGAGAGTGAGGACATTGTCCTTGAGGTAGCGCTGTTTCTTGTATTGTGCTTTCTTCAGCCTTCGTCCTTCTTCATATTTCCATTTCTCTTCCTCAATGAAGTGAGTGAGAACATGGCTTTGACCAGGAGTGAGGTTCATCTCCGGCAAAGGTGTAGTTGGGTCCTTGTGCCATAAGTCGATGAAATCGAGGATCAACTTGGGATCAGTGGCACATTGCTGCCTTTGGCTCTAGCGGCCCTGGCTTGCCTGTCTCTGATGATTTCGGCAAGTTCTTCATCATCCGCCTCATCATCATCAGAGGGCACTTGGAAAGCGACTTGCTTCTTGTTGGAGGATGCACATGTGCCGAAGTTTTTGTCGGAGCAGCCGAAGACTTTGTCGGAGGAGGAGGAGCAGACTGAGGAATTGGCCGTGAGGGCTTTGAAGATGCTGGCCGTGAGGGCATTGCTGAGGAGCTTGGCCGTGAGGGCATTGAAGGAGAAGCACTGGACTTGTGGGCAGGCTTCTTTGGCATAGCCTTTCTGGGCTTACTGCCAGAGGCCTCAGCAGCGTTAGTAGCAGCAGCAGAATCTTCATTGAATTTCCTCACTGCTTCTTTTGCTTGCTTGGCTAGTTTGGCCTGGTGCCTAGCCCATTCAGTAGCATAGTCCTCACTGCGCTTGAGGCTGGTGGGATCCGCCAGTTGGCCAGGCCTCAATGGAGGTCTTGAGCATGGAGGATTGAGCACGAATTTCTTCATGTACTTGGGAGTAACATATCTGTACTCCCTCCATTCTCGTGCCCATCTCCTCTCAATTCGTTGTATGCGCACTTTGCGCTAATTCTTGTCCTCCTTACCAAACTTGGCCTCATCTGGAGTGCAATATCCAGCGTAGATATCCTCAGGGATTTCAAACGCTGTGTTGACCTCATGCCTCTTTCTTCTCTTCTGCGGCTTCTTGCCGTCAGCCATTTTCTTCAGCTGAGGATTAACAACTGAAGATTCTGAAGAGGTATGCAACTTTTCTTCGAGGAACACTGCAAATGAGTTAAGTTGATGAGAACCTAGTGATTCAGCAACGGGCATTTTGTACCTGTGAACAAAGTATAGTTGCGAGGAATGTGGAGAGGTCATATGCGTTCTCAGAAGATTTTTCAAAAAGAGAATAGGTTTGAGGAATTTGACCGATGAGTCTTGAAGAATTTCACTAAGCGTTTTTTATCTTAGGTTCCAGAGTTGTATAGATTTGGAAATCCACACAAGTGAGGAATCTTGAAGAAAATCATTGCTTAGAAAAACGAATCAAGAACAGATAACATGTGAGGTGTTTAGTATGAAGATTTGAAGAATAAACACCTTTGAAGATTTTTAGGAAAACACATGAATCAAAGCGGGCAATAAAAGTAACTTTTAATTACCTGAAGTGAAGAACACGACGAACTGAGAAGTGTTGAGATGAAATTCGTCCGTTCAGATCTTCCACGCCCTAACTCGGCAGAGGAAGACGGCTACGGCGGCGGCGGAGTGAAGAGATCCGCAACCGGCGCGAGTACGACGGCGACGAGGTCGAGGCAGTGAAGCTCTTCCTCACCGGCGACGATGAAGTAGCGGCGGCGCTAGGGTTTGGGAAGCTCGAGCGGGAGAGAGAGGTCGAGCGGAGTAAAAGTGAAGTGAGGAGAGAAGACAGGGGTATTTATAGCGGCAGTGAAAAACTGTGCGCTCGAGGATTTTGAACGAACGTGTCGCTGGCTTTTCTCATTCACCTGACATGTGTCACCCACGTACTGTGAGGTGGCGATCGTGTAGGATCGTGGGTGAATAGATAAGTATTTGTCGTGAGAAGCGGAACGGTTTGAGCGGCAAAGCCGAAAATTTAGATAAGATAAGTTTTAAGTTACCGTTCTCAATTTCTTCAGCTGTCAAGGACACAATGATGATTTTGAACGAGTTTCAAGTCAGAACGCATATGAAGAATTTGTGAAAAGATTAGATTGAGTTTAGCATAAAGGAGAAGGGTCCGATCACATTCACTTAGCGGAAAAAGTCAACTTAAAGAATTAGCAATAAGTGAATGTTGTAGAGGACATAACACCCCTTAAGACCTTATTCTGCACACCACTTCCTGTTATTCTACTAACACCTACGCACCGCCGAAGCCAGCAAACCGACCACGACCCGAACTTCTACCGGTCAACCCCCACCTCTCTCGCACGATTCCCCCACCCACCCCACTGCCTCCTCCCACTCCCAGCCGACATGCCTCCCCTCCCCACCCACGATCCACCTTCTTCCTCCGGCGGCCGTATCCCCCACCGCCCCATGGAGCCTTCCCCAGCGCCACCGCACACCCGGCCGCGAGCCACCGCGCATCCATCCTCGTGCCGCCCCGCGCGCTCCAAGCACCGTTGCCGGCGTCCCGCAAAGCCCCGACCACCGCCTCCACTGCGGCCGAAAGAATGGGCACCCCCGTCCATGCCTTGATTCAAAGGAAGCAAGGCCGGTGGTGCCAACAAAGGCTGCTCCAGCATGGACAACAGCAGGTTCGTCCCCGTGCATCTCCGTTGTGGATCCCATCCTTTACTTCCTCTGCCCTTCCCTCCCACCGTGCCTCATCGGCCTTCCCCAGCGACCCTTGCTTGTCCCTGCCCCACAACCCCCTCCCCCCGGTGCGCCACCACCTTCCACACCCGTGGCCCCGAGCTTCCACCGCCGGATCCGGCGAGATCCGTATCGTGCCAACCTTCCACCGCCGGATCTGGCCCACACTGCCCCACCCTGGCCACGGCTACCGCACCGCCCCGAGACGGCCAAGCTTCCACCGCCGGATCTGGCCCACACCGCCCCACCCTGGCCACGGCTACTGCACCGCCCCGTGACGGCCAACCTCCACAGCCCCGACCCTGCGCCGCTCCGGCCACGACCATAGCTCTGCCACGCGACGGCCGGCCTCCACGGTCCGTGCCCCGCGCCGCCCCGAGAGCACCTGGTGCCCCACCTCCATGATGGTGCGTGGGTGCAGTGCAGTGCACCCGAATCCCGCAAGCAGTGCACTGCACGCCCCGGTGTGGTTCATCCACGGCCATCGCCAATGAAATTTTAGTTTCTGCGCCTTGTCGACACTTTTGTCGTACTTTTTTGTGCAGGTCGCGTGCGTGGAGTTGAGCTGAATGTGCTGTGTTGGACGAGATGTAGTATGGTTGGTGCCACCGTGCAGCTCATTGGCGTCATACGTGTGGTTGGCAGCTAGCAGCGTGCAGTTTGATAGATCTATTTTATAGTTCTTTTGTTGTGTATTGTGTTGGGCCAAATTGTGGAGGGCATATAGGGCTTGCGTGCAGTCCAGAAATTCTCTCCTCCTGATGCCTCCAGCTAGAGAGAGCAGTTCACTCGGAATCTTCATGTGGTTCGGTTGGCGGGTAGGTGCGGTGTGAAGATCCATCGCATGGGATTTTTTTGGACTGCTGCCTACCAGCAAGGCCGCCGCCCCTACGCACCTACGTCCTCTATTGCCATGAGATCAAGGACGAGCAGCAGCTCGCAAGGCTTGGGAGCTAACAATATTTCTGTGTATTTGTTGTTGATTTTTTTGCGCAGTCCACTGCATGAGTGTAAGAAGCATACCCGTCAACACCATGCGGTGCGGACGTGCAGTTCGCCGGTGACGACGCCCTGGAACAGTAGCTGCGTTGCAGCCTACTTCGGCGACTATGCAGTTTGTGGTGTACACGGGTTCAGATGATCCACGCATTGAGTTTTCTTTTTCTCAAAAAAATGTATGACGATGGAGTTGTCATTGTGCAAAATACACAGAAGAACATTTCATTGTTTTTGTCTAGAGGTTCGTTTCATTGTTCTCAAGCGGTTCATTTGAATGAAAGAATTAAAATAGTTAGAAAAAAGAAACTAATGCAGTACACTTGCCTCTACTCTGGAGTTCGGACGCGTTAACACAAAGAAAGGACAAAATAGAAAATGTAGTGCACTTGGCTCGTCACTACAGTCCCAAACATGTTAATGAAAAACGTTGTCCCAAAAAAACGTGTTACATGAAAATGTCAACAGTAACTCATGCGGCTCACTTTTGAAAGTGTTGCGGTTCATTTTTTGTATTGATGTGGTTTACTTGCTCATCTTGGAAAATTTATGTCCGACAAAAAAAACCATGAAGTTCACTTGCCCGCCTGCTGCAGTGCGGTTAGCAGTGCGGTTTTCTGTCCGATGAAGTTCACTCATCGATTTGGGTGTCGTGAAAAACAGAGTGTCCGCATTTCATAAATTTGAAATTCCTCTTAAATCGTAAATAATTAAAGAGAGTGTTCTACATGAAAAAGTTGCGCTCGTCGATATCTTTCCAACGGCGTATCTTTTGAATCATTTCGACCAGCGGTTTGTAAAAATTTCGTGAAAAACGATCGCTGCCTCTCGTAGTTAGCCGCACGATTTTCAAAATAGACTAAAAACCGTAAGGAATCTCAAAAACATTGCAACATATGAAAGTTGCGCCTCGTTCGTAGCTTTACAAGGGCGTATCGCATGCCTCGTTTCGACAAACGGTTCAAAAACTAGAGCGAAAACAGTACCGAAAATTTTAAAAAACTTGAAAAACAGAATTCCGCGATTTAGTAAATTTGAAACTGCTCTTAAACCGTAATGTATTAGAGAAAGATTTATATATGAAAAAGATGCGCCTCGACGATATATATCCAACGGCGTATCATTTGCTTCATTCCGACAAGCGGTTTAGAAAAAAATGCGAAAAAACGCTCGTTGACACTCGTCATCCGCCGCACCATTTTCAAAACTGCTCTTAAACCGTGTGGATTCTCGAAAAGCGTTCAACATGTCGAAGTTGCGTCTAATCCATAGCTTTTCAACGGTATATTACATGCGTCATTCCGTTAAATGGTTAAGAAACTAGAGCGAAAACAGTACCGAAAAAACAACGCATATAATTTTTTCCGACGAGAAGTTCACTAGTCTCTATTGCAGTGCTCGTTGTCAAAATGATGCAGTGCGCTTCTGTTGAGCGTGCAGTGCCGAAGTGGTGTGCAGAATAATTATTCTGCTAATATTAGCAGAATAGATCGTCTGTATATATATATATATATATATATATATATATATATAGACAAACGACGGAAATAGTGAAGACATTTCAAGCTGAAGAATTTGAAAAACTGAGGAATTTCAAAAACGAAGAAAAACTCAAATTGAAGATTTTCAACTTTGGGTGGTGGCGTAACCCACCGTATAAGAAAGCTGATTTCAGACACCGCGTACAATTGTCGTAGGGCTTTGAGAATCAAATTCTTCATTAATTTCTTCACACCTAGAGGGTTAGTCTTCATTGATTGAAGAAAAACGTTACTTCGTGTGTTGCGCATCTAAGTCATCAAGTCAACATAAGTGTTAGGATGAGTGTCCTATTTCAGAGAACATTCGAAGATTCTAGGATATTTAGCTCACACGGCAACTTGCTAAATCTCTTCTCATCCAAGGAGTTAGTGAAAATATCGGCCAACTGATCTTCAGTTCTTGCATGGCAGATGGAGATATCACCCTTGAACACATGATCGCGAAGAAAATGATGACAAATCTGGATGTGCTTTGTCTTCGAGTGCTGAACTGGGTTTCGAGAAATCTTGATTGCGCTCTCATTGTCGCAGTAGAGAGGCACATTCTTCATGTTGATGCCATAGTCCTTGAGAGTTTGCTTCATCCATAGTAGTTGAGCACAGCATGATCCAGCAGCAATGTACTCAGCTTCTGTAGTGGAGAGAGATACGCAATTCTGTTTCTTCGAGGACCAACAGACCAAAGATCGTCCGAGGAAATGGCAAGTGACTGACGTTGACTTGCGGTTCACGCGATCACCAGCATAGTCAGAGTCTGAATATCCAACGAGATCAAATGAAGAGCCCTTGGGATACCATAATCCAAGTGTTGGTGTGTGAGCTAGATATCGAAGAATATGCTTCACAGCCTTATGGTGTGATTCCTTCGGTGAAGCTTGAAATCGGGCACACATGCAAACACTAAGCGTAATATCTGGCCTAGATGCACATAGGTAGAATAAAGAGCCAATCATGGAGCGGTATACCTTTTGATCGAAGTCTTGACCATTTTCATCAGTGCATAGATGGCCATTTGTGGGCATTGGAATTTTGACCCCTTTGCAATCTTGCATGCCAAATTTCCTCAATACTTCTTAGAGGTATTTCTCCTGCGATATGAATATACCATTGCGCTGTTGACAAATTTGAAGCCCTAAAAAGAATTTCAATTCTCCCATCATAGACATTTGATATTCTTCACTCATCATATAGGCAAATTCATCACTATAACGTTGGTCAGTACAGCCAAAGATAATATCATCAACATATATTTGACACACAAACAGTTCACCATCATAAGATTTAGTGAAAAGAGTTGGGTCGAGTGAACTGGGTTTGAAGCCATTCTTCATGAAGAATTCCTTCAAAGTGTCATACCATGCCCGAGGGGCTTGCTTGAGGCCATACATGGCCTTGTTGAGTCTGAAGACTTTGTCGGGATTCTTTGGATCTTCAAAACCTGGGGGCTGAGCAACATATACTTCTTCCTCAATCTTACCATTGAGGAATGCACTTTTCACATCCATTTGTTGTAAGATAATATCATGATGGTTAGCGTAAGCAAGTAATATGCGAATAGCCTCAAGTCTAGCAACATGTGCAAAAATTCCATCGAAATCAATTCCTTCAACCTGTGTGTAGCCTTGAGCTACAAGCCGTGCCTTATTCCTCACCACAAGGCCATTTTCATCTTGCTTGTTGCGGTAGATCCACTTTGTGCCAATGATGTTGTGCTTGCGAGGATCTGGACGTTTAACCAGTTCCCAGACATTGTTGAGCTCGAACTGATGTAATTCTTCTTGCATAGCCTGAATCCACTCAGGCTCCATAAATGCTTCATCTACCTTAGTGGGCTCTACGATAGAGACAAAAGCAAAGTGCCCACAAAAGTTAGATAAATGTGAAGATTTTGAGCGAGTGAGAGGACCTGGTGCTTCAATGTCATCAATGATCTTCTCAATTTGCACTTCATTAGCAATGCGAGGATGAGTGGGTTGTCTTTGAGGAATTTGATCAACATTCCCTTCAGGAGCATTTTCTTCAGCACCATTTTCTTCAGGTGCGCCAGCTCGGTAATCATCACGATCAGGAATGAATTCTTCAATAGATTCTTCGGTAGGAATGACATCCTCAGTAGCCTTGAGCTTGATTGAATCTTCAGGTGCTGGTTCATCTATAATAGAAGGTAGGTGCTCTCTTTGCAAGCCATTAGTTTCATCGAACCGCACATCTACAGTTTCAACAACTTTGTGAAGAACGTTGTTGAAGACTCTGTAGGTGTGCGAGTCCTTTCCATAACCAAGCAGAAAACCTTCATGTGCTTTCGGTGAGAATTTAGATGTGTGATGAGGATCTCTAATCCAACATTTAGCACCGAAGACTTTGAAATAACTCACATTTGGCTTTTTGTCAGTGAGGAGTTCATAAGCAGTTTTCTTAAAGAATTTGTGAAGATATACCCTGTTGATGACGTGGCACGCAATATCAATTGCCTTAATCCAGAAGCGACGAGGCATCTTGTATTCATCAAGCATAGTGCGAGCCATTTCAGCGAGGGTTCTGTTCTTGCGCTCCACGATGCCATTCTACTGAGGAGTATAAGGAGCAGATAACTCATGAGTAATACCAAGTTCATCAAGATAGCCGTCAAGACCGGAATTCTTGAACTCGGTCCCATTGTCAGTTCTGATGTGCTTGATCTTCACACCAAAGTTGGTTGAAGCCCTCGAGGAAAATCATTTGAAGACTTCCTGCATGTTTGTAAGTGACAATGTGCACCCATGTGTAACGAGAATAGTCATCAACAATAACAAAGCCATATAGAGATGCATCATTTGAAACAGTAGAATAATGATTACCAAAGAGATCCATGTGAAGCAATTCAAATGGACGAGTGGTAGTCATGACAGTCTTTGCTGGATGCTTGGCCTTTGTCATCTTTCCAGCTTCACAAGCTCCGCATAAGTGATCCTTGAGGAATTTGACATTCTCAATGCCAATGACATGCTTCTTCTTCGCAAGCATATGCAGATTCCTCATGCCAGCATGACCAAGTCGTCGATGCCATAGCCAGCCTTCTGAAGCTTTTGCAAGTAAGGACACGACTGGTTGTGGTCCTGTAGAGAAATCAACAATATACAGGTCTCCTCTCCTAAAGCCTTCGAAGACTTTGGAATGGTCAGCTTCCATGATCACAACATAATGATATCTTCCAAAGACAACAACCATATCGAGATCACAAAGCATTGAGACAGACATGAGGTTGTATCCTAAGGACTCGACAAGCATGACTTTGTCCATGTGTCGATCCTTTGAGATTGCAACCTTACCTAGGTCCAATACCTGACTTTTGCCTTTGTCAGCGAAGATTATATGCTTAAGATGTGATGGTGATAAAGGAGCATCCATCAATAGATTCTTGTCACCTGTCATGTGATTTGTACATCCACTATCGAGGACCCACTCATTTTCTTTGGGCTGATCATCCTGCAGATGAATTAGTGCAACTTACGAACTCATATACTTCATTAGTGAAGAATATGAAATCAATATCATCAGTTCAATTTCATCAAGCAATAGAACAGATAAAACATTATGAGGACATGAGAAATGAAAATTCATTTCTTCATGATTAGCCTGCGTCCTTTCAGGCATTGTTCAGGTCTCCAGCAAATTCTTCAGACGTTTTGAGCACGTCTGGAGACCTGATCCTGGATAAGAGATTAGTTCTTTTTCTTCAAAACCCATATCTGAAGGGGTGGCAAAGAATTCATCACTCTGCGAGCACCATATGAGAAAGGTGGAATAGAAGCTAGTCCACTTCGTTTCACATAAGAGGGGTTAGGGTAAGCATATGAATGAGCAGAGAAATTCTTCGAGGACTTATGAGCATGATGATTTGAAGAATAATGCGCATATTCATATCCCTTAGCTCTACCCTGCGAAACAGAAGGGTTAACACAATGATGATCATATGAGGACTTTGATCCATTTGAGGAATTTGATCCATATGAAGAATTTGGTCCATATGAAGAGTTTGATCTGGGGTTCCTATTCTTCACAGGTGGTGTCATGAGGACATTCACCTGAAGACTTTCAAGATAACTTTTGGGAACCCAGATTTTCTTCATAGGAGAACCGTTCCTGTAGTTAGTCCCAATATATCTAGCAAATACTTCACCATTCTGATTTTTGAACAATTTATAGTTGGAGTCAAATGACTCATCAGAAGAATGAGGAGATTCACATGTAAAGCCATATAAGTTGGATGGATCAACTGGAGGTCCCTTTGCAGCAACCCATGAGGTTTTGGGGTACTGCTCAGGCTTCCAATATGTTCCATCAGCATTGAGTTTCCTCTCAAAGGCAATACCCTCTTTCCTAGGGTTTCTGTTGAGGATCTGCTTTTTGAGCACATCATAAAGAATCTGATGCCCTTTGAGGCTTTTGTACATGCATGTTGTGTACAATTCCTTCAGCCCTGCATCATTAGTAGTACTAGCAATGTCCTCAGATGAGGAATTAGTGATAGCAGAGAGAGGTGAAGAATTTGTAACATTTGAAGCATTTGAACTTTCAGGTGAAGAATTAGCAGATTCACGTTCAATGCACTTAAGACATGGAGGAACAAATTCATCCTTAGTAGCGCTGATTTGTTGAGCAAGTAATGAATCGCGATCCTTCTGAAGATCTTCATAACACACACTTAGCTTCTCAAGATCTTGCTTTCTTTGAAGAAGTTCAAGAGAAAGCTTCTCGTGATCAGATAAGAGAGCATTATGATGACCTTGGAGGTCGTCAAACTAGGAGTGGAGTCCCTGAAGACTTTCAGCCAAGGCTTTTGACTGATCCATTTCTTCACCCAACATATCATCGCTCTTATTTAGCATGTATTGAACTTTTTCCAAAGCTCTTTGTTGTTTAGTGGCAAGGGAAGCAAGTTTAACATAGCTAGGTCCAAATTCATCGCCAGATTCATCATCACTAGACTCGGATAGGTAGCATTCGGTTACCTTAGCACTGTTTGCCATAAGGCAGGGGGTGGACGATGATGATTCTAGTTCGAATGTCATCTCTTTGAGAGATTCCTTGTAATCCTCAAACCAAGGATCATGAAGAGTTCGATGTCCTTCATAGACCTCAGAGAGACGGTCCCAGATTAGCTTCGCGTGATTGAGATGCATCACGTTCCTGAACTAATTTCGGGACAGACTTGAGCAGATGACATCCTTCGCTGTGAGGTTAAGTAGTGTGTACTTGCAAATGTCATCAGCCTCAGCCATCTTGCATACATTGGTAAGACCGATCTCGGTGACGGTCCACAGTTCGCTGTCCATAGCCATGAGTCGCTTCTTCATCATGGCCTTCCACCGAGGATACTCATGACCGTCAAAGATGGGGAAGGAAACATTCCTCGATCCTGAAGTCGACATAACTAGAACTCCAGGTGGTTAAACCAAAATCACACAGAACAAGGGAGTACCTTTCTCTGATACCAATTGAAAGTGCGTTATATCGACTAGAGGGGGAGTGAATAGGCGATTTTTATGAATTCTTCACTGAGGAATTTGCTGGTGAGGAAATTCCTAGATGAAGAACTACTTGCAGCGGAATAAGTACTCAAAAGTAAACATAGCAGAACACACGCATAGTCATCATGATGAAATGAAGACCGGCACAGAGTACAGAAAGCGTAAACACATGATAACACAAGGAAGAAGACGATCAGTCTGAAGAAATAGAACCGAGGAAATTGAGAAAGTCTTCAGTCAAAGTCTTGAAACAGATATGAACAGGCACATAACAACATACATGAGGAATTTAAAGAGTTGAGGAAATAGAACCGGTAAGCTCGGTGAAGACAATGATTTGGTAGACCAGTTCCAACTGCTGTCTCAGTTGTACATTTGGTTGGAGCGGCTGAGTATTTAAACTCGAGGACACCCAGTCCCGGACACACAGTCCTCACCGTATTCTCCTTGAGCTAAAGTCACACAGACCTCGCCCAATCACTCGTGGTAAGTCTTCAGGTGACTTCCGAACCTTCACAAACTTGGTCACTTGGTGATCCACAATTCCTCTTGGATGCTCTAGACCTTGACGGGTAACCGTCTGGAAGAAGCACAGTCTTCAAAGGAAACAAGCGTCGGATCCACGCAGGATCAATCTCTTCAGTGATGCTCAATCACTTGGGGTTTTGTAGGTTTGGGTTTGGGATTTCCTCACTTGATGATTTTCACTCAAAGTCCTCGGAGGATGGGTTGCTCTCAAATGACAAGTGTCAGTTTCTCTCGGAGCAGCCAACCAGCTAGTGGTTGTAGGGGGCGGCTATTTATAGCCGGGGAGCAGCCCGACATGATAAGACATAAATGCCCTTGTTTGATATGACCATTAGGTGGGTAAATATTTTGGGACAGCTGGCGCGTAGCACAACAACGGTCGGAATATTTGAGGTTCGAATTCCCCAGGGCTATCATGTTCCTCACTTGGTAGGCAATTCGCACTGGCGAATTCCTAACTCTTTAGTCAGAACAAATTCCTCAGAGACCAGAAGAACTTCATCTCTGTCACTGAAGAATATGGCTGAACTGTGCGAGATTTCCAATGGCTTCACTCGAAAGGATTGGTAGGTGTAGGATTTTGAGTTGAGCATCACATGGAAATTTCTCCTTAGTATTTCCTCATGCCCCTTTAACAGTACGGTGTTTCCTATGACTCAAGAAAGTGAAAAATGAAACAACGAAAACAAAAGTCTTCACGCTTCATGTTCCTCGAATGATTACCAAGTCTTCAAGGTCACACCAATTTCTTCACTTTCAAAGTCTTCAGAAAGTCTTCAGAAATCCAAAGTCTTCAGTCGAAGAACGTCATTTTTAGGGGTCGACTTTCTTTGTAAATATCAAACTCCTCATAGACTTATAGACCTGTGTACACTCACAAACACATCAGTCTCTTAACCTATAAGTCTTTAATACACCAAAATCACTAAGGGGCACTAGATGCACTTACACCACAACAATAGAAACAATAGTAGTAATACCGGCGAAGGAAATTACAATCACTATAAAACTGCTACTGTTACTGTTACTGTTACTATTGCTACTGTTACCATTCCTATCCAACTACCATACTACGGTGCTACTGATCAATTTGCGACAGATATTTAGTTCTTCAGGTGTGCTTGAATTGACAACTCAACTGCTAATATTTGCAATTATTATTTGGCTCCCCCTGTGTCGAATCAATAAATTTGGGTTGAATACTCTACCCTCGAAAACTGTTGTGACCTCCTATACTTGTGGGTTATCAAGACCTCTTTCTACCGTTGTTACCTGAAAGTGAGTTATATTGACTAGAGGGGGGGGGGGGGTGAATAGGCGATTTTTACAAATTCGTCACTGAGGAATTACTACTTGAGGAATTTTCTAAGTGACGAAATACAAGCAGCAGATAAAGTACTCAAGTGCATGCATAACAAGGCAGTAGCATAGTCATCATGATGAACTGAAACATACACAGAGCACAAGTAGCGTGTAAACAGGATAAGCAGGCAGACGACAAGGTGACTAAAGGAATAAGGTTGAGGAAATTGAGAAAGTCTTCATTCAAAGTCTTCAAACAGTAACGATCAATTTCATCAACACATAAACGAGGAAATGAAAGGGTTGAGGAAATAGAACCAGTAGCTCGGTGAAGACAATGATTTGGTAGACCAGTTCCAATTGCTGTGACAGTTGTACATCTAGTTGGAGCAGCTTGGTATTTAAACCAAAGGACACCGTCGGTGTCAAAACCGGCGGATCTCGGGTAGGGGGTCCCGAACTGTGCGTCTAGGCGGATGGTAACAGGAGACAAGGGACACGATGTTTTACCCAGGTTCGGGCCCTCTTGATGGAGGTAAAACCCTACGTCTTGCTCGATTGATATTGATGATGTGGGTATTACAAGAGTAGATCTACCACGAGATCAAGGAGGCTAAACCCTAGAAGCTAGCCTATGGTATGATTGTTGTTCGTCCTATGGACTAAAGCCATCCGGTTTATATAGACACCGGAGAGGGCTAGGGTTACATAGAGTCGGTTACAATGGTAGGAGATCTACATATCCGTATTGCCAAGCTTGCCTTCCACGCCAAGGAAAGTCCCATCCGGACACGGGACGAAGTCTTCAATCTTGTATCTTCATAGTCTTGGAGTCCGGCCGATGATGATAGTTCGGCTATCCGGACACCCCCTAGTCTAGGACTCCCTCAGTAGCCCCTGAACCAGGCTTCAATGACGACGAGTCCGGCGCGCATATTGTCTTCGGCGTTGCAAGGCGGGTTCCTTCTCCGAATAATTTATAGAAGATTGTGAACACCAGGATAGTGTCCGGCTCTGCAAAATAAATTCCACATACCACCGTAGAGAGAATAATATTTACACAAGTTCAATCTGCTGACGTATTTTGTGGCGTGACGTCACACCACTACCAAGCCTTTACTCGAATTGTTTTTATTGTACTACCTCAGCGCGTTTAGCGAAGTGGTTTCCTTGGCACGTCTTGTCGAAGCAGAGATCATGTTCCCCTTATCCTAGGATTCCCATCAATACGGACGTGGGTAACCCAACCGCGCACGTTGCCACGCCCCCTCCATCGAAGGTGGGTTCCAAACGGTCACGGGGACGGCTCTTAGTATTCTCCGTCTTTATAATGAGACCAAGGCCCGTTCTTTTTCTTCAACCCTCAATCGAATCCGCCCTCGCCCCGAGTTCCAACACCCAAGGCTCTAGATTCGGGTACTTTTGACTTTCTACAATGTCCGGCTCCGACCTACGAGGCCGGTGGATGCCCTCCTCTGTCACGGAAGAGGACGTGCTCAAGCTAAGAGACGCCAGGTACTTAACCTACGAGATCTCGCATAGGTTGCCTGCCCAAGGGCAAGTTATTCCTACTCCCGAGCCCGGTGAGAGTGTTGTGTTCGTGTCTCACCTCCATCGGGGTTTAGGCTTCCCAATGGATCCCTTCGTGAGGGGGCTCATGTTTTATTATGGGCTGGAATTTCACGGCTTGGCTCCGGAGTCCATCCTCCACATCTCATCATTCATTGTCGTTTGCGAAGCCTTCCTCCGCACTACCCCTCACTTCGGCTTGTGGCTCAAAACCTTCAACGTGGAGCCGAAGATGATCGCGGGGCGTCAAGTAGAGTGCGGCGGGGTGGTTATAAACAAGAGGGCCGATGCTCCATGGCCCGAGGGCTTTTTTCAGGAGGAGCTCGGTTTGTGGCAACAGGAGTGGTTCTATATCACCGCTCCCAGGGGCAGCAGGCAGAGGCCGCCACCCATCTTTCGCTCGGGCCCTCCACAACGGCTGACGTCATGGGTCAACAAAGGGCTTGACTGGGGGCCGTCCAAAGACGTACCCCTGTTGCAGGGCCGGATTCGAGACCTCTAGGAAGGGGAGATCAATCTGGTCGTAGTGACACAGGTTATGGTAATTCGGTGCCTTCTGCCCTGCAAACGTCGCCCCCTCCGCCTATAATCCGGAGGGACCACGAGCTCTACAACACTTCATGGGTTTGACACCCGTGGAGATGTACGAACTGTTCTTCGGATCACAAGAGATGCGTCCGGACTTGACCGAGGACGCTGGCCTAAGCTGCAATCGCCCGGATACTCAAGTAAGTAGCCCTATGTCCGGACACATTGTCCATTTATTTATCATGGGTTTGCCTTTTAACCAGCTATCCGTTGAACAGGAGTGGATAGCGCAAGCAAAATTGATACGGTGTCCGGCCCCCCTCCCTGAGACCACGCCGGATCACATGTTAATTAAAATGTTGGAGGTTGCACCTTCGGAGGAGGGCAAAGGGGAGCACAGGGAAACTACCACCTCTGCCAAGGAGGCTTGCAGTAAGGGGGGAATCGAGGGTCCCTCCCTCCAGGGGGAGAAGAGGACCGCTTCCGAAGACCCGGAGGCCAAGGCCTCAAAGCGGGGAAGGAAATCACCGGAAGGTCCCGTGCCGGGAAGAGCCCCGGCCGCACAATCTCCCCAAAGGAATCAGCCCTCCAGCGAGCCGTAAGTAAAAAAGGGGGGGTTTTGTAATAGGGGACATCCCTACTTTATTTCTAAGGTTAACCGAAGTTTTCACCTTGTAGTTCGGATCTCAGCCCTTCTCAGCAGAGCTCATCTTTGGGGGACCTTCGTCCGGAGATGATGGAGAGCGAAACGCCTCCATCTGCCACCCCGTCAGGTGGGGCGGACGACCCTGAGGTGTCGTCACAGAGGGTCTCCCTGAGTCCGGCGGGGCCGAGGAGTTCGGCACCCACTGGAGTACGGCCGGTGGAGCTGCATGATTTGCTCGAGAGGGCGTCTATCTCAGAAGATCACCATACATTAATGAGTATGGTGATTGAAAGGATCTCATCCGCCAAGAGCGGGTTGTATGAGGCCGTCGGAAGTTTACTGACGGGGTTTGAGGTATGCAAAAAATGACATACCTTTTGACAGTTTTGCACATGGAGTGCGCCCTGTATAGATAGTAGCCCCTGAGACTTGGTATGCCGTCGAAAGTGACAGCGTGCCGAGGATCATTATCTCAGTTATAGAATGTTGCCTTTCCTATGCAGGTGGTGGAACGATCGGTGGCCAACCGAACTGATGGAGCTGCCGAGCTGAAGCGGCAACCCGACGTTGCGGATGCGGACATCACGCTGGTCAATAAACGACCTGACGAGTCACAAGGTAAATGGTTGCTCCACGATCACCGAGTAAGGGAGATGATGCCCGTTTCTTACAATTTGTATGCTTGATGCAGATGGTGCCGCTGCTGTGGATTACCTTCGAGCAGAGCTTGCTCAAGCCAAGGAGCAAGCCAGGAAAAGTGATGCGGCTGCCTCGAAGGCAGCAGAAGAGCTAAAAGCCGAAAAGGCTGTTCACTGCCGAAGTAGGGAGGAGATGGCCGGAATGGCCGTGAGATTAAAATATGCTACCGACCGCTATGAGGTTCTTGAAAGAGAACGCCGAGCGGAGCAAGAGGACCTGAAGAAAGCCGTCGCCGAAGCCAAGGATGCAGTGTGATGCGGGCTATGAAGGAGGAACTGCGTTAGGCCGGAGACATTGCGGCTGGAAAGCCCTTTCTGCTGCGTAGGAAGTTCACGGATCCGAAGTATGCTCAGTTGGGCCAATTGTGTGGTGCGGAGGATCCTTATCTGGATTTGGCGGCGAGTGCGGCGGACGCAGTCGTGCACTTCCGAAGCCAGAAGGATCACGAAATGGAAGAGCTTTTCTGGTCTCAATTCCATAGTCTGGAGCGTCCACTTCCGTTGACTGATCGGTTGGTGGAGTGGGCTGAGCTGAATAGGTTGTCCGGACTTGCCATGACAGATGTGGTGGCTCATCTGTGGCCAGAAAGGCCCAAGCCGGAGAGTTATTTTGGCTTGTTGCAGCAATTCCTTGGGGCGGTGCCACATATCGAGGCGATGCAGCGGTCGGCATGCATAGAGGGTGCACGGATGGCTCTTGCCCGTGTTAAGACATACTGGGCGGAGATGGATGCCACCGCTGTTGCATCCCGGGGTTCGGACAACAGCCGATTACCCGCCGAGCACTATTTTGAGGAAGCCCTGCAGGGCGCTCGTTTAATAGAGTCGCAGTGCTCGAAAGATGTTATGCTCAAATGACGTGTATGATTTGTGAGATCATGTTTATAATGCAACATCTTTTTATACTTGTGCGTTCAAGTATTGAACTATCTCCTGTGCGGCCGTATATGTATGTATAATCTGAAAGATGGCAGTCTTTGGCTTCAGCCCCCACGCACATGGTGCGGGGGTGTTTGCAAAAGAAAAGCGCTTTTTTACACTTAATCCAACGTCTTGGTCCTTTGAAGGAGGTGATAGCGTAGCAAACTAGGCAACCGGACTATAATGCTTTATCACTTTCACTTAGCCATAGGAGCTCGAAGGTGGGGCTACGATATAGCCCCTAGAGGCACCGCGCTTTTCCGAACTCGGGGCGCGTATGTGCCTGACCGGGAAGCAGTGCTTCGTCAAAGCGGAGGAATTCTAAACAATCCAGTAGTCGATCGAGTGGTTGACCAGTCTCTCGCTATATCATGACAGTCAGTTTTCGGCTTTCTCTACTGAGGTGCTCGCCCGGCCGAACCGGGGCACAATCGCAGTAGTTCTCCTGGTGCCGCGTTAGCGATGGAGCGGAACGTATGGCAGCAAAACACAGGAGCCGGGCAAACCCAACATTTTACCAAAGACATGACTCAGAGTTGATGCATATAAGGCCTAACTCGAGACGCCGAACACTCCCTGAGGTATTCGGTCTTTATGATACCGGGCAGAACAATGCCCTCAGCCCCTAGTGTCCAGGTACGGGCGAGAACTTCTGACGTGGCTGATGCCAAAATGCCAGCCTCCTCCTCGGTTATGGTAGGAAACCCGGGGATGTGTATCAACAAGAGACAGTAAGAAAGGTTTACGCAGGGTCTTAATCTGAAAAGAATCCTTGTAACGGGTCCCTGCTGCACGTCTGCGCCTGTGTCTCCGTTGTGCTGTATCCTGGACGGGTGTAGCACGTGCTTCATCTGTAAAGGAGAAGAACTTAGTTTGGAAAAAATATCGTGCAAAAGATGTATTAAAATAAAGTATGATAAAGTTGAGCTTTATTGGCTCTCATTGTTTATACGTGCAGCCCCTTGTAAAGAGGTATGCGGCGGGGAAGCCCCTTGTTTATTTATGCCAGACTCGCCTAACCGTGTCCAAGGTCTGAATGACCTGTTTTTAGGGGCTTTGACCAGCAAGGTCGGATTAGTGTGCGGCTGTCAAAGCAGTCTCACGTTTTCCGTGGTCGAGGAACACTTAGATTTACCCTTTACTGAGATTATGCTGCGTGGGCCAGGCATTTTAAGCGTAAGAAACGCGTAATGCGGTATTGCGTTAAAGCGGGCGAATGCTTCGCGTCCTAGTAGTGCTTGATGGCTACTTTTGAATGGGGCGATATGGAAAATGAGCTTTTCACGACGGAGGTTGTCGGATGAACCAAACACGACCTCTAGTAGTATAGAGCCTGTACAATTGGCGTAAAGGCCAGGCGTCACTCCTTTGAAGGAAGTGCTGCTATGGTGAATTTTGGTAGGGTCTATCCCCATTCTGCGGACGGTGTCCTGGTATAGCAGGTTTATATTGCTGCCGCCATCCATTAGGACTTGTGTGAATTGTAGTCCGTCGATTATGGGATCCAGTACCAAAGCAATCCCTCCTGTGTTTCGAACGCTTCTGGAGTAATCCTGATGGTCGAAAGTAATTGGTTTAAACATCCAATTCCGGGACTCTGCTGGGGTGGACCGTGCGGCGCGTGTTTTAGCAGGTGCCGCACTATTTTTTCGTGTTATCACATGAAGTGAGTTCACTATTTTGACTTCTAGTGGGAAAGTCTTCTGTTTTCCGGCGTGCTTCTTGTGGGGTTCGTCGTTGTCCTCGCTTGGTGTGTCGATCCCCTTGCGTTCGGCGTTAAGTCGGCCGGACTGCTTGAAGACCCAACAATCTCTGTGGGTATGGTTTTCAGGCTTCTCGGGGGTACTATGTATTTGACATATCCTATCCAAAATTTTGTTTAGGTTGGATAGCTCGTCACTGTTGTCCTTGAGGGGCAGTGTTTTATTATTCGACCAAGAGCTTTTGAATCCGGCGTTAACCGCCGTGCTATTTGGGCCATTTTCCTTATTCCGGCGCTGATCTTTTCTGCATCGTGATTTCCCATTTCCATCCCTGACTTCGGATGTACTCGGGTCGCTGGTGCTGCATCTAGCCAGCCAGCTGTCTTCCCCCGCGCAAAAGCGGGTCATGAGGCTTGTTAGTGCGGCCATTGTTCTTGGTTTTTCCTGGCCGAGGTGTCTGGCGAGCCATTCGTCTCGGACGTTATGCTTAAAGGCTGCTAAGGCTTCGGCGTCCGGACAGTCGACTATTTGGTTCTTTTTGGTGAGGAACCTATTCCAGAATTTGCATGCTGACTCTCCGGGCTGTTGAGTTATGTGACTTAGACCGTCTGCATCCGGAGGGCGGACATAAGTCCCTTGAAAATTTGCTCGAAACGCATCCTCGAGCTCTTCCCAACTTCCAATGGTGTTTTCCGAGAGGCTTTTGAGCCAATGCCGAGCTGGCCCTTTGAGCTTGAGGGGTAAGTATTTTATGGCATGGAGATCATCTCCTCTGGCCATATGTATGTGTAGGATATAATCCTCAATCCAGACTCTAGGGTCTGTTGTTCCGTCATATGCCTCTATGTTTACGGGTTTGAATCCCGCTGGAAATTCATGATCCAGTACCTCATCGGTGAAACATAGTGGGTGTGCGGCGCCCCTGTATTTGGGTGTGCCGTTGTCTTCAAACACTCGGCGGGTTGTGTTGCTTCCTGGAGTCTTCTTTTTTGGCCCATAGATGGACCTGACCGGGTCATCCTTTTTGCGAGGATCCTTATGTGGATCGTGTGCCGGCTTGTGTGCGGCGCCCCTTGCTGCTCTTAGCCTGTCATCTGGTCATCTATCCGGCCAGGCGGCCTCTTTCTTTTTTGACTGTGGGGGCTCTACGGCCTCCTCGTCAAATTCGGGCAACAGCTTGCGCTTCGAGTAGCTCTTTGCCTGGTGACTATCACCATATTTATCTACGGTATTGAGTACTTTGCTCCATCTCATTCTGAGTGCGTCCTCCGCTGTTTTGAGCTTCCGCTTTTGCTTCTTCAAACTTCTTGCAGTGGCGACGAGCCTTTTATGAAGGTTCTTATGCTCCGGTGATGTGTACGGTGGGGGATGGGTTGCTTGTCCAATTCATCCTATTCGGATGGTTGCTTGGTGGCATGTTCGTCGTCCACTACTTCGCCCTGCTCTAAGGCCGGGTCAGTATGGGTGCCGTTGTTATCGAGGCGGGACTTCGGGCGGCGCTTGCGTCGCTGTTTTGGTTGTTTGTCGGGGGGGTTGTCCTTCGCCACGTCCCGTTGTTCCTTGTTATCGCTTCCTTTTGGCGCATCCACCATGTATATGTCGTGAGTTGAGGTGGCTTTCCAGTGCCCAGTAGGCACTGGTTCTTGGTCGTCTCCGGCATTGTCGTCCATACCGTCGATGTCTTCGGAGTCGAAGTCTAGCATGTCGGTTAGATCGTCGACAGTGGCTACTAAGTGGGTGGTGGGTGTGGGGGATGATGTAAGTGCATTCTTTTGGGATGATCTGTGGAGCCAAGCAATTCTTAAACACCAATTTCCCCACCTTTTCTCTTTTGTCAAAAATCCCCAGCTGAATATTAAACAAGTTTTGCAGACTGAGTACCTACAGGATTTATTCTTCCTCCCCTTGACAACTGAGGCCTATGAGGAATTCTTACAAATGGAAGACATTTGTTTAGCCATGAGACAATCTGAACATTTAAACTCTTTGGATACTTGGAGCTACATATGGGTAACTGAGCACTACTCCTCCATCAAAGCATATAAAGTCTTAATTGGTCACAAACAGACATCCCCTCATTTCAACTGGATCTGGCAGAGTTCCTGTCAACCAAAGCATAAAGTTTTCTTCTAGCAACTTCTACATGATCGTTTTAACACCAGAAACTTACTTAGAAGGAAGAAGTTTGTGTTGTAAGATTACAATTGTGCTGTTGGAGGCTGTCCGATAGAAGAAACATTGCATCATCTCTTTTGGGGATGTCCAATTGTACAACAATGCTGGGACTTCATTTGTCCCACAAGAGCTCCAAATCTGTCTGTATTAGAAGCATTCCAGGACCTCAAAGATAAGATAAGGTACCCATTTTACATGGAGATAGTCATTCTTGGAGCTTGGGCCATTTGGATCACCAGAAACAATAAAATATTTGAGAATATTGCACCTTCTTTCCAAGGGTGGAAGTTCATTTATCTGGAGGAACTGAAGCTTCTCAAATATAGGATGAGGAAGAAGCATGAGAGGCAATTCTCAGTTTGGCTTGATGGCCTGTTGTAATTTTTCTTCTTAGGTTTTTTAGCTGCTTAGCTTCTTTCTCTCCTTCTTCTTCCTTTATTCTTTTATGTTGCTAGTCTTTTTAGGTCTTTTTTTTTTGTTTCTTGGGCTTATCTCAAGCCTTTCAGACTAATTTGTTGTCCTACTTTATTTTAATAAAAAATGTAGTGGGGTTTTACGCTACTGTTTATAGTCAAAAAGTGGGTGGTGGGTGGGCTTTGAATTTCTTCGTCGTCCGCATCCCAACCGTCCTGACCGCAGTCCGGCCAGGGCTCTCCTGATAACGAGAGATACTTTAGCGAACTCAACATGTCACCGA
Organism: Triticum aestivum; assembly: GCF_018294505.1. Lineage (NCBI taxonomy): Eukaryota > Viridiplantae > Streptophyta > Magnoliopsida > Poales > Poaceae > Triticum > Triticum aestivum. The sequence goes on along the minus strand of NC_057795.1, from coordinate 595,995,239 downwards.
AAGGTGAGTGTTGAAAGATGTCCGCAGTGGTGAACTCCATGATCGGCGCCCAATCGGATTCAATTGGAGGGGGCGCGGGAGGTTCGGAGTCCGGCGAGGAGTCCGGCGCCTCGGAGTCACGAGCTTCATGAGGGACAAGGTCAGTGTTTGGCTCTATCACCGTAGAGGTTGCAGCCCCCGAGGCGGTGTCTAGCCACCCGTCCTCGATCTGCGCAGCCGGCTCCGAATTGAAGATCAGAGCGGACTCGTGTGCGGCCTCCAGGGTACTATCCGGCTGCAGAGCTAAATCATGCCCGTCGTGACAGTGCGGCGCACTCGGTGGTGGCTCGAATCCATCGAAGATCAAGTCCCCGCGGATGTCAGCCGTGAAGTGCAAACTTCCAAATCTGACCTGACGGCCAGGGGCGTAGCTTACGATCTGCTCCAGATGGTCAAGCGAATTGGCCCGCAGTGCAAAGCCGCCGAATACGAAGATCTGTCCGGGGAGAAAGGTCTGACCCTGGACTGCGTCGTTGTTGATGACCGAAGAAGCCATTGAGCCTATCGGTGGTGACACAAAGGAACTCTCAACGAAAGCACCAATGTCGGTGTCAAAACCGGCGGATCTCGGGTAGGGGGTCCCGAACTATGCGTCTAGGCGGATGGTAACAGGAGACAAGGGACACGATGTCTTACCCAGGTTTGGGCCCTCTTGATGGAGGTAAAACCCTACGTCCTGCTCGATTGATATTGATGATGTGGGTATTACAAGAGTAGATCTACCACGAGATCAAGGAGGCTAAACCCTAGAAGCTAGCCTATGGTATGATTGTTGTTCGTCCTATGGACTAAAGCCATCCGGTTTATATAGACACCGGAGAGGGCTAGGGTTACACAGAGTCGGTTACAATGGTAGGAGATCTACATATCCGTATTGCCAAGCTTGCCTTCCACGCCAAGGAAAGTCCCATCCGAACACGGGACGAAGTCTTCAATCTTGTATCTTCATAGTCTTGGAGTCCGGCCGATGATGATAGTTCGGCTATCCGGACACCCCCTAGTCCAGGACTCCCTCAGACACACTGGCCCAGGACACACAGTCCTTATCGTATTCTCCTTGAGCTAAGGTCACACAGACCTCGCCCAATCCCTCGTGGTAAATCTTGAGGGTGACTTCCAAACCTTCAGAAACTACGCGGCGATCCACAATTCCTCTTGAATGCTCTAGACCATGACGCCTAACCGTCTGGAAGATGCACAATCTTCAAAGTAAAAAAGAGTCGGCTCCACACAGGAACAATCTCTTTAGTGATGCTCAATCACTTTGGGTTTTAGGTGTTCGGGTTTGGGTTTTTCCTCACTAATGATTTTCTCTCAAAGTCGGAGGATGGGATGCTCTAAATGACAAGTGTTAATCTATCTCTCGGAGCAGCCAACCAGCTAGTGGGTTAGGGGGGCGACTATTTATAGCCAGGGAGAAGCCCGACGTGATAAGGCATAAATGCCTCTAATGATATGACCGTTGGATGGATAAGATATCTAGACAGCTGGCACAAAGCACAACAATGGTCGGAAGTTTGAATCATGAAATTCCTCAAGGTTATCATGTTCCTCACTGTAGGCAATTTGCACTGGTGAATTCCTAACTCCTTAGTCAGAACAAATTCATCAGAGACCAGAAGAACTTCGTCTCTGTCTCTGAAGAAATTGATTGAACTGCAAGAGATCTCCAAAGGCTTCACTCGAAGGATTGGGTATATGTAGGCTTTGAGATGAGCATCACTTGGAATTTTTTCCTTAGTATTACCTTGACCCCCTTTAGCTGTACGGTGTTTCCTATGACTTAAAAGAAGGAAATGAAACTACGAAAACAAAAGTCTTCACGCTTCATAGTCCTCGCGTCAATATCTTTAAGGTCATACCAATTTCCTCATTTTCAAAGTCTTCAAATGAAGACATTCATTTTTACGGGTTGACTTTCTTCGAATATATCAAACTCCTCATAGACTTTTAAAACATGTGTACACTCACAACATTAGTCCCTTAATCTATAAGTCTTCAATACACCAAAATCACTAAGGGGCACTAGATGCACTTACAATCTCCCCCTTTTGGTGATTGATGACAAATAGGTTAAGTTTTCAACGGGGATAAACATATGAAGTGTAAATAGTGATTTTGAGGAACTTGATTGCAAGATATAGAAGAACTCCCCCTGAAGATGTGCATATTTGAGGAATTTTCTTTGGACTGCAAATGCGCATGGTAGGACAAAATCATGGAGATCTCCCCCTATATCTTGTAATCCATTCACGCATTTAACATATAGTATGAAGAATTTGAAAATATGATGGAAAATGGTGTCTGACAAAATTCAGCATGCATGCATTAAGTAACTTGAGGAAATAAGCATGTAGAAAGCAGTTCAAAAGAGTCTGACCACCATCGGACTTAAGTTTACAACTCGTCAAACAAACACCTCAGAAGAATGAGAGTTGTAACTTAAACAAAAACCACCTAGATATATAGACACGCCTGAAGGCTAACTCAAATTTCTCCCCCTTTGTCATCAAATGACCAAAAGGGACAAAAATTAAGGACTAACGCCCCTGAAGGATATCAGCTTGAGGTTGATGGAGGAGCGCTAGCGTTGTCGGGGTCGTTTGTTGGAGTAGGGCTGCCGCAGTGTCGTCGAGATTCTCAGCTTCATCCGTTGCACCTGATGAAGAATATGAACTTATGACCAGCTGAGGAACTTTGAATTACTTGAAGTTCTTCGAAGGAGGATGTGACCAGTCAAAGTTCTGCTGAAATTCCATCTGCTTGAGGTCTTCTTTTGTATAAAGATGTGAAAGTATGGCCCAAGTGCGGTTGAAGATTTCATGCACATAGTAATCATTTTTCTTCACAGTGTTCTTCGTGACAGTCATATTCTAAAGAATTGAGCCAAATTGACGCTTGACTCACTTGTGATTGCGATCGACTTTCTGGTGAAGACTTAGAAGAAGCTCGCAATCAGTCATCACACACGGGCAGTGGCTTGAGGATTTTTCCCTGCGGCTTTTGCAGTTGAGTCTTGTGTGGCAGAGTCATCATTGGTGGAGTAAGATGCAACCTTACAGAATTGACCATCCAATGGATGAGTGCCTTCATCATTGATAGCAGTTTTTTCTTTCAACCGAGGAAATTGTCCTTTTGAGGACTTCAATTGGGGGCAGAAAGCTGAGGTGATTCTAAAAGTCTGCCTTGTATGGAATTCACGACTTGATTCTGATGAATTTCATAAGCTAGGGAGCATAGGGCTTCAAGTCAAAAGGCGACAGTGCAACATTACCTAAAGTCCTCATGAAGAAATCGTGATAGTTTATGGGAATCCCATGAATGATGTTGAACAGCAGATTCTTCATGATGCCAACAACTTCTTATTCAGAATTGTGGCCTTTGATAGGATTGAGGGTTTTGGTTAGAATGCGGTATACTGTCCTGGGGACATACAACAAACCCTTCACAAGGAAAGTGGTTCTTGGAGCTTGGACTGGACGCAAAGGCTTCATCAACACTTGCATGAGATAATTTGGAAGTTCAGGTTCCTCATAAATAAGTCGTGCACCTTCTGCTGGAGGGCTGATTGGGATGACATGAAGCAATTCAGTTGCAGGAGCTTTGTGGTGAGTGTTTTCATTCATCCAGTCCAGAACCCATGAGTTGACATCTTAGACATTTCCAGTGAGGTGCAGAGTTGCATAGAACTGAAGAATTAGCTCTTCATTCCTATCACATATGGCAGCACATAAATTGAGGAGTCTGTCTTTGTGAAGAACATTCAGTACTTGTGAAAAGCATGGAATGGACTCCATGTCCACATGAGGAATTTGACGGTGTTGGAAGACTTTGTCCTTGCCAAAAAGAACAAATTCATACAAATTCATCTGACTTCCGGTCCAAACCCTCTTGCACCTTAATCTTGCTGAGTCATAAGGATTTGCATCAGTGAAGAAATGATGAGCAACGAAGAAATCAACATTGTTGAATTTTGGCCTCCTTGTGCCAGACTTAGGATTTTGAGGCTTGGGCTGAAGATTCACAGCAATAGGCCTCACAACCTCTTGAGGCACAACTTCTGGTGCAACAAACTAAGGAATTGAAGCGGCAGTTCCGTCAGTAGCAGTTGGGTCTTCATTTCTTCAGCTGATGCAGCTGGAATTTCTCCAGGAATGGTCTGGAGAGAAGTTTGACAAGTTTTAGATCCAGTCAGTATCTCTTCAGTTTGCAGAGGGGACTGAGGAATTTGTTGGAGAGGTGTGGCAATTGGTGAATTTGGGTGAAGATTTTCCCAATATTCATCATTTAGGACCGGAGTGGTTGAACCAATGTCCACATCCTCATCAATTTCTTCCACGCCAGCCTCTTCAGTTGTGAATAGAGGCTGGGGCGATGATACTAGTGGTGTTGAAGCATTTGCTTCCATCTCTATTTCTTCATCAATCTGCTCTAAGGAAGCAGCATAATGATTTTCTTCATCATTGTCATCATCAGGAATGACATATTCATCACCAAAAGGGACTATCTCCTTTGATGGCACAACATAAATGGGGATAGCATCGATTGGTTCTGCTGAGGAACTTGTCAAAATCCTCATTTTCTTGGAGCTGAGGATTCTGCAGAAGTTGATGCCTTCCTTTTCTTAGCAACTTCCTTCTCCGCAGCCTTTGTTTTCTTCACTTTTGTTGCAGAAGGAAGTGTGGTTTTCTTCATCCGTGAAGATTTTGCAGGAGGGGCAGAGGATGAGGTTGGTGCAGTTTCTTCAAGCACGACTGATGCAGTCGCCCTGGCATTCTCAGTTTCTTTAGGCTCAGCAGATTCTTCAGCTAGCCTGCTTTGATCTTCAGGTGCAACATTGGGAGTTGGCCTGGCTTTTTTTCAGCAGTCTGAATTTCTTCAGCTATGCTTGCAGTTTCTTCAACAGGCTGAGCAAATGTTCCAGCCTGAGGAATTAATGGTTGCATTTGAGAAGCAACAATAGTGTTGTGGTCCTTGATGGTCTTGTTGGCGATGTTAACCAATCTAACCTTGACACCTAGCCAATCAGCATGATAACGGTCAAATTCATCACTGAGGACTTTGATTTCCTATTGGAATGTGACAAGTTCTTCAGGAGACAAAGTGAGAACATTGTTCCTCAAAAAGTGCTCTTTCTTGTACTGGTCCTTCTTGACTCTTCTGGCCTTCTCAAATTTCAATTTTTCTTCGCTATGAATGCAGTCAACATGTGACTTTGACCGGGAGTCAGATTTAGGTCAGGAAGAGGGGTATTTGGATCCTTGTACCAAATATCGATGAAATCGAGGATCTTCTTTGGATCCGGCATAAGAGGAACAAAGCTGCCTTTGGCTCTTGCAGCCCTTTGTTGTCTATCTCTGATGATTTCAGCAAGTTCATCATCATCAGATGGTACCTAGAAAGGCACTTGTTTCTTCTGAGGACTTGGCCTCTTGCCACATCTAGTAGTGGGCTTGACCTTCAGTAGTGTTGGACCACTTGAGGATTGAGGTTGAGCAGAGGAAGTTGAAGATGCATAGGTGTTGAGGACTTTGTGGCGGCAGTTGAGGATTTTGCAGCAATAGAGGGAATTGGTAATGCCCTTGAGGAAGTTGCCTGAGGAAATTTCTCTGAGGGCTTTGCATTTGAGGAACTTGACCATGAGGGCATTGAGCTTGAAGGCTTTGGCTTCACAGCTGGTTTCCTTAGACTGGCCTTCTTTGGCATTGTTCTACTAGCAGAGGCCTCAGCAACTTCTTGAGAGTCCAGATTGAATTTCCTCACAGCTTCAGCTGCAGTTTTCCGAAGCTTTGCTTGGCGCTTGGCCCATTCCTTAGGAAATTATTCCTCACCACGTCTGATGCTAGTGGGATCAACTCTTTGACCAGCAGCCAAAGGTGGTCTTGGGCATGGAGGATTTACAGCGAATTTCTTCATGTACTTTGGAGTGACATACCGATATTCCTTCCATTCCTTTGCCCATCTTCTCTCAGTCCTCTGAATTCGCACTTTGCGCTGCGTTTTGGTCTCTTTCCCATGTGTATCTTCATCAAGAGTGTAGTATTCATCATAGATATGCTCAGGGTTTCAAATGATGTGTTTGTATGAGGCTTCTTTCCTCCTTTCTGAGGTCTTTTCCCATTTACCATTTTTCTCACCTAAGGATTTTGAACTTTTGATGATTCTGAGGAAGTATGTAATTTTTCTTCAAGGAACACTGCAAATGAGTTAAGTTGATGAGAACCTAGAGATTCACCAGCAGACATTTTGTACCTGTGAACAGATTATTGGTGCGAAGAATTTGGAGAGGTCATATGCGTTCTCAGAATATTTTCAAAAAGTATCAGGTTGAGGAATTTGACCATAGATGTCTTGAGGAATTTCACTAAGCATTCTTGACTCGGGTTCTAGAGTTGTACAGATTTGAAAATCCACACAACTGAGGAATCTTGAGGAAAATCATAGCTTAGAGAAATAAATCAAGGAAAGGAAGCAGTGCGATGTTTAAGGAGTAGATTGTTGAAGAATAAACACCTTTTGAGGATTTTGCGAAAATCATAAGAATTAAAGTAGGGCAATAAAATCAGATTTTAATTACGCTTGACAAAGAACATGACGAGCTGGGAGTAAGAACAGAGAGGTTCATCAGTCCAGATCTCCCACGCCCTAACTCGGCGGCGGGAGACAGCTATGGCAATGGCGGAGTGAAGATTTCCATGGCCGGCGCGAGTACGACAGCGAGGAGGTGAGGCAGTGAAGCTCTTCCTCTATAGAGACGATGAATTTCAGAAGTGGTGCTAGGTCAGAGCTCGAGCGAGGAGATACGAGGTCGAGTGGAGTAAATGAGGTTAGTGGAGGGGAAGGGGTATTTATAGCCAAGGTGAAAAACTGTCCGCCCGAAGATTTTGGATGAACATGCCCCTGACCCTTGCTATCCTATCGACATGTGTCACCCACGTACTGAGAAGTGGAGACCGTGGGGGATCTGGGTGACTAAAATATTCCATCGTGGGAAGTGGATTGGTTTGAGCAGCAACTGCCAAAAATTAGATACGAATTTTTTAATGTTGGGGAACTAGTCCGACGCATTCACTTAGAGGAAAATCAACTTGAAGAAGCAATAAGTGAATGCTGGTGAGGACACTGAAAACTCAAATATATATATATATATATATATATATATATATATATATATATATATAGTCAATGAAGAACACCAGTTGACAAGTTTTAAGAAAATGCAAAATTGAGGAATTTGAAAATTTGAAGAATTTGCAAAATGATAGAAAACTCAAATGTGAAGTTTTTCAACTTTGGTTGGTGGCGTGAACCACCGTATAAGAATTCTTATTTTAGACACCACGCACAATTGTCATAGGGCTCTGAGAACCAAATTCTTCATTAATTTCTTCACACTTAGAGGGTTAGTCTTCATTGATTGAAGAAAAATGTTACTTTGTGTGTTGCACATCAAAGTCATCAATTTTGCATTAGTGTTAGGATGTGTGTCCTTTCAAATAACATTCGAAGATCCTAAGATATTTAGCTCACACCGCAACTTGCAAAATCTCTTTTCACCCAAGGGCTTTGTGAAGATATCTGCCAGTTGTTCTTCAGTCTTCACGTGGTCGATGAAGATATCGCCCTTCAACACATGATCTCAAAGAAAATGATGACGAATCTGGATGTGCTTAGTCTTTGAGTGTTGAACTGGGTTGTGAGCAATCTTGATGGCACTCTCGTTGTCGCAGTAGAGAGGCACATTCTTCACATTGATACCATAATCCTTGAGGGTTTGCTTCATCCACATCAATTGAGCATAGCAAGAACCAGCAGGAATGCACTGAGCTTTAGTAGTAGAAAGTGATACACAATTCTGCTTCTTCAAGGACCAACATACTAAGGATCGTCTGAGGAAATGGCATGTGCCTGAAGTTGACTTGCGATCCACCTGAATCACCAGCATAGTTAGAGTTAGAATATCCAATGATATCAAAAGTCGAGCCCTTGGGATACCATAATACAAGTGTTGTGTGTGAGCTAGATATAGAAGAATATGTTTCACTTCCTTATGGTGTGATTCCTTCGGTGTAGCTTGAATATGGGCACACGTGCAAACACTAAGCATAATATCTAGCCTAGATGCACATAGGTACAATAAAGAGCCAATCATGCCGAATTTCCTTAGTACATCTTTGAGGTATTTCTCTTGAGATATGAAGATGCCATTGCATTGTTGACGAATTTGAAGACCTAAGAAGAATTTCAATTCTCCCATCAGAGACATTTGATATTCTTCACTCATCATATAGGCAAATTCCTCACTGTAATGTTTGCTAGTACAACCAAAGATAATATCATCCACATATATTTGGCACACAAATAATTCATCATCACAAGTTTTTGTGAAAAGAGTTGGGTTAAGTGAACCAGGTTTGAAACCATTCTTCACAAGGAATTCCTGTGTGTCATACCATGCCCGAGGGGCCTACTTGAGGCCATAGAGGGCCTTCTTGAGTCTGAAGACTTTGTCAGGATGCTTAGGATCTTCAAAACCTGGGGTTGAGCAACATATACTTCTTCCTCAAGCTTACCATTGAGGAATGCACTTTTCACATCCATTTGATATAAGATGATGTTATGATGGTTAGCATAAGCAAACAATGTGTGAATAGCTTAAAGTCAAGCAACAGGTGCAAAAGTTTTATCGAAATCAATTCCTTCAACCTGTGTGTAGCCCTGAGCTACAAGATGAGCCTTGTTACTCACCACTATGCCATTTTCGTCTTGCTTATTGCGGTAGATCCACTTGGTACCTATGATGTTGTGCTTGTGAGGATCTGGTCGCTTGACAAGTTCCCACACGTTGTTGAGCTCGAATTGATACGATTCCTCTTGCATTGCTTGAATTCACTCAGGCTCCAGAAATGCCTCATCAACTTTGTTGGGCTCTGTGGTAGAGACAGAAGTGAAGTGCACACAAAAGTTAGACAAATATGAAGCTTTTGAGCATGTGAGAGGACCTGGTGCTTTGATGTCGTCGAGGATTTTGTGAATCTGCACTTCATTTGCCACACGAGGATGAGTAGGTTGACGACTTTGATGGGGCTGAGCAGTTTCTTCAGCGTCATTTTCCTCACGTGCACCAGCATGATTGTCCTCATTGTCTGGAATAAGTTCTTCAGCAGGTTCTTCAGAGGGTATGATATCCTCAGTAGCCTGGAGCTTAATGGATTCCTCAGGAGGTACTTCATCTAGCACAGGAGGTAGGTGCTCTCTTTGCGAGTCGTTAGTCTCATCGAACCGCACATCTACAGTTCCAACAATCTTGTGGTGATAGGTGTTGAAGACTCTGTAGGTGTGTGCGATTCCTTTCCATAACCAAGCATAAAACCCTCACATGCTTTCGGTGCAAATTTAGAATTGTGATGAGGATCTCTAATCCAACATTTAGCACCAAAGACTTTGAAATAACTCACATTGGGTTTCTTGTTAGTGAGGAGCTCATATGAAGTTTTCTTGAAGAATTTGTGAAGATATAACCTATTGATGATGTTGCATGCAGTATCAATAGCCTTAGGCCAGAAGTGGTGAGGCGTGTTGTATTCATCAAGCATTATGTGAGCCATCTCAACAAGAGTCATGTTCTTGCGCTCCACGACGCCATTCTGCTGAGGAGTGTATAGGGAAGATAACTCATGAGTAATACCAAGTTCATCAAGATAGTCATCAAGACCGGTCTTCTTGAACTCGGCCCCATTGTCACTCCGGATAAGCTTGATCTTCACACCGAAATTCGTCGAGGCCCTTGAAGAAAACCATTTGAAGACTTCTTGCACTTCAGTTTTGCAAGTGATGATATGCACCCAGGTGTAACGAGAATAATCATCAACAATAACGAAGCCATATAGAGATGCTGCATTTGTTAGTGTGGCATATTGAGTGGGGCCAAAGAGGTCCATGTGAAGCAATTCAAAAGGATGAGAGGTAGTCATGATATTCTTTGAGGGATGCTTGGATCTGGTCATCTTTCCAGACTCACAAGCCCCGCAAAGATGATCTTTAAGGAATTTGACACCCTCGATGCCAATGACGTGCTTCTTCTTCACAAGTGTGTGCAAGTTCCTCGTGCCAGCATGGCCGAGTCGTTAATGCCAAAGCTAGCCTTCTGAAGTTTTTGCAAGTAGACATGTGGCAGGCTGTGGTCCTGCAGAGAAATCAACAATATACAGTCTCCTCTCCTAAAGCTTCGAAGACTTTGGATTTGTCAGATTCCATGAGTACTATGCAATGATATTTGTCGAAGATGACAACCATATCAAGATCACAAAGCATTGAGTCAGACATGAGGTTGAATCCGAGAGATTCGACAAACATGACTTTGTCCATGTGTCGATCCTTGAGATTGCAACCCTACCAAGACCCAATACCTTTATTTTTCCTTTGTCAGTGTAGGTAATATGCTTCAGATGCAATGGAGATAAAGCAGAGTCCATCAGTAAGTTCTTGTCACCAGTCATGTGGTTTGTACATCCACTATCGAGGACCCACTCAATAGCTTTGAGAGATTCATCCTGCGGAAGAATTAGTGCATTTTATGAACTCATATACTTCAGGGTGAGGAATATGACATCAAATTCGTCAGATAGAATTTCATCAAGTAGTACAATAGATACATCAATATAAGGACGTGAGAAATGAGTACTCATTTCTTCATGATTAGCTTGCATCCTTTCAAGCATTCTCAGGTCTCCAACAAATTCTTCAGACGTTCAAGTTCGTCTGGAGACCTGACCCTGCATAAGAGATTAGTTCTTTTTCTTCACCACCCACATCTGGAGGGGTGGTAAAGAGTTCATCATTCTGCAAGATCGATATGAGAAAGGTGGCATTGAAGCCAGTGCACTTTGTGTCAAAAAGGAGGGGTTAGAGTATGAATATGAGTAAGCAGAGAAATTCTTCGAGGACTTATAAACATAATGATTTGAAGAATAATGCACATATTCATGACCCTTAGATTTTCCCTGCGAAACATACATTAGCACGATGAGGGTCATATGAGGAATTTGATCCATATGAGGATGATACGTCTCCAACGTATCTATAATTTATGAAGTATTCATGCCATGTTTACAACAATTTTATATGGTTTTGGTATGATTTGCATGGAACTAACCCGGACTGGCGTTGTTTTCAAGAGAACTACAGTGGTGTTGTTTTTTGTGCAGAAATGAAAGTTCTCCAAATGAGCTGAAACTTTTGGACAATTTTTTTGGAACAAAAGAGACCCCTGAAGCTTCGTGGGAGGGCTATAAGAGCCATGGGGAGGGCACAACTCACCAGGGCGTGCTTGGAGCCTAACCCGAGGCGTGGTGGGTTGTGCTCACCTCGAGGCCCATCTTAGCGTGAAACCAACGCCAAAAAATCCTATAAATATAGAAACCCCCAGAAATAACCCTAGATCAGAAGTTCCACCACCGCAAGACTCTGTAGCCAGGAAAAACCAATCTAGACCCTATTTCGGTACTCTTCCAGAGGGGGAAATCATCACCGAAGGCCATCTTCATCATCCCTATGGTCTCCATGATGACGAGGGAGTAGCCCACCCTCGGGGCTGAGGGTTTGTACTAGTAGCTATGTGTTTAATCTCTCTCTCTCTCTCTCTCGTGTTCTTGAGTTGGCACGGTCTTGATGACTCGCGAGCTTTGTTAATATAGTTGGATCATATGGTGTTTTCCCCTCTATCTTGTTGTGATGAATTGAGTTTTCCCTTTGAGATTTCATTTTATCAGTTTGAATACTTTTATGGATTTGAGAGCACTTGATATATGTCTTGCATATGAATACCCATGGTGATAATGGGGTATTATATTGATTCACTTGATATATGTTTTGGCACTCAACTCGCGGATTCCCGAGGTGAAATTGGGGTAATCTATGCATAGGGGTTGATGCATGTTTTCATCCTTGTTTCTCCAGTAGAAATCTTGGGGTACTCTTTGAGGTTCTTTGTGTTGGATCGAGTATTATGAATCTGAAATTGTTTGATGTGTATCATATAATTAACTCATGGATACTTGTGGTGACATTGGAATATCTAGGTGACATTTGAGTTGGCTGATGTGTATCATATGGTGTTATTTTGGTACGAACTCTTGGATAGATCAAACGGAAAGAATAACTTTGTCTTTCTTAGTACGAACTCTTGAATAGATTGAACAAAAAGAATAACTTTAAGGTGGTTTCCTACCCTACAAAATTTTTCTTCTTATGTTCTCCGATAGATAAGAACTTTGAAGTGATTCTTCATCGCACATTGAGGGATGGTTATTTGATCCAATTAGATTAGCATTGTTGAGAGATTGCACTAGCGAAAGTACGGACCCTAGGTCTCATTTTCAAGCATTGCAATACTGTTTGTGCTCACTTTTATCGTTCGCTACCTTGCTGTTTTTATTTATTCAGATTATAAAATATATTTCTACCATCCATATAACACTAATAGCACCATCTCTTCGCGGAACTAGTGCACCTTACAATTTGCCATTGTATTGGGTGTGTTGGGGACACAAGAGATTTCTTGTATTTGGTTGCAGGGTTGTTTGAGAGAGACCATCTTCATCCTACGCCTCCCACGGATTGATAAACCTTAGGTCACCCACTTGAGGGAAAATTGCTACTGTCCTACATAACTCTGCGCTTGGAGTCCCAACATGACTCTACAAGAATAAAGTTGCGTAGTAGACATCAAGCTCTTTTCTGGCGCCATTCCCAAGGAGGTGAGTGCTTGAAGGTATATCTTTAGTTCTTGCAATTGAATCTTTTAGTTTCTTGTTTATCACTAGTTTGGCTTATAAAAAGAAAATTATAGAAAAAATGGATTTGAGGTGGTCTCATATTGTTCATCTTTATAATGTCTTTCTTGAAAATTATGAAAAGGAAATTGTGCTCAATTGATAGAATAAGAATTCAATAAAATGTTTGGCACAAAATCCATGAATGATGAGCATGATTGCAATGTTGTTAGTATGATTTCTTTCAATATCCATGATGCTAATGATATGCAAAGCCATAAGCTTGGGGATGGTATGTTTGATGAAGATGATATGTTTTGTCCCCCAAGTTTTTATGAGCAAGTTTATTATGATGAAAGCATGCCTCCTATTTATGATGATTATGGTGATGACATGTGTGCTACATTGAATAATGATAACCATGAAACTTGTCATCATGATTTTAATTTTCAATCACAAGATAGTTATTTTGTTGAGTTTGCTCCCACCACTATTGATAAGAAGAAATTTGCTTATGTGGAGAGTGAAATTTCTATGCTTGTAGATCATGAAAGGAATGCTTTATATGATAGTTCTATTGTTGAATTCATTCATGATGATACTTAAAATTACTATGAGAGAGGAACTTATGCTTTTACATATCTCACTAATATCAAGTTTCCTCTTTATACGTTGAAAGTTTTGAAGTGATGCTTGCTTTGCCTTCCTATTGTCGGATTCCGGGCTCCGCAGACCCAACAAAGGTTCAAACTCAGGGGCGTGTGCGAAGAACTCAACCTCTCAAGCCGATCGTTCCGCTGCTCTCACAACCTAGCTCAATTAACAAGAAGGAGAAAGACATGGCAGTTTACCCAGGTTCGGGCCACCTTGCGGTGTAATACCATACTCCTGCTTTGTGGTGGATTAGCCTCGCAAGGGGCTGAGGATGAACTAGTACAATTGGAAGAACAACCTCAGGAGGTGTGTTCTTGTGATGAGCTCTTGGGGATTCCATGAACTGATCACCCGATGACTCCCCCCTTCTACTGTGGTGGCTAGGCTATATTTATAGTGGCCACGGTCCTCTTCCCTCAAAACTTAGGCGGGAAGGGATCCCACAACGGCCAAATTTGAAAGGGGACAAGAAGTACATCTGATCCTGATGAAAGGTGGTCTTCGCCTACAAAGCTGATGACCATGACATCATGGTGGGCTCGATGATGACATCCATCCTGCCGTTCTGGCGGTCCTGGTCTCGTTGCACACAAATGGCAACCTTTGGCTGATTCCTTGGGACTCCAAATCTATGCTGGCCTCCTTTGCACCAAAGAGGAAACCAGCCACTCTGGTGCCCGCTTGCGCGTGCCTGGCCTTGGTCGTCATGGCTGATGTCATTTCAACCTCATGAGGGAGGGTCTTGCATAGAAATCTCTGCTTTGTCAAGAGGCTACATGAGGTGGCCACTCCCTCAGGGGGTCCTTATGTCATCCGCCTCGCGAGGGTCTTGTCTTGTTGTGGTTGAAGATGGGCCATACCAGGCCACCGATGGAGCCATGCCATGGGCTGCAGGCAGGCAGGTCTAAGTACCCTGGTTCCCAGAACACCGACAAAAGCCCCCGGGTCCAAGGCGCGCTCGCACTTGGCTTCGAGGCGAAGCCAAAGGGTAAGTGCGGAACGCCGCGGGCCCCAATCGTGTGCGGACTGAGTCGACGTGTGGCACTTGATGGGACATGGGTGTCTCCGCTTCCCCACGCCGCCTCGACAACCGTCTGATTTGACGAGTGCCTGCCGCGAACGCAGCCTTGCCATCATTGTTCGCCGCGCTCGCCCTTTGCTCCCTTCTTCCCTTGCGAGCTTGTGCGCCCTTCTCTAGTCGCCAGACCTCGCCCATCTTCCTCCGATACCATGGCTCCGAGGTCGAAGAAGAGGAGTGGAGTCCGCGCGCCCGTGGATCCCTTGCCGGAGCTGGAGCCTGCGCTGGACCAATCGATAGTGGTAAACCAGGAAGGGTTGGACAAGGTCCGCCTGTCCCTCGTAGCCGTCTCTAATTAGTGGAAGGCGACGAAGGCTTGGTATGCTTCTCGGGCTTCGACCGTGACGGGGGCCACTGAAATTCCTCTTCATCTTCCCACCCTCTCGGCCATTCTGGTCCCTCCTTTCTCCAATTTCTTCAATGCCATGCTCTCGCATTACCAGATCCAGGAATTGCACCTGGATCCCGCCTCCATCATCCTCCTTTCCATCTTCACCTTCTTGTGCGAGGCCCTCATGGGCATTGCCCCCTTCGTGGCCTTGCTCCGCCACTTCTTCTCGCTCCATCTTGTCGACGACCAACAACACTCCGGGTGCGTGTTGTTCCAAGTGGTGGCGGCGATGGCAGGATCCGGCAGGCTTCGGCATTGACTTCTCATTTCGCACAGACACCACGGGGTTTTGGAAGTGGGTTGTGTATGTGGACGCTGTTGTGCTCAGCCCCCTGCTCCTTCTTCCGCGCACTCCGGCGATCCCAAGCTCTGGCTGGGGGCATGCAGAGCTAGTCAACCGTCGGCTTGGGCGCATCTTGTCCAGGTTGGCTAAGCTGAGGGAGGCAGGTGTGATGCTGTCGATGGTGGCGAGGGAGTTCATCCGGCAGCACATCGCGCCGCTTCAGCGCCATTTGCACCCCATGTGCACCTTCACGGGCCCAAAGGATCCCATTAGGCTTCAGGAGACTTCGCTTCCCTCCAAGACACTAGGCACCATGCTTGAGCTCTTGGGCAACCCGGCTCTTGCCGCGCTCCCTATTGAGGGAGGGGGGGGGTCCTCTTGTACCATTTGTCGAACGTCGAGGATTTCGTCAGGCAGATGCCGCGCTTCGACGAGTGGGGGCTGCTTCCCGCGGGCCAGGAGGGACCTCGTGAGAACCCCGTTGTCGTGGCCCCCGTGCTTGGCCTTCGGAAGGTGGTGGTGACACACGCGCCGTCGACTGCTCCCGAGGTGGCCCCGGGAGTCCCGACGCCTCCTGATGCTCCCGAGGCGACCATTGGGGGCCAGGCGCCGCCAGATGCTCCTGAGGTGACTCCTCATGGCCCTGAGGACGTCCCGAGGGGAGCCCCTTCCATAGCCGCGATTGTCTCCCCTGCCTCCGAGGGCAGCACGCCTCTCTCTGGTATGCCTCCTCCGACCGTCGAGGTCTCCCACAAGAGGAGATTCAGGAGCTGTCGCGGTGTCGCCCCGCAGCCCCTGAAACAGAGGATATGGGTGGCCGATGATGAGTTAGTACCTTTTCCCTTGGATTCTTGTGTTATGGGTTCCCTCCTGACATTTACCCTTCAGGCTTCCTCCTTTCCAGACGACGATCCTGCTCATGATGCGTCCTCCGAGGGCCCTAGAACCGGCCATCGCCCCAAGCGTCCTGAAGCAGGCAGCCGCCCAGGAGGTGGTGCCGCCTGAGGGAGATTGTGTGCCCGTTCTCCTGGCGCCTTATCGTCATAGCTGCCCCCGTAACGCGGGGGCCGCACTAGGTGCCCTTCCAATGATCCTTCCGAGCAGTTGGGTGGCTCATGTGGCGGCTTCATCTTCGAGTGGCGGAGCTGTGCCCAACTATGTGGAGCCCGAAGCCCAAGCGGTGGCCGGAGTGGCTCCAGCCACCGAGCCCTTGCCGAGGACAGGCGGATTGCCCCACTCCTCTCGAGCGAGCCATGGCACAGAAGGGAGGCCGGGCCAAGTGCTGGAGCTTGCGCATGGGCGGAGGGCCGTCCACCACAACCTCCTCCAGGTAGCTGCGGGCGTGCTCGGCCAGCTTGGAGCAGAGCTTGCTGATGTTGACTCTCGCCTTGAGGTGAAAAACCTCTGAGTGGCACGCGAGTGGCATCAGCTAAAGGTCGCGGTCAATCTTGCGCACACGCAGCATGAGTGAACCCGCATGGATGTCGAGGGGTCTCTTGCAGCCTCTCGCGAAGCCTACGTCCATGTTGAGGAGGGAGCGCGAGCCGCAGAGCAGCGCCGTGAGGCGGCCGAGGAGCGCGAAAAGGAGCTCCGAGTCTTGAATGCTGACCTTGAACGTCAGGTCCAGAAATGCAAGGCCGCCCTTGCGGTGCGGACAAGCGAGGCCCCTGCTGACGCGTCCGAGGCTCAGGGTCATGAGGAGGTGCTGGCACTCGAGGCAATGGTGCAAAGCTTGGAGGCAACCGGCTGGAGGTGATGGAGTGCCAAGTAAGCTCGGCTGAGGAAGCCCATGCTTCCCGGGAGGCAAGGATTCAGCTGGAGGTCGACCGGAAGGTGGTGCAGATTCGACAATCCCTTGCCATGGAGTATCACCGAAAGTTGGGGCTTCAAGAGGACCGCTTCAAGCAACGGCAGGCCGAGCTGCAAGGCAAAGCCGACGCTCTCCAAGCCCAGCTTGCCGCGGCAGAGCAGCACGGGAAAGCCATTGAGGAAGCCTGAGCCATTGTCGAGGCCGAGCTGTCCTCTCTTCGCCATCAGGTCATGGGCATTTCATCCCTTGTGGAGAGGGCGTCGGCCGACGCAAACCACCACCGGACGCTGCAGCGGAGCACTCGAAGATGCTTGATGACCTTAGGGTGAGGGCCAATCACGCCTTGGACGTCATGCAAAGAGAACATCTCCAGCCCACACGAGGCCGACGATGCTGGCTACCTGCACTTCTTCATGCAAGTCGTGACCTGCCTTGAAAGCAAGGCTGCGAGGGCTCGCCAGCTCGCCAAAGAGAAGAGCCGGGATCTTCTTCGGCGTGCGTTCTCGTGCGTCTTCACTTACCTTCTCAGCCGGGATCTGGGTTTTGACTTCAATGCCGCGATAGACTCCTGCCCATACGGTGAACCGTTATGTGATGAAGTTGGAGCATGATTTATTATTGATTGTCTTCCTTATGAGTGGAGGTGGGGATCGTGCGATGGTTAACTCCTACGAACCTTTCCCCTAGGAGCATGCGTGTAGTACTTTGTTTTGATAACTAATAGATTTTTACAATAAGTATGTGAGTTCTTTATGACTAATGTTGAGTCCATGGATTATACATACTCTCACCCTTCCACCACTGCTAGCCTCTCTAGTACCGCGCAACTTTCGCCCGTACCATACACCCACCATATACCTTCATCAAAACAGCCATCATACCTACCTATTATGGCATTTCCATAGCCATTCTGAGATATATTGCCATGAAACTTTCCACCGTTCCATTTATTATGACATGCTCCATCATTGTCATATTGCTTTGCATAATCATGTAGTTGCCATCGTATTTGTGGCAAAGCCACCATACGTTATTCTTTCATACATGTCGCTCTTGATTCATTGCACTTCCCGGTACACCACCGGATGCATTCATATAGAGTCATATTTTGTTCTAAGTATCGAGTTATAATTCTTGAGTTGTAAGTAAATAAAAGTGTGATGATCTTCATTATTAAAGCATTGTCCCAGTGAGGAAAGAATGATGGAGACTATGATTCCCCCACAAGTCGGGATGAGACTCCGGACAAAAAAAAAGAAAAAAAAGAGGCCAAAAAATGAGAAAGGCCCAAATAAAAAAAATAAAAAAAATGAGAGAAAAGGAGAGAAGTGGCAATGCTGCTATCCTTTTACCACACTTGTGCTTCAAAGTAGCACCATGGTCTTCATGATAGAGAGTCTCCTATGTTGTCACTTTCATATACTAGTGGGAATTTTCATTATAAGAACTTGGCTTGTATATTCCAATGATGGGCTTCCTCAAAGTACCCTAGGTCTTCGTGAGCAAGCAAGTTGGATGCACACCCACTTAGTTTATTTTGAGCTTTCATACACTTATAGCTCTAGTGCATCCGTTGCATGGCAATCCCTACTCACTCACATTGATATCTATTGATGGGCATCTCCATAGCCCGTTGATACGCCTAGGTTATGTGAGACTATCTTCCTCCTTTTTTGTCTTCTCCACAACCACCAATTCTATTCCACCTATAGTGCTATATACATGGCTCACGCTCATGTATTGCATGAAAGTTGAAGAAGTTTGAGAATACTAAAGTATGAAACAATTGCTTGACTGAAACTGGGGTTGTGCATGATTTAAATATTTGGTGTGATGAAGATAGAGCATAGCCAGACTATATGATTTTGTAGGGATAGATTTCTTTGGCCATGTTATTTTGAGAAGACATGATTGCTTTGTTAGTATGCTTGAAGTATTATTGTTTATATGTCATTATTAAACTTTTATTTTGAATCTTATGGATCTGAATATTCTTGCCACAATAGAGAAGATTACATGGATAAATATGTTAGGTAGCATTCCACATCAAAAATTCTGTTTTTATCATTTACCTACTCGAGGACGAGCAGGAATTAAGCTTGGGAATGATGATACGTCTCCAACGTATCTATAATTTTTGATGTATTCATGCCATGTTTATAATATTTCTACATGATTTTGGTATGATTTGGTTATAACTAACCTGGACTAACGTTGTTTTCAGCAGAACTACCGTGGTGTTATTTTTCTACAGAAATAAAAGTTCTCAGAATGCGCTGAAAATCAACGGAGATTTTTTCTAGAAAATACAAAAAATACTAGAATGAAGAGTTACCGGAGGGGAGTCCCATGGGGCCCATGAGGGTGGAGGGCACCCCCACCCCCCTAGGGCACGCCCCTATGTTTCGTGGACTCTCCGTGGGGCCCCCTGACTTGTTCTTGATGCCAACCTCTCCTATAAATCCTCAAACCTCCAAAAAATAACCTAGATCGAGAGTTCCGCCGCCTCAAGCCTCTTTAGCCACCAAAAACCAATCGAGACCCTGTTCCGGCACCCTGCCGGAGGGGGGATCCATCACCGGTGGCCATCTTCATCATCCCGGTGCTCTCCATGACAAGGAGGGAGTAGTTCACCCTCGGGGCTGAGGGTATGTACCAGTAGCTATGTGTTTAATCTCTCTCTCTCTCATGTTCTTGATTTGGCATGTTCTTGATGTACCTCGAGCTTTGCTATTATAGTTGGATCTTATGATGTTTCTCCCCCTCTACTCTCTTGTAATGGATTGAGTTTTCCCTTTGAAGTTATCTTATCGGATTGAGTCTTTAAGGATTTGAGAAGACTTGATGTATGTCTTGCATGGGATACTCGTGGTGACAATGGGGTATTCTATTGATTCACTTGATGTATGTTTTGGTGATCAACTTGCGGGTCAGTGACCTTGGGAATATATGCATAGGGGTTGGCACATGTTTTCGTCATGCATCTCTGGTAGAAATTTTGGGGCACTCTATGAATTTCTTTGTGTTGGTTTGAATAGATGAATCTGAGATTGTGTGATGCATATCATATAATCATACCCACGATACTTGAGGTGACACTGGAGTATTTAGGTGACATTAGGGTTTTGGTTGATTTGTGTCTTAAGGTGTTATTTTACTATGAACTCTAGGGCTGTTTGTGACACTTATAGGAATAGCCCAATGGATTGATCGGAAAGAATAACTTTGAGGTGGTTTCGTACCCTACAATAATCTCTTTGTTTGTTCTCCGCTATTAGTGACTTTGGAGTGACTCTTTGTTGCACATTGAGGGATTGTTATATGATCCAATTATGTTATCCTTGTTGAGAGAACTTGCACTAGTGAAAGTATGAACCCTAGGCCTTGTTTCGAAGCATTGCAATACCGTTTGTGCTCATTTTTATCATTAGTTACCTTGCTGTTTTTATATTTTCAGATTAAAAAACCTATATCTACCATCCATATTGCACTTGTATCACCATCTCTTCGCCGAACTAGTGCACCTATACAATTTACCATTGTATTGGGTGTGTTGGGGACACTGTCGGTGTCAAAACCGGCGGATCTCGGGTAGGGGGTCCCGAACTGTGCGTCTAAGGCTAATAGTAACAGGAGGCGGGGACACGATGTTTTACCCGGTTCAGGCCCTCTCTATGCAGGTAATACCCTACTTCCTACTTAATTGATCTTGATGATATGAGTATTACAAGAGTTGATGTACCACGAGATCGTAGAGGCTAAACCCTAGAAGCTAGCCTATGATTATGATTGTTCTCGTCCTATGGACTAAACCCTCCAGTTTATATAGACACCGGAGGGGGCTAGGGTTACATTAGGTCAGTTACAAAGAAGGGAATCTACATATCCAAATTGCCAAGCTTGCCTTCCACGCAAAGGAGAGTCCCACCCGGACACGGGACGAAGTCTTCAATCTTATATCTTGATAGTCCAACAGTCCGGCATAAGCATATAGTCCGGCTGTCCGAGGACCCCTAATCCAGGACTCCCTAAGTAACCCCCGAACCAGGCTTCAATAACGATGAGTCCAGCGTGCAGATTGTCTTCGGCATTGCAAGGCGAGTTCCTTCTCCGAATTCTCCATTGTACCTGTTATAACAAGCAGTGTCCGGCTTCCCATTTAATGTTACCCTCATCGGCTTCTGTACCTTAACAGTATCAGCCTCCAAGTGTCGAGCGAATGCGAAAAGCCGAGGCATTTTTACAATTGCTACCCTGACCATGTAAATAAATCGTCTATCAAAGAGATGGGGATCCTCAGATCCAAATCACAGCATCTTTCCCGAGCGAGGATTCATTAGAGCGCACCCGAAAACACCATCCCATCATGGCCGGCCACCGCTGCTCTTCCTCCCGCCCCTATAGCGCTAAGCAAGGTGACTGGGAGAGGTGTGCGGTATACCATGGCTAATTGGTGAGGTTGCAGACCCAGGGGTTTCTTCCACCTGCATATCTTGTCCCCGTTCGGGCCGGATTAGCCACCTTTGACGACGGGGAGCAAGCGGAGAATTTTTCCAACCCATCCAGGGGAGCGAGTGTGCCTTGTCCTTACTTGCTGAGGGGCATCGTATTTCCAATCCATCCATTCCTTTGCGGGCTCCAGGAGTATTATGGGCTCCAGTTGCACAATTTTACCCCTGCCTCTATCCTGCACATCGCAGGTTATGTCTCCCTTTGCGAGTTATTTCTGGGTTGCGAAGCTCATTTCGAGCTATGGAAGAGGCTATTCTGCCTCGCCCCCCTCAATCAGGACGGATCAATATTCCAAGTGGGCGGAGCCAAAATATGGGGCATCACCGGGACCAGATACTTGTCCGCCACCACGAAGAAGGTATCCGAAGATTGACCTTCTGAGTGGTTTTATATAGAGGAAGTCTCCCTTCCTGACCCTATCCAAATGGGTCTTCCTGAGTTCACAAATGCTCCATTGAAGAAGCACCGTAGCTGGCGCCCTCGAAGCTCCAAGGAGGAAGATAGCAGAGAGGTCCTTCAACTGATGGGCAGGATAGAAACGCTTGCCCAATCCGGATTGACAATAATCGAGGTTATGTCTATATGCATAATGCGGGGGGTGCAGCCACTCCAGTATTGGGGGCGTCCCATGTGGCACTTCAACGGAGAAGACGATGCCACCCGCTGCAGCCAGAAAGGTCCGGACTCCGCCACCACTCTGGCGAAAATACTGTCCAACCTATACAAAGGGGAAGAAGAGGAGTTCATCCGCATTAAGCCATAGGATGGATTTTCCATGTAGAACCCCCCTAGCTGGGTGAGTTGCTATCCTTTACTCAACTCCATCCATTCCCGCGGTTTTTATCACAACTATTTATCTTGCCAATCCATAACAGGAAACGTGAAAAGCTATGAGGGAGGTCCACAACCCGCCTCCATAGCCAAAGGACCCCAACCGGGCCCTCGACCCCGGACTCGAAGAGGATCCAGACATATTTGTGGAGCTTGGCGGCAGGGTGTTTTACCAGGCGAGCTATGACGGCACCTTGGTGGCCATCATTGTCGACTCTCCCAGCCTCCTCCCAGCATCACATGCAAGTAAAAAGGAGACTTATCTTCCGAAAAGGATTTTACTCTTTCCGCCTTACCCACCACACATATATTATGCTATAAAGGGAAGGCCATCGGCGCGCCATGCCGAACCCGCGTCGACTCACCAACAAGGGGCGCCCAAACCAGGCAGGCTTCCAAAAAGAAAGGCGAGCAAAGACATGGCCGAGCCGCCATCGAAGAGGTATGGTTGAAAACATGCTCCGCTATTGTCATCTTAACATATAACAATATCCGCTGTGTATGGGCAGAAGGAACATTCGCCGGACTATATCCAGGGATTCTGTCCACCCCGCCTCCACTAGCCGGATTCCAGAACCGACCTCAAGGATGGAGGCTAACGCGGGGATGACACCGGATGGTCCTCCTATAGAGGATTCGGATAGAATATCCGCTACAAATTCCGAGGTGGAGAGCGCTATGAATCATCGGCGTCGGCGGGCCGCACTCTGCGACCCTAGTTTTTCCGAAGAGACTTTCAATGCCTTCAACTCAGGAGACGCGTACATCCGAGCTGCGCAAGATGGGCTTGCTAGAGCTACAAACCAGTATTTAAAAGATATATGGGTAAGCAAAATCTGATAATTATGTATATCAGTAGCCCTTGAGACTTGAAACAGTTGGGGCAACTGATTTAAGGATCAGTGTATGAACAGGTTCTTACAGAGAAGAATACCCTTTTGTCTCAAGAGCCGGAGAAGTGTCAAGCCCGGCTAAGGGCTGCCGCTGCCGAAATGGAGGAATCCAAGAAGGCCTCATCTGGTAATATTCCTCTCTATCGAGAAAAAACGTAAGTACGTGTACCAGGTGGTGTTTGGCACGTTGCAGATCTGACAATAGATTCCGCAGATAAGTCCAGAGTGAATCCGGAGATCCTACAAGAGGATGAACAAAGAATGCAACGATAACTAGAAGCTGGCGAGCGTGTACTTACACGGGTCAGGCAGGAGAAAAACGATCTCCAAGATGCCAATACCCGACTGAGCATAGAATTGCAAGATGTTCGGGCTCAGCTAGCTGACTCCGTGAAGGAGAATAGAAGGCTTCAACATGACATTTTTAGTATGTGCTCAAACGAACCTTTATATAGTTCGGTGAAGAAATGGGCTAACAGAGTTATGTCTATAGATATGCTGACCGTTCGTCCCGAAGAAGAGATGCCCGGATCCTCAAGCGATCTGGTGCAAGAGCTTTCGCAACTGCACAGACAAGTTCGGCAGGTAATGCAGGGTGTCGCCAAGGCCTTGTGGCCATCCGCCTCCCTGTCGGGAAGCATGGGGGAGCTTGTTCAGCTACTCAAGGGAGCATGGTGGCGTTTCTGACTATGGAAGATATCTGCCTGCCGACAAGGTGCGAGGGAAGCTTGGGCCATGGTAAAAACACGGTATACTAAGGCCGGATGGGAATGGGATTCCCGTTAGTCTGGTATATGACCAGGTAGGATTAGCCGCAAAGTATTCCCAACAGGATTGTAGGCTAGACAGCCTATTGGATGGCATAGAAGAAGAAGTAGGTGAGTCTAAGTGACTATGTACTTCAATTGACATATTTGTCCCTAGCCATATTGTAAATCATTTGTCATGGTGGACCTTTTCGCTTCAACCTTCGAACCCAACAGTCCGGAGTGTTTACGAATACCCGCTCAGTTATGTAAACTGGGGTACGCGTGGAAACCAGGCGTAGGGGTCATAATTGCTTGAACAGACAAGTACCCAACTAGCTATGTTATATTACATGGATAGTAAGAAACATGTTTCAGAGAGAATAGTTTTGTTAGGGGTTTCTTTCCCTGGGTACGTATACGCATGCATTAATGTGCATGTCCAAACTACGAGCAAAAATGCAGTATATGAAACATCTGGGGGTTTATAATGTAATAGGTAAAAACATCTTTAGTTAACCGACCAAATATTCTCTTAAGAATGCTAGATTTCGGCTTCACCTAGTCTGAGGTAGACATCCGGCATACCCGACAGTAACAATCGTAGAGGTGCTCCCCTTATGCCCTAGCCGAACTAACGAGAACGTAGGGCATAAACACAGGAGCCAGGCAACCCAGCTTGGCCAAAACTTAAGTAATATCGATGCATATAATGGTGAAGAAAAGGTACATATGGAAAAGTTACACATATGCAGTGGGCGTGATGCCCGAAAGATAATTATGTTAAGCTTCTGTATAGGAAGCCCCCGGGTATAATGAGCGCACATACTTGAAGATTAGCGTGTCGCAAGTGTGTAGTTGAGTCACACCTAAAGCTTTAGATCCATGAAAAGAAATAGAGAGGATATAACTGAAATAAATAAAAAAAGAAAGAAAGAGGCGGAAGGGAGGGGACGAACACAGAGTTCGACGCTAGGCATAGAATCTTCGGAGTCTGGCCGCGTTCCATGGGTTCGGCTCGAGTTGGTTATCTGATGCATCATGCAGGCGGTACGCTCCTCCGGTGAGAACCTTATCAATGATGAAGGGACCCTCCCACTTGGGCTTGAGCTTGTCCTTTTTCTTCTCCGGTAGGCATAGAACAAGTTCGCCAACATTATAAGTTTTGGCCTGTACTTCTCTGCTTTGATACCTGCGAGCATGTTGCTGATAGAATGCGGAATGGGCTTTTGCAATGTCGCGCTCCTCCTCCAGGGCATCTAAATTGTCCTGCCATTCAAGCTCGGCTTCTCTCTCTTTATACATGCGCACTCGAGGTGAGTCATGAATAATATCGTAGGGTAAAACCGCCTCTGCGCCATACACCATGAAGAAGGGTGTGTATCCGGTAGTGCGATTTGGCGTGGTCCGCAGCCCCCATAGTACGGAGTCAAGCTCCTCGACCCAGTGCGTGTCTGATTCCTTCAGAGACCGCACTAGTCTGGGTTTGATGCCGCTCATAATAAGACCGTTCACTCGTTCGACTTGCCCATTTGTTTGAGGGTGATAGACGGAGGCGTAATCGAGCTTAATGCCCATGTTGCTGCACCAAGTGTTCACCTCGTTGGCTGTGAAATTGGAGACATTATTGGTGATGATGCTGTGGGGGACACCATAGCGGTGCACGACCCCTGATATGAAGTCTATCACTGGTCCGGATTCGGCCGTTTTGACTGGTTTGGCCTCTATCCATTTGGTGAATTTATCCACCATGACCAACATGTATTTTTTCTTATGGCTTCCTCCTTTAAGGGTTCCAACCATATCAAGCCCCCAGATAGCAAAAGGCCAAGTTATGGGGATTGTTCGGAGAGCTGTGGGCGGCATATATATGGCTTTGGTTGGCGAAGAGCTGGCAACCGATGCAATGTTGGACGAGGTCCTGTGCGTCTGCTTGGGTTGTCGGCCAGTAGAAACCTGTACAGAAGTCCTTGATTACAAGGGCCCGAGCTGCAGTGTGGTGGCCGCCGAGTCCAGCATGAATTTTGGCCAAGAGCTGCCGCCCTTCCTCTTTGGAGATGCATCTTTGAAGCACTCCGGTGGTGCTTTTCTTATAAAGATCTCTCTCGTGGACCTTATAGGCTTTGGAGCGCCGCACAATGCATCGTGCCTCATTTTGATCCTCGGGGAGTTCTTTTCTATTTAGGTAGGCCAGGAAGGGCTTGGTCCATGGGGCGATGATAGCCATGATTAAATGAGCCGAAGGTGTTATTTCGGTGTTAGAGCCTCGATTATGTCAGTGTGTTCGGAATCTGGGGTTATGATCGGGTCCGGACTAAAATTGCCGGTCTCCCCTTGCCACACCACGGATGGCTTGAAAAGCCTTTCCAGGAAGATGTTAGGTGGGACAGGGTCGCGCTTAGCGCCAATGCAGGAGAGGATATCTGCCGCTTGATTGTTTTCCCGAACCACATGATGAAATTCAAGCCCCTCGAATCGAGCTGACATTTGAAGAACGACATTGCGATAAGCTGCCATTTTCGGATCCTTGGTGTCGAAGTCTCCATTTATTTGAGATATTGCGAGGTTTGAGTCCCCACGCACTTCTAGGCGCTTAATGCCCATGGAGACATCCATCCGAAGACCATGCAACAGAGCCTCGTATTCGGTTGCATTGTTGGAGTCTGTGTATAGTATTTGAGTACGTATTGGACTGTATCTCTAGTGGGGGATGTCAAGACAACACCCGCTCCCAGACCGGCCAACATTTTAGAGCTGTCAAAGTGCATGATCCAATTGGAGTATGCATCATACTCTTTAGGAAGTTCGTCTTCTATCCATTCGGCGATTAAGTCAGCCAGTACTTGTGATTTAATGGCCTGCCATGGTTTATATGTAATGTCGAACGGGAGGAGCTCGATGGTCCACTTAGCAATCCGGCCCGTTGCATCGTGGTTATTTATTATGTCACTGAGTGGTACTTCGGAGGCCACCGTGATTGAACAATCTTGAAAGTAGTGTCGTAGTTTCTGGGATGCCATGAAGACCGCGTATGCTATCTTTTGATAATGTGGGTACCATGATTTGCATGGTGTGAGGACAGTTGATACATAGTATACCGGCTTTTGAAGCGGGAATTTATGTCCGTCCTCCTCTCGTTCGATGACGAGCACTGCGCTTACAGCTTGATGTGTTGCGGCTATATATAACAGCATGGGTTCACTAATGTTTGGTGCGGCCAGGATTGGGTTGTTGGCCATGATGGCCTTTATTTCTTCCTGTCCGTCCGTGGCCGCATCCGTCCTCTCAAAGTGTTTGATGCATCGAAGAAGGCGATAAAGAGGTAGTGCCTTTTCTCCCAATCGGGAGATAAAGCGGCTTAAGGCAGCCACACATCCAGTTAGTTTCTGGGTTTGTTTGAGGTCTGTTGGGGTAGCGAACTGTGACAAAGCTCGGATTTTAGTCGGGCTTGCTTCAATTCCTCTATTGGAAATGATGAAGCCCAAGGGCTTTTCGGCGGGGACGCCAAAAACGCATTTTTCCGGATTGAGCTTGATGTCATATGTTTAGAGGTTGTCGAATGTGAGCCTCAGGTCGTCTATTAAAGATTCACTACAAAAAAAGACACATCTGTGACATTTTGGGCCGAACGAATTTTTTTCCTCTCATACATATGACACTTTATGACGATAATTGTGACAAAACCCGGTATGATCATAGATGTGGTGGGCTCCTACTTCTATGACAAAAAATCATGACAGAAAATGGGCTTTTCATCCTGGGCGGGCCAGAGGCGCAGCTGCATGACATTCTTTGGGCCGTCCATGACGGAAAAAACCATGGTAGAAGCGAGGGGGAGGAAAATTTCGGGGAGTTGCCGGTTACGGTGGGACGTCGGGGGTGGAGCGATGCGCGTTTCTCTCGTACGTACGCTCGTGTGTGCAAGGCGTTGGCTCTAACTGAAGCCGAGCGAGGCATTGGGCTCTAACTGAACCCGAGCGATTGCACTGCAGGCTACGCGTTACTGAACCCGAGCGATCGATCGATGGCTGTTAACTGAACTAGATGGAGTGATTCCTTCGCTACTGCTGCTAACTGAAGCCGATCGATGCTGCCTCTGGGATGAACAGTGAGCGTTGTGGGGGGGGGGTTGGATGAACAGTGAGCGGTGGCGTTGCCTCTGGATGAACACGAACCCGTGGTGTCGAGGGGTGGATGAATAGTAGACGGTGGAGGGGTGGCCGTAGAGGGGTGGTTGAACAGGACCCCGTGGTGTGGAGGGCTGGATGAACAGTAGACGGTGGAGGGGTGGTTGAACAGTAGCCGGTGGAGTAGCGCACGGTGGAGGCTAGATGAACAGGAGCCCGTGGAGGCTGGAGGAGGTTGATGGTAGCCCGTGGAGGCTGGAGGAGGTCGACGGTGGAGATGAACAGTATCTCGTGGAGTCCCGTTTTGCGGTACGCCACACCCCTCCCCCCCATTTCGATCGTAGCGCTCCAACACAAGTCCGTTTCGTCCGTTTTGCGGTACGCCACACCCTTCCCGATGAACAGTACCCCCCTTTCGACCGTAGTGCTCCAACACAAGTCCGTTTCGTTTGTTTTGCAGTACGCCACACCCCTCCCGATCAACAGGACCCCCATTTCGACCGTTGGAGGTCCGTTTCATCCGTTTTGCGGTACGCCACACCCCTCCTGATCAACAGGACCCCCATTTCGACCGTAGGAGGTCCGTTTCATCCGTTCTGCGGTATGCCAGACCTCGTTTCCATCGCCTGTTCCGTCCAAGCCGGTTGGCTCCCACGCGTTCCGTTGCCTCCCGATGAACACACCACATTCTATTGCCTCCCCATGAACACGATGCATTCCGTTGCCTCCCCATGAACACGAGCATTCCGTTGCCTCCCCATGAACACGATGCATTCTGTTGCCTCCCCATGAACACGAGCCCTCGCTGTATGTATGCGCGACTAGGCGTTCGAGACCCCGCCCGTATGTACACATACGTGGCCGTATTTTCTTTCCTACACCCTGGCCGCTGTATGTACGTGTACATGCTACATGCGCGCATCTACTACGACACGTACGCGCCTCTACTACGACACGTGCGCGCCTCTACATCGACCAGTATATATGTACGTACAAGTTCGTGACCAGAATGACAACGCTACATACGCTTAGACCAGGTGGGTCCCGACTGTCAAGCAGTTCCTTGCGTGCGAAAATGTAGCTGGTGGGTCCCAGCAGTCAGAGGGGCGAATCATTTTTTTGCCCGGACGCACTTCTTTGCGTGCGAAGATGTAGCTGGTGGGTCCCAGCAGTCAGGGGGGCGAATCGTTTTTTTTGCCCGGACGCACTTCCTTGCATACGAAGATGTAGCTGGTGGGTCCCAGCAGTCAGGGGGGTGAATCGTTTTTTTTGCCCGGACGCACTTCCTTGCATGCGAAGGTGTAGCTGGTGGGTCCCAACAGTCAGGGGGGAAACATTTTTTTTGCTAAATATGGTGGCCCGTCCGATGGGTCCCCACTGTCAGGTGGAGGAATAATTATTTTGCGCGTAATAAGGAGGCACTTCCTTGCTGCAGCCGTGGACCCAGCTGTCAGCCTCTCCACGTACAGTCCACGTCCGATGGAAGCCGTTCCTTGACCATGTTGACCACGCCGCATCGAGAGCACCAGGGCGGTGGACGATGGCGAGGCCTAGGAAGGGGACAACGCGGAGCCGGGGAAGACGCGGCAGTGGATGCCCACGCGTAGAGGAGTACGAGGGTTCACTGGTTCGCTACGGTGTGAGACTGCCGTCGTCACAGAATAACAGGGGGTGTGGGTGAGTAGAGGGATGGCCTGGCCAGCGGTGGGAGTAGTAGGAGGCGGTGATGCCTCTGCAGCATCGCAGCCGACCACGGGAGGTAGGAGCACGAGGCACGATCGACGCTGGTTTGGGCGGCTGGAGCAAGAAGACCAGAGGTTTAAGAAGCACTACGATCGTTGGATGGACATTGTACGGTCACTTGAGCTAGAATCGTGCATATTGACTAAGTTGACAAAGCCCTCCGTCCCCGTCAACTTAGTAGGCCCACAAGTCAGCCTGCCACTATACTGGGTCCCAGCTAACAGGGGGAGTATTCATTTTTTTTGTGCGTAATAAGGAGGCACTTCCTTGCGTACGAAGATATAACTGGTGGGTCCGAGCTGTCAAAGCCGGCCGCGGGGAGGAGGGAGCAGGCAGTCCCGCCGGCGCTTGTTTGAGCGGCTGGAGCAGGAAGAGCAGAGATTGAAGAAGCACGACGGCCGTTGGATGGCCATCCAACAGTCACTGCTTGTGCGTCAACCTTTTTTTAGGAAAGCCTCAAATCTGTGGAAAACAGCATACAACCCATCTGCCATTATTTTTAATAATTTACAGCCCATTTGCTAATTCTTAAGGTTTTTTTGGAGCCCATATTCTTTTTGTTAGCATTACAGCCCATATTGTGGCCACGGTTAAAAACTTATACGAAATTTTGCATATTTCGGTGCGGTCCGAACTGTTTTTAATCCCGAAATTTCGACTCACATTCAAACTGATTTTAAAAATAAATGTATATCAATATAAAATCCAACAAATTCTCCACGCATAAAATTAATGTAATTTAAAATCTCAAATGAAAAAAAAGATATTTGAAACTAACTGCCGGTTTGATGTGTTTTAAAAATGTACAACCCATTTCTCATTACTGATGGGCCATTTTCTCGGCCAGCCGAATGAAAGCTCTCCTCGTCTTGAAAGATTTGCAGCCCAACAGGCCTGATAAAGCGACTTACTTGGCAAATCACAAAAAAACTGGGCTGTGGCCGTGGACCCAGCTGTCAGCCTCTACACGTACAGTACTCTCCCGATGGAATGTCGTTGACCACATTGACCATGCAGCGCCGAGAGCACCAAGGCGGTGGACGACGGTGAGGCCTAGGAAGGGGACGACACGGAGCCGGGGAAGACGCGGCAGTGGATGCCCACGCGGAGAGGAGTACCAGGGTTCACTGGTTCGGCTGCAGTGTGAGGCTGCCGTCACCGCAGGGCCTGGCTAGCGGTGGGAGTAGTAGGGGGCGATGAGGCCTCAACGGCAGCACAACCAACTACTAGAGGCAGGAGCAGGCGGTCTCCCCGGCGCTGGTTTGGGCGGCTGGTGCAAGAAGAGCAGCGATTGAAGAAGCAGCAGGACCGTTTGATTCAAATCCAACGGTTACTGCTGCTAGAATTGTTTGTTGACTAAGTTGACAAGCCCTGCGTACGCGTCAATGTAGTAGGCCCACATGTCAGCCTCCCAACCGGTGCGCCCCAGATGTCAGTGGGAGGAATCATTTTTTTCGCGTAATAAGGAGGCAGTTGATTGCGTGCGGCCAGGCTAGCGGAGGGAGTAGGGTGGGCCAGGGAAGCCTGCGCGGCATCACAGCGGGCCACAAGAGGAGGGAGCAGGCAGTCCCGCCGGCGCTAGTTTAGGCGGCTGGAGCAGGAAGATCAGAGATTGAAGAAGCACGGCGGCTGGAATCATGTGTACACTGACAAAGCCGTGCGTAAACAAGTCAGCCTCGAAATCTGTGGCGTGTACAGCCCATTTGCTATTATTTTTATAATTTTTACTCATTTTATAATTCATATGGAATTTATTACAACCCGTTTTCCATTTTTAGAATTGCCGCCCATTTTCTGGTCAGTACCAGGGTCAAAAAATTAACTAAATATGTGGGAAATTTTTGCTAGGGAACGAAATATTCTTAATCCAAAAATTAATAGCCATACTAAAACAAATTTAAAAATAAGTTAGTACTATGTCATGTTAAATCCAATGAAATACGTATAAGATATCAGTGAAGAACAAAATTCAAAAATAACTAATATCCCATTTGCTCGTCTTGAAAGATTTGCAGCCCAGTAATTCGGAGAAAACAAATAGGCCTAGCTTCGGTATTCTTCAAAAAGAAATACTGGGCTACCTATTTTCCCAAAGAACTGGTGCATGAGCATTTAGCTTTATTTATTTATTTACTTATTTATGTTTAGGGGACCATGAGCATGTACCTGGGCCGGATTCATGTGAGAGCGTCCCTTCCAGTTAATTATGGGCTTCTCTATTGGGCCTTCATCAGTGGGCTGCATGTTATCAACACGTGGAAAATGTGTTCCGTACGAAAAATAGTATGAGCTACGTACGGTACGGGGCACTAAAGGATCGAACCGTGCAACGACTTCCAAAACATTGTGTTTGTCATTCTAACAACACATTTATATTCAACCAACAGACGAAATATACTACTGATTGTACATTGAAAACAGCAGCAGCAGCAACCAGGGCTGGGGGTGCAACAGAAGCAGTAAGCATGCCAGAAGAGTGAAGACGCATCTCTCTCTTCCAAACCAAACATCAGCCATCATTACAAAAGGGCTACCAAAAAAGAACAAGTGTATGCATCAAACTACATAAAGATCCTACTACACCAAGTGTGCGCATCTAACTAACTGGCTCAGTTAGACGTTACTATTTATTAAGCTGTGGAGATTGGCTTACGGCTTGAACCAGATGGGTGCCTGACGGGGGAAACTTCAGCCAGCAGGTCGAAGTCTGACACTTGCGACCCTCTCTCCTACTTTGGGCTGCAGAGCGTGGCGGCACATATCAGGGTATGGTGCATGCAGAGACGCATGGTACGCTGTGTACACACAGTTTTGACTGATGAACGAAACTGCGCTGCCATCATGATCCTTGCCGTCGGTTATCTCCTGGTTAATCGGATAATTCAGTCCGACAAACAGAGAGCGTGTGCCAAGGCTACTTACCAGCCTCCAGTCAAAAATTCCTGAAGGCCCTGAGAAGCTGGGATCCTGCTCAAAGACCTTGCAGTGACTGTGATTGTAATCCGTGAAACAACACGTCCGGTATGTGCGAATGATCATCAATCTTTCACCGTCGTCTGATCGAGCCAGGAACCACCTGCAACTGCCATGCCGCTTTTCTTTGAAAGGTTCTGGGATTAGGAAGGGTAGGGACACCAGGCGGCCTACAACATCATATCAAGTTGGAGTCAAATAAAAAAGGGCTCTTGATTTAGTCAATCTTAAGAACAGCATGTTATGAGCATGAATATTTTTTTAGTAAATGTTGACAGTAATATAAGCAAGCCATCATGATATCATAGGAAAGTAACATACTGCTGTAATAGCCGTTTGTAGCGATGACTGGAGTAGGCCAGCAATATGTCCAGCTATAGAAGGAGTCGACAGCTTAAATGAAGCCCTTGTGTTCAATGGCATCAGAGAACCATGGAGGATGTATGATCCTGCGATGGACGTGCAGATTTATCCACTTACCGCAGTGACCTGTCTGATAGGCGATACCGCGGTTGAAGAACACAATTAGCCTGAAATATTTATAATTCCCAGATCTTGTGGGCACTTTGCAGATTACAACCTTGAGCAAATCAAACTTGGTATCATGTTGGCTACTGTAAGATTCCGAGTATTCTGGGCCGCGGTGCCAAAGCAGTGCAGTGTTAATCGAAGGAAGGGTGATCAATCGCTAGATGTAGACCTCCACAAGCATCCAGCTGCTGCGACCATCGACGAGCACCATCCAAGACGTGTTCATGCCGACCCAGTACATACCATTAATGTAGATGAGGCTGACGGGGATTGGATCGCAGTGAAGGGGGTTGATTCTCGCCACCCTATGATTGTTATGCTGCGTGACACGCCGTTTCTGAAGATCAGGCGACATCAGCAAGCAAGGAGCTGGCTTAAAAAGCTCCAGCCTGAGGGCTTTGAGTAAACGGTACAGCCCCAATGAGCACGCGGCGAGCGGCATGGTACTGAGATTGTCCACACGCGAAACAATGAGCTTGATTACCTTTGTGGGGAGCGAATTCCAGCCACTCTTACGGCAGACGCTGCTCGGTTCTGCCATTTTTAGTACTTGGGTTTCGGACAGGGGGGAGGCGCCTTAGCGGGGATGGAAGCTTGGACGAGATTGTGTGCGGACAAAGATGGAGAAGCGAATATGTGCTGCGGGAAGTGGACAGGTGATGATGACTACAACATGCCGCTTGACTTACGAGACAAATACCAGCAGCGTAGGGTCATATCGATGCCAGGCAACTTGCTTGAGTGATCACAGTGCTGGTACTCCCCACAGTACCTACTACAGTACTATGCCCTAGCTTGCTAGAGTAGAGTAGTAGAGTAGGACTCTGCTCTACTACTAGCACCGGAGGAGTAGTATATTCTAATCTAAAATAGTTACAAACTTCGATGCCCGATCGTGGAACGACTACGAACCATGCTCAAAGACCGTGTCTACGTGGTGTTTGGACTTAAATGCAAAATAATTAGCAAGATGCCCGTGCATTGCACGGCACACCATCATCACCAACTCGGTTTTTTGTCTACTCCTACTCCTATAAAAGACTCAGTTGGTGATGATGGAGGCGAGGAGGCGTGTTCAGCCACGCGTGCAGCGGACGACGCAACACTATTCGATTTGTTATAAAAAAGTACTTGCAGAGATAGAGACTGGCGTAACGTCCCCTACAGACACTCCCGTTTCATGGACGGCCTGGTCGATGCCTCCAAGCAGCCCTTCATCCACTGCTATGAGTGCCCGATGCCGTTTTGTGGCTCGCCGGCGGACATGGTGCATCACCTCACGGATGCGTGCAGCGGTCACTACTGGCCCTTGGCAGAGAACATCAAGTACGACACGTGCTACCGGTTCACCATGCTGGAGTCGCTGGAGGATCACCGCCGCCTGCTAGTCTCGGAGGAGGACGGCAGCGTCTTCCTCTTGATCGTGAGCACCAGCGAGGCCCGCGCAGGCCGCCGCCCCATCTTTGTAGCGTGCGTCAGGGGTGTCGCCGCTGATGCTGACACTGACACGAGGCTAGTGTACGGGTGCAAGGTCAATGTTACTACCCCTCCGGGTCACGTGGGCGGCGAAACCGGCCTCATCGGACAGACTTGGAATCTGAGGAGCTGGGACTATCCCGCTAATGTGGACATGGAAAACCCATGGCATCCGTTCTATCCTTTACCCGCTGACTCGATGCATGGGGACTCCAAGGAGGTTCACCTGGACATACGCATTATCAAGTGCACTTAGAAAACATGTAGTGTGTGTGTGGGCGCTTACGGCCCGTGTCTTTGCCGCTTTTGATTTTGTAAGCTTGTCGTTAAACTTGAGTGGCTTTCACCCCAGTCCTTCCTTTGAACTGCTCCTCTCAGTGAGCTGATGTAAGACACTTTGGGTTTCATTTGATAATGGAACCGGGGAGGAGCCTCCCTGTTCTTCTAAAAAAATATGCATTATCAAGTTAAATGTTGATCATTAGTCTTCTAAACTACTACTCCGTCCTGGTTTATTCCTCACCATTGTAATTTGTGCTAAATTTTGACCAAAGATTTAACTGATAAAATGTTACTCAAAACACTTAGGCGCGGTGCATCTAGGTGTGTAAGTCATCTTACGAAAACCAAATAATCCGAAGACACTTAGGTGCGGTGCATTAACTTCTACCTCGTTTCTTGTTTCTTGACATATCAACCAATAAGAGATAAAGAGTGTGCATGCTTTTAATGACTTGAGATATCAAACACGACACGCAGTTTTTAGTTCATTGCATGCAATACTATTAATTAGCAAATAAACATTAACGTTTATCGTTTTCTCCTCCTCCTTGGTCACGGTGCACAGAGAAATAACCACAGAGACGGAAGCGAAAAGTAAACAATCAAATAAGCATTTTTGCATTTGTTTTGCATTGAATCGTTTCACAAGCTTGACTAGTGCTGTTTTTCCACTTTTACAAAAACCGCATCGTAATGTTCAAACGTGCATTTGCATGTACATAAGTAATAGTAGTACTCCCTCCGTCTAGGTGTACAAGTCTTCCCTCCTTCTTGGTCACCGTGCACAACCAAAGATGACTTATTGACCTGGACGGAGGGAGTAGCACAGTCTGCAAGCATATATCGAGAGAGACGTGTAGTCCGATAGTATATAGTAAAGTTTGTGCTATATGCACGTACTTGCAAAATGCGTAATAATACACAACGTTTCCAAACTTTCCCTTTTACATACTTAATTAAGGACGCTAAAAATTCCTGAACGTTCGGGATTTATCATTTGCGTCCCAAAACTAATGAGATCGCCTCACGAAACAAAAATTATACTCCTCCTAAAAGCCACGGCGCTCGGAGGAGCGCTTGCAGCGCGCCACGAGTGCCCTGGTGCATGGCTGTTTCCCAGCGCGCCGACACAACGCCTCTTCCTCAGCCTCGCAACTCGCAAGGTGATGATTGGCGGATTGCCGGCGGGCGAGCGCGATCTCACCGGTGTGGTGATCCAGCGCCAACAGGTACTCCTCCTGGCTGGAAGCGTGCACCCGGTCCAGGTACCGCCAAGCGTAGATGAGGCGCTTGGGCCCAACTGCACTCAGGGTGTCGGCACGGGCGTCCTCCGCCACCCTCATAGCCGTCGCACGAGCCTTCTGCCAAAGAACCAATTGCTTGACTCTCTCGGATGCGACATAGATCTCCCAGAAAGGTTGTTGCGTGGTGCGCTTCTCTTCCTCGGCCTTCTTCTCCGCCTCTATTTTGGTGCGCTCTACTGGAGGCAAAGACTCCCACAAGGAGACATCCATTTCTTTCCAAAGCTCCTCAAGGCTGGGGGGCTCGACGGGCGGCGCGGCGTTCTCCTCGTAGCGGGGAGCCGACGCGTCCTCCGAAACGCGTGCCGGCGAGATTGAGAACGCTGAGGCGTCCACCTCGACGCGTCGCGGCGAGGAGCGGAACGCCGACGCGTCCTCCTCGACTAGTGGCGGCGAGGAACGGAACAGCGACGCGTCGCGTCACGGCGAGGAGCGGAACGCCGATGCGTCCTCCTCGACTAGTGGCGGCGAGGAACGGAACGGCGACGTGTCGCGTAGAGGCGAGGAGCGGAACGCTGACGCGTCCGCCTCGACTAGTGGCGGCAGGGAACGGAAAGGCGACGCATGACCATCTGCGCGGTGCAGCAAGGGGCTCCTAGGGCTTGGGAGGGGAGATGCCATGGTGGTCGACGTGAGAGGGAGGGGGAGGAGATAGCGATGAACGTGAACGTGAGGGGGAGGAGATAGCAATGTCGTTGGAGGCGCAGTATTTATAGCACGCAATGGAACACCTACGTAAGATATGGACTGAGCTGCACTGACTTAACTACAGGTCCAGTTGCGTCACTGACATGTGGGCCAGTACACTGCTGGGCCCGTATGTCAGTGACCCAATGCACCTGAAGTTAAGTAAAAGCTACGTGGGCATATTTGTTGGAGTAAATTACGGGGGAGCGAAGCGGTGGAAATATTGCTGGTCACAACGGATTGGACGAGCGTGGGGGGAGGAGAGTCATGCATGCAGATTTTTTCACACGGGGTGGAGTGGTGGGACCGCCGGAGGGAGAAGGAGAGTTTGGTAGGCATATTGTTTCCACACATGGAGAGGAAAAGATTTGGAGACGAACAGGCTTCCTGCAGGTATGGGGAATGGTGCATAATAAGTCATCTTGCATGTCGGGCTAGGTATAGTCTCAAGTCATTAAAAGCATACACGCCCCACACATGTTCATATTTCAACACTACAAGAAATCTGTTAATCCATGACGGATTTCTCATGACGTTCTCACAAACTGTCACGGAAACCGTCATGGATATGCAAGATGCAAATGGGCCTCAAGACGATTAACCCATTATGATGGACAACGATGGAACGTCACGAAAACCGTCACGAAAACCGTCACGAAAACCGTCACTGATCAACCAGTTGGGCCTCACATTTTTATTTATACACCATTTGGACCATCACGGGTGGCTCCTGCTGTGCGTGCCATTTTGTTTGGCCTACTTGTTAGTTGAATGCAACAGTGAATACAAAAAAAACGAACAGAGCGCGCGCGCGAGAAGGGCAATTTTAAGTCGCCAGCACGGGGAGTGAAAAATTTTAAGACAGCCCATTTAACCGCAGAGTCCACACCATCCTAACCCTAGTTGCCCTTCTCCCGTCTCCTCCCATACCAACCAGCCGCCGCCACCACTCCACCTTCCCTCCTCGCATCGCTTCATGTCACCGTCGGCGACACTAGGCCCCTCCATCTATCTCGCGTCAGATCCCTCCTCGTCTACCCCACCCCATGCCCCATCCCATTCAGGTCGCACCCTCGAGCTGCGGCGGCCCAGTCCCGCCTCTCGAGCTGACGCGGCCGCGCTAGCGGCGGGACTGACTGGCGGGTTTGGACCCACCCCCAATGTTGCTGGCAGTGGGCACGGATCCACCTCCGCGGAGAGCCAACATGAGTGAGGAATCAACCCTCCCCCACCCCCACAAGGCACACACACGCTTCTCCTCTGCTATTTGTTCATCGGGGTTGAGTTTTTACACAGCTTCTTATTTGGCTTGGGGGATTTGCAGGCCAGTCTCGTGAGGATAGTGAGCGGCAAGGCAGAGCTGAACACGGACGTGCCCTTCACGCTAGACGACGGCACCGGCCGCATCAATTTCATCAGATGGTGAGTGCAGCTCGGCTAATGGCTTTGTCTTACTTGGGTTCCAGTTGTATTTTAGGGGTGCAGTTTTAGAATTTGGTTTGGATTCCATTGATGGATGTTGGCTATGGGATTTGTCACTGCTGCAACTTCAATCTTCACTGGATTGAAATGTTGTTGGATTTTAGTACGATAGTGCAAGCAATCCAATAATTGGAATTAAACACGTAGGTTCTTAACCATCTCCACTTGATTCAGAAAGTGAGTTCCAAGCTGATCGTAGTCTCCTAAAGATTAGATTAACAGGCTGTTCTCCTGCCTGAAAAACTACACACCACCACCTGCCTGGCCTCGCACTCTTGCTTCCCAAGGTCAAAAAATCGACCCTCCTGTCATGTTGTTGCTGTCACCACTGTTGCCAGGAAGCCAAACGCCCCTAAAGAGCAACAGGTAAAACTGATGGATGCTGTGACATCGATGTTGCACTGCACATATGTCCAAAGTAATAGCAGTAATATCTTGCACTGTACATCTGTCCATGGCTGGCCTGCGTGACGAGGATGATTAGATTGATTTACTCTGCTTGGTATGCTTTGTGTTTGCTGTCACTGGGATAGTGGGTTATTGCTCCTTATTCTTCTACATTTCTAAGTGATCTTTAAGTTTTGTATTTCCTAAAGTTTCAATTGATTCTAGATTTATGTTAAGAAAAAAAAGAAGCACATTTGGGAATGATTCTGATTTGTATGTATACATTCAAATTTAAGGTGCCACATTGTTCTTCTCTGGGGGAATTGGTGCAAAATCTATACCAAAACAATTTCAAGTCCAAGACTAGAGGTGATGTTCTTTTGTTCCAGTTCTTATGTATATATGTAATAATTTATCTGTAGTAGGCTGATATGTCCAACCAATTTTCCAACCTATTGATACTTTAAGGATATCGGCATCATGCTGGTGCAAGGTAAGCACCGTATCTCTTCCTCCAGTTATCCCATCAGTAGCATATCACTATGCCATATGTGTGATGAAATAATCTTCGGTCAAGATATATTATTCTTACCATCAAGTACTAACTAGCCTTCTCTTTTCACCATATCATGTGTGTTGGTACTCTTTAATCATGTCTACTTCTAAATGTTATAGCTCGTTGTTAAAGTTGTAAGCCTGGTAAAAGTTAGCTTTACACGACTACTTTTCATACGTTCGAAGATTATTGTTACTCAAAGTACTGCTAGATTGTAGTTAGTATGTAGATGTTGTTCAAAATTACTTTTTCTCAAGTGATCACATTGTACTATGTATTTCTGGCAGCTATATTTATGTCAGTTTTGTTTCTGATTTTGTGAAGTGATGTGCATCTCATCACACCCACGAACAATATTCGTTCTGAATTTTTATCATAGTCTATCACATTTGACACCCCCAATATCTCCAGTTCACCGGCAAACACGTTAAATCTATATATTTATTTTAAACTATGATGAAAGGAGTGCTGCTGGGATATGTGGAGTGGAGGAAAAATGTTTAGATATATACCTGAATTGATAAGATGTCCAAAGAACATCTAATAATTACATGCATGTAAAACCAGTACAGATTTGTATCGGGTATAGCAGATATTAAACTATACTTTGTTTTTTTGCTACCAACTTTAACCGTGGGCTTTTGAACAAGCCAAGTGTGTTTTATATGCTAATTTCGAATAATGAGCATCGAGGCATATGCTTAAATGCCTTAAAGGGAATAGTAAATGAAACATTTTTTTAAACTTGTATGTAGTCTGCTTTTTTAGCGTGTGTTGCCCACATTTTCATGGTACCTTAATATAGTAGTGGTGTCCATTGGATGATTTCTTGGAAAATAAACTAATATTATTACTTTATAGATTCATATGGGAGTTTGCTGTTATAACTTATTATAATTTTGTATGTCTTTTGGATTCCGTGCAGGTTTGGCGGTTAGTCCGTGTTACTTGAGATTGAAGTTTTTTAGCAGGAATTACTTGGGTCCATATAGCTTCCTGGAAGAGTGCTGGTGTTGGAGACTAAAATCAGCTAGGACATTTTTTCATGGAAGTCATGTTACTCAAAAAAACAAATGCTCATAGCTCGAAATGCTTGTGCTGATTCGATATTAAGCTTTGTTTTTTGAAATCAGAGTAGATTGTTGGTACTCTGTATTATGATGTGAGCAAATGTTATTTTCTTTGAATGAATATAATTTGGTTGTCTCCTTGTAAACTGTGTTGCATTAAGAATCAAGCTGGACTAGAGAAGGGGCTAATGGGTTGGACTACAAAAATTGGTAGGCTAATGGGCAGGACCAAAATAATAGCGAATGGGTTGGACTGGACTGAAATTATTGGGCCAAGACACTAATTGGGTTGGTTACTACATGAGCCACGCTGGCCTCCACGTCAGAACCACACAGATGCCATGTCAGGTCCATGTTGCTTCCACGTCATGTAAATCGGTGACAGTTTGTTCCGTCACAGCCTAGTTTGGACTAGGCGGGCCTGTTACAGATCCATGACGGCCAACTACCGTCATGGAAGGTATGATCTCAAATTATGACGCGATATACATGACAGATTTCAAGTCCGTCATGGATGGGTGCGCATGACAGTTTTTGGCTGATCTGTGATGGACAAAGACCGTCATGTATTAACAAGTTTCTTGTAGTGCAAGGTGCACTAAATTATTGCATGCGATGATTAAGGCTGGCCATCATGGTGGTATCTTAGCTGGTACACGGGAATAGCAAACGTGCTGATGTAGCAAAGAATTAAAGAAGAGAGGGGGGTTAGACTAACTAGTGTTCATGCATGCATTGGTAAACACATTTTTTTGTGAAGAACGACATCCTTAGTTGAGTACTTTTGCAGACTTAAAAAACTATTCCACCGCCTCTACTATCTTGCTAAGAGTAGGTGAAATTTTTGAGTCGAGCCCTTTAAACTAGAAGGGAGGTAGTGGTACTCTAATAGCTAGGTGTGTAAGTCATCTTACGAAAACCAAATAATCCCAAAACACATAGGCGTGGTGCATTAACTTCTACCTCGTTTCTTGTTTCTTGACATATCAACCAATAAGAGATGAGGGTGTGCATGCTTTTAATGACCTGAGACTATCAAACATGACATGAAGTGGTTAGTTCATTGCACGCAATACTATTTAATTAGCAAATAAACATTAATTTTTCTCGTTTTCCCCTCCTCCTTGGTCACGTTGCACAGCCTAAGATGACTTACTCACCTAGATGGAGGGAGTATCAACATTCATAATGTCAAATCAATATTTTTACACTCATTATAATCAGTATTGTAGATATTGATATTTTTAGTATAAATTTGGTCGTGGGATTTCATTGATGCCTGTCAAAGCATGGAGGAAGCGGAGCTTAGGGCTTGCATTGTCGGTCCCTACATCGGTAATTCTCTTCATAATCCTGTAATTTT
Organism: Triticum aestivum; assembly: GCF_018294505.1. NCBI lineage: Eukaryota > Viridiplantae > Streptophyta > Magnoliopsida > Poales > Poaceae > Triticum > Triticum aestivum. The sequence goes on along the minus strand of NC_057795.1, from coordinate 595,953,251 downwards.
AGAGACTGATTGCGCTTTTGTGGTAGCGTCTCTTGCATCGGGGGACTATGACAGGTCTGCTATGCGTGACCTGAAGATGAAAGAGTTGAGCATGTCGAAGTTAATCAACAATCTTCAATTGTCAAAGTTAGCCATTCGGCCAATAAGGTGGCACACTTAATCGCTAAGTATAGCTTTGACAATAGATTAGATGGTATTCTTGTAAATAATATACCGCCCTGTGTGGTGAATATTGTATCGAATGAGTGTACTGGTGTGGCTGGTTAATTAATATAAGGTGGTGTTTAAAAAAAGTATATATTTGGTCAAACACTTTGCAAACGGTTGACGGGAGTAAAGAGGACCAGAGGGAGTATCATGCATGCGGAGTAGGCAAAAAAATTGCTCATTTTTAGCCGGTCGAAGTCTCAAAGGGCGCGACCACGCGAGGGAGGCGAAGGTCATGGGAGGCGTGACGGTTGATGGAATTAAGTGAAGTTACATCCACACGCCGGCATGGCGTGCGAACAGGCAGAAGCTACACCGTCAAGCCTACGATATGGGTCTAGTAGACATGACATCTAGTGGGTCCCGCATAGTTCTCGAGAACTCTTTGTGGGCTTGCATCCGTTTATCCACCGGGCAAGCCAGCAACCCCACACCGTTCGCACACCCTACTCGTCCCCGTCTTCTACCTCACAACAGTTCGCTCCCAGTCGTCTCGTCCTTTCACATTAGTTCGCTCCCAGTTTTTGCGGGGTACAACAGTTCAACTTCTCCTAACCCTCCTCCAAAATCCATGGCCTCCCAAATCTCCATGGTCGCCGCTGAGTACCAGGTTAGAGCCATTACCGGTGATCAGTTCATCGTCATCTACACACGTGGGTCCTTGACGGTGAAATCATGGCTTGCTCGCTTCCTATGCATGTTCAACAGTTCAATGGATGAGTGGGTCGCTCGGCTAGATGTTGAGTACACCACAGTCCTGGGACGAGAGAAGGATCTAAAGGAGGAAGAGAGGAAGAAGCCCGCCGTGATCCAGGTTTGCATACATAACGTTTGCTTGGTCTACCACATATGCCATGCCGACGTTGAGTGCCAGGATTTTAAGAACTTCTTCAAGGACAAAAGAGTGAAATTCGTTACTGTAGGCTTTAAGAACAACAAAGAAGTCCTGCGTCGGATAGGTTTCGTTGTAGGCCATCCCTTCGATCTCCAGAAGGCAAGCCTGGTGTCCTCCTCTCAACCTTCAATGCTAAGCCTGGCAGCAGCCATGATTGATCCTTCGTACGATAAACTGAAGAAACCTCATCACGAGTTTCATCATGCATGGGAGTCGAAGATATTAGATGAAGATCACATCCTGTACGCAGCAATGGATGCCTACCTTTGTTTAAATATCTACATGGGTTGGATGAAGAAGCAGAGCCCAGTGTCCGGTTCAAGCAAAGAAGCGTCAGCGAAGAGGAAGAGGAAGAGGGACGAGGACGAAGCCGAGGACGTGGACTCGGACTCCGAGTAGGTGGCAGTGTCGTCGCTCATGCTGGTTCTACTGCAGTGTCAAGCTGACTAGTTGTTTAGTTTATTTTCAAGGGTGTGTTGTGCTGAGGCTCCAGCAGAACTATGTTTATGTTCTTTCTCGTTATTTGAACTGTTTAGTACGTAGAGTAGTACTAGTACTATGTCTTACTAATGTTCTTCTTGCAGTTGGTACTACTGCTCGTACCTTCGTGTTCCCACTATACTTAATACGTTCGTACTAGTAGTATAATTTGGGTCAGTCGATTTGTGAAAGAAGTTTGACGGAGCGAAGGAAGAAGACGACAGAAGAGGTGGAAGAAGCCCTTCGAGCCATCCATGTTGCATCAAACGGCTCACATGAGTTGACTGACCCAAATTGCTCCTTCAGATTGGAGGATCCACGTGGCATTCAAGGTCTCAAAGGTAGATTCCGCGTCCGCACCCGGTTTGCAGGCTCGAAGCGCGCGCGACCGGCTTTCGCCGCGACAGCCACCATGCGCGCCTCCTCCGTGCGGGCGGAGACGACAATGACACGCTAGTTCCTCCTCGCCAGCGTGCTGGAGCACGCGGTCGTCCTCCTCTTCGTACACTGCATGCATAGACGCGGCTCCACCAGCTGCTCGCGTGCTTGGTAGCGCGGCGGCATGGCAAGGAGGGACTGCAGACGACGTGAGCGGGCGAGCCTTCGGCTTCATGGCACAGGGATGGCAGCGACACGGTGGTGATGGGCGAGAAATTGTTGGCCGGACCAGGCAGGCGCCGACATGCGCAATAGCGGCGGCGGCATATTGATGAGTGCGCGTATGGGAGCTTACTTTAGTTTTATATGAGGTTGGTCAAACTTAAAAGAAAACCGTACTAGTACACGTAAACATTAGACTTAGGCAACGCTTTTTTTTTGAAGTTAGTACCACAGCCACGATAATGAATCCTGTGCAAGTGCGTGAACCGCGGCCGCGCGGTCGATCGAATGGTGCGTCATCGTGTCACGCTCGAAGGACATCCACTGAACCTTTTTGTGTGTGTGAAAACAATCCTTGAATATCACTCAACTTTTTTTCCTGGGAAAGTTCTTGACGCTGCAATATTTCCATATGTTTGAATTTAGCTCCAGTTTGTGTCTATTTGGATTTGGACGTTTTAGGTGCGCCCTAGTTTTTTTAATACTTACTTTGTGTGTGTGACTGAGAGAGAACGTGTGTATGTGTCCATATGTGTGTTGTGGTGGAAGGGCAATGTGGAGACGGTGTGCATGTGATACAGACATAGAGAGGTGTGAATGTGCAAACGATCATGCATGAGTGAGACATAGACAGATGCCGATACGTTGTGTATACATGAGAGAACGGTCTTCTAGTTTACTTGTGTGTGTGTATGTGAGAGAGAGGGAGAGAGAGAGAGGGAGAGAGAGAGGAGCATGCGTAACACAACAACCATCTCTCTCGATTCGTCCGTCCCTCGCACGATCGCATGCAACATATGCATCAACGCGCACATTTTGACACCCTCACTCGGCCCCTGCCCACCTCAAGGCCCGCACAATCTCTTCGTGAATACCCATTTCTCTCCTTAGGTTTGTTTTCGCTCAATATCTGACACACACACACACACGCGCATGCACACACACACACACACACACACGCAGCACAACACACACACACACTCCCCCGAGCACACAATTCATCCCCATCTAAGGTTATACAGCGACCACTCTCGCTTGTGCATCTTTGCACCCCAATATGCACAACACCTCAATCTTCAAAGAGGGCATCGAGCAGATCGAAGACGGTGACCACACTGCGCTAGAGAATGCAGGGTCATTTGGAAGCAGGGTGATGTGACGACGGCTGACTGACTTCTGCCCCCACCCTCTCTCTCTCTTGCACAAAATTACCAATCCCTCTCTCTCCCGCACAAAATTGTCAATCCCTCAACCCATGAGATCCTTCCCCTCTCGTCCATGTTTTTCCAGCTCTCTCATCAAACATGTTGTCTCTTCTCCTTCCACGTATACAGAATCACGTATATTACATGTCTCCATCTTTCTCACAGACCTAACTTCTTCCTCTCTCTTTCTCTCTCTCTCTGCGTCTCGTTAGGTTTGTCTCCTACTCTCTCGTCCACATACATGCAATCTTTCCCGCCCTATCTGCTCCATCTTCAAAAGCTCTCTCTGCACGTTTCATTCACACAATGGGATATGTCAACATGTTGCTTCTATAAGGGCTGATGTAGAGTTTTGGTTGTTTTTGTTGCATCCTACAAAGTAATAACTATGAAATGCATTTAGATTCTCATTTGACTGGGATTATGTGAGTTTGAGCATGTTGTGAAGTACTATAGACCTTGTATACATCTTGGGATTCGACAATGATTGTAACTATTGAATTGTATAGACCATTACATTCGAAGTCAATAGCCTAATATATTTATTTCACAATTTCAACAAATGATTAGTTCACTACAAACTAAGAAAACAAATGTGTACTCCCTCCGTTTTTATTTAAGTCCGCGTATTAGCATTGGTCAAAGTCAAGTTTTGTAAACTCTCAGAAAGCTTATAACAAAAATATTAACATATACAATAACAAATAAATACCATTAGATTCATTATTGAATGTACTTCCACATCATACATATTTGTTATGGTAAATGTTTATATTTTTATATAAACTTGGTCAAACTTTAGGAAGTTTGACTTCGGTCAAACCTAATATGCAGAGTTTACTACTACTACTCGCTAGTTGCTTAGCCGAATCACTCAACACGCCACACGGGGAGTCCAGTGTCACAAAATTTTGAGGTCGGCGGGAAAATCTCCCGCGACCCTGATTCGAGCAGTGGGAAGTTACCATCATAGCCTTCGGAACAGGCCTACGTACGACGCTTGGTAGGGGGCTGTTTTCGTAACTTCAGGTTCACCCTACCCAGCCAGCCCCACCCCGGCACCCAGAGTAGTACACCTGAATACTCCCCATTTTCTATCCCCACCGCAAAATAGACTTCTCCACGGCACCGCAGCCTTCGTGCTCCTCCCCTTTACATCGGCGCACTCGTCCACCGCAGCGCATCTGCCTCATCGACGACCTCGTACGCCGCACTGGAGCCGGTCCACCGTCGTCGTCGTAGACGGAGCCTCTTCCCCGGCATCGTCTTCCACGGTCTCGGATCTGCTTCCCGGAAGCCGACGCCAAGCGCAGAAGTACCACCGTCGTGGACAATGAACTGACTCCCGTTGCCGACCATGACTCACAGAGGCCGCCGCGACCATCGTTCTCCTCCTCGATTGGTAATGTGTGTATTGAATCACTTAGCAGTACATGTGCAGTTCCAATTTTGTTCATACCTACCCTTCAATTTTCCTGGGTGCTATTGTTCCCGTAAAAGTAATTGGTTATAGCCTCCATTGTCCAACAGAATATCAGCTTGTAATTGTGCGTCGCTCCTGTATCGCGCTGTGCTTGGGTAGGTTTTTCATCTGCAACCAGCAGTGTGGCAAATGATGGAAAGGTTTTTAGAACTAGCAAGATGCCCATGCGTTGCACGCATCAAGATGCATTTGTATGAGTAGTTTATCTTGTGGGAGAAAAGGATGAACGAGGGAAGGCCTTATTTGCAAATCTGGAGAGGGGTATGGGTATCTTTTTGCAAAATTCCCATTTGTTTCCTTCCTATCTGTCAGATATAAATCAGACGACTTATATTGCAAGAAAAAAAGTATAGAGAAAAAAAGTAGACAATAAAGGAAGTAGAGATAAATATTAAATATTAAATATAAAATAAATATAACCATAGAGAAGAGAGTAGAGATAGCAGAGACGTCGGGAAAGGATCACGCTCGCGGGAAAAAGCGGCCGGGCGTGCGCTAGTTTTGGCGCGCGGCGTCCGGCGCCCTTTATAAAATCCGACACCCTCCCACCACTTTGTGTTTTGCCACCGCTCTGTGCCTCGCCAACGCTCTCTCCCCGCTCTTTTTCGCCTCGCCGCCGCCGCGCCACCATGCCGCCGCGCCACCAGGAAACTTGGGGATACCGCGGCGTCCGTGCGCGCCCCTTCGGCGGCTTCTCCATCGAGATCCGGTTCCGCGGGATGCGCCTCGGCCTCGGCAATTTCGACACCGCCACAGAGGCCGCCCGCACGTACGACATGGCGGCGTGGCGCCTCTAGTGGCCTCATGGAACATTGAACTTCCCCAATGTGCTGACGCGGGAGCGGGGGCAGGAGCTCGCGCCTCTGCCATGGCTTAGCACCGACGAGGATCATCGCGACAACCAAAGGCGGGAGCACCGTCTCGGCATCGCCGAGATGGACGAGGAAGCCATTGCGTTGTGGCGCCAACACTTCCCGCAGGACATCATCAATGAGCATGAGTTCTACGTGCAAAGGAGGGCGGAGAGGGATAATAGGAGGGCGGAGCGAGCCGCCTATCGCGAGGACAAGCGTAGGCGAAAAGCGGATGCTCAATTGAACATGAGGCTAGGAGCAGCATCGCCCTGGGAATTCGACGACAATCGGTATCTTCACGCCTACAGTCAGACGTCGGAGGAGGACATCACCGAGGAGCAGTCGGACGACGAGGAGTAGTTGAATTATCTTTTTTGTATCTATCTATGATGAGAACTATCCTCTACTCTCTAGTATCTACTTCTCGATCTCAGCACTGTAAACGCTTTTTTAAAGCGCCGCGCATTGCGATTCTGTTGGAGATGCTCTAACATGGCAGACGAGTGCTTTAATGTTGCCCACAAGATGCGCGAGTATTACTAGTAGTATTTTTCTTGCCATGTTGAGATTTTGAAACCACGAGTGTGAACATGCAGAGGAGCAATGAAGACCAAACACGGGATATTCGGGACATCTTCAAGGAGCGTGGCAAGTTAAAGAGGAGCTGCACCGAACCTGTAAAACGAGCTTTGGTAAGTAACACCCTTTCAATTACTTTCGTTTAGCCTCGTGTTCTTCGATGTGTATATGTTGTAGTTTCTGTTTCTCTTAAGCGTGGTGTTCTTCGATGTGTAATAAGAAGAGTCTTAATCGTCCTAATGCTTTCGTTTTTAACTTGATGTAGGAAGTGGGTGTTCTCACCGTGTAGTCTGTTTTTATATTTCTTTTCCTTTTGAATTCACTTCTCCGAGTTCTGTTTATCTGGCTTCTACTAAATGGATCTAGGTTTCTCTGAGTATTGATCTAAAAAAGAAGTAACTTCATGTCAGGATGCAGTTCCTGCGAGGAGGGAAGTATGGTCAACCTCGAGATCATGTTTCCAAAATGAGGCTGGATTACACACAAGGTGCCAGTTCCCTAATGATGCTGGATTAGACACAAGGTGCAAATTCCCAGATGATGCTGGATTACACACAAGCCAGGTGGAGTCGTCAGCTGTTCGTGTCCTCGTGGCATTAGTAAAGGCTGAAAGAAAGCGTGCAGCAGCCCTTGAGAATGTAGCTGAGTTCCTGAAGAAGCGAAAAGAGCAATCAGATGCTCTCTTCACCCAAGCCAAAGAAGAGATGGAAGAAGCCAGAAATAAGCTAGCAGAGGCAGAGCAGGCTAGGCGTCTCCTGCTATCTAAAACTGTTGTCAATACAAAATTTCCTTCATAATAGCTAGGTTCAAATGTTTATCCAGTCAGCATGCCTGTTGTGATGTCTGTGCATCTACTGATGTGGCACAAAATGTTTTTTTGGGTCATGTAATAACAGCAATTACTTTCCAAACAATAACAGACGAAGCATTGGACATGGTATAGTTCACGCGCAAGCCCGACATTCCAAGTCCAACTTCCACATCAAACTCATGTTCACAGATATCTGCACATTCATACATAATGTCCACAACCATGATTCACTTCAAAGCCAAAAAAAATGTGAGGAGAGTTATAAATAAAGAAAAACCTCTACTAGTTCCTGCTACCAGTGCGAGCACAACAAGTCAAGACCATGCATAAATTAATTATATTTTAGTCATTTTTTGTGTTCTAAAATGCCTGCCGGCTCATGGAAGGACGTGTTGCCGGCACACGCAGATTCAATGAAGGCAGGCGGGGCAGTCTTAAGCTGGTTGCACACGGCGAGGAGGCGTGCTCAGCCGGGCCTGCAGCGAGTGCGGCCCTCTTGGCCGGCGCGCCGGTTCAATGCCTGCGCTATGAGAGGTCGCGTCCGTGTCAGAGCAATCACTCCCTCCAGTCCTTTTTTGTTTGGGTATAACAAAATCTCGTTTTCCATTCACATTTTACAAGTAAAATTCGTGAACAAACTTTGACCCAAAGTACGATGGGGACTAGTAAACCAGAATGGAGGCATTAGTTTTTTTAATCAAAGAAGGGTTTCCCCTTCCGATTACTGAAAACCAGCATCTAAATCTAAACCATAGTATTTGCCCTAGAACTACCAGGTTCAACATCTCGTAACATAAACCCATACAACCATACGCCAAGGAGGTACGTAGTACTATGAATTCCATTTTCGCTTCATACCAATCGTTCTAAAAAGTACTTACTACTTATAACGTGCCATTTAAAATCAGAACTCTTAACCCCGCTAAAAACGATATTTTAAACGTGGCTACTTGGTCTGTGGCAACTGGCGAGCCACCGCGCTCCAAGTCGTTCACCTATGGTCCCGACCATCAACTCCTACAAAGGTGCTCCGCCACGTACCCGGTACCCGCGAATGCAGCAATCATGCACCTAGGGTTTTAGGGTTTATTTGTTAACGTCGCCTTTACGTAACACTCATGTGTGCGAGACAGCGAGAGGCCGACTGCGTGCGTGCGCCTCTTCTCTTCGTATATGTACTCCACCATTTGTCTGGTGTCCAAAAAATTATAATAACTACTAGCAATGTGCCAATGCGTTGCCACACGATCAAAGTAGATTAATACATATTCACCGATTTGCTAGAAAAAAGTCTAGTTTTGAAATACGAATATCACTAAAAATATGTTATGTTTCACTCAAAATATATTCCTTTGGCGGTTTTGATGAGATAAGGGAGGCATGTTGTTGGTTTCAAGATTCGAGAAGTGGTATATGTCTAATTTCTACTCTTACTAGCAAGATGCCCGTGCGTTGCACGGAACATCAAAATCTCGTGGGAGAAAAGGATGAACGAGGGAAGGCCTTATCTACAAATGTGGTGAAGAGTGTGGGTAAATTGCCATATTTTCCTTCCTATCCGTCAGATATAAATCGGACGACCTACATTGCAGGATGGCAGGCCCACCATCATCACCAACTCTATTTTTTATCCCTACTCTTATAAAAAGCATTGTCGGTGATGATCGTGTGCCTGCCATCCTGCAATATAGGCCGTCCGATCTATATCTGACGGATAGGAAGGAAACTATGGCAATTTTGCAAAAAGATACCCACACCCCTCTCCATATTTGCAAATAAGGTCTTCCCTCGTTCATCCTTTTCCCCCACAAGATAAACTACTCATACAAATGCATCTTGATGTTCCGTGCAACGCATGGCATCTTGCTAGTTGTTGCAAAAAGCCCATGTGTGTGTGAGAGAGAGGGAGAGTGGAGGAGGACGGAGTGCATGTGTGACAAAGACACAAGTAGTGTGTGTGCGATAGGTATCGGCTTAAAATGAGGCGATAGTGTGTGTGTGCACGATCGAGAGGGCGTGTCTCAAGAAGGGAAGAAAAAGCTACATAGATACAAGGAGCGAGAGAGAGACATGTATGCGATGGTGGAAGCATGAGTGTGCGGGTGTATAAACCTATCTAGAGGCTAGCTAGTCGATAAATGCTTGTGAGAGAAATACGAGTCGGGGTGCGAAAGCGAGAGTTTTGTGTGTGTGTGTGAGAGATGGTAGTCGGGAAGGGGGGGTGGAAGCAGGAGTTGTGTGTGTGTGTCTGTGAGAGAGAGAGAGAGAGAGAGGAGACAGTAGTCGGGGTTGTCTGATCGGTGTCAGTCTGGGATGGAGACGAAAAGGAGACCGCAACAGATGTTGTGTCTACAGGAGAGAGAGAGAGAGTAATTTTAGTGGTATGAGTCATATGTAGAGACATATAGGGTGTGTGAGAGAATCCCATAGAGAGAAAGACAAAGTGAAAGACGAGTGGAGACTGTGTGTGTGGCGGTCAAAAGGAAAGCTTAGGTACCGAGTGATACCAGAGAACAGTAGAGACGTGAGAGATAATGAAAACCGTGTAATGTATAATGATAGGGAGAGTGTGACACTTCTCAAGGGAGACGTCGAGAGACCATGTTTGCGAGGATAGGAGAAACATGAAGTGAGCGTGCGGGTGAGCTGGAGAAAAGAGAGTGATGGCTACCTGAAGGAGCATGCATGCGAGAGAGATGGGCGTGAAAGGAGTGAACAAAAAAGGGATTCAAATATTTGAATTCGAGATGATGATACATGTAATCCATACTCGAACCAAAATTGATCTATCAAACATGCATACTCATATGAATTCACGCACATCTATGTTATTTAATATGTAGATATTACTGATCCATACATTTTAGTAGAACATAATTTGGTTAATTTTTTTCGAATTCAACCTTAAGATTTCGAGATCGTTGTATTTGTAAATCATATTATACATATAAAGGAGCAGAATTCTTTGTTGTGCTTTTGAAAGTATATATGTAAAAAGATGATGTATATAGAATGTAATTCCAATTGAAAATGGATCCCGCCCAAAAAAATAGTAGAATACAAACGGGATTCGAATTGAGTTGGCACGGTAAACGTGCACTGTGCAAAATTTGAACGAAGCGGGGAAAGTCGCAGTAACCGCCCGAAACCAAAATCTGCGAGATGGAAATCACTACTGCCTATCCCTGCCGCGCGAAGCCTATCTGCTGGATTTCTATAGGTTTCGACAGGGGTAGGTTTGTAATTTCACCCAAACATGACGTAACCGCCTCTCACCCGGATTCATACACGGTGGGCGCCAAAACATAGTGTGCCCTCGGCCAAAATCGACTCCCTCCCCGATTCATATTCATACACGGTGGGCGCCAAAAACAAACTCTCGTCGGCAAATATTCGGTGTATGCGAGATTACCATCCTATCCCCAACCAACTAATGTTGCTGTGATGTAGTAGAAATTTGAAACGGGGGCTAAGTTTGTAAATTTCCTCGCATTTGAGACAAGCGCACCCTGACTACATGGTTCCCCCCTTCCTCTCTACCTCCCTTTTCCCCATTCGTACTCCGTGGGCGCCAAAACACCCTCTCCACCCCACCCTCCTCCGTCCGCCGCCGTCCGCCACACCATCCACTGCCGTCCTCCTCCACCATGCCGGAGCTGATACCCCGACGCCACCGTCCATTACAAGAGATCGACCTCTCTCATCCATGCCTTCGGACCGGGATCCTTGCATCCCGTCCTCTCGCTTCATCGCTGCCGTCGTCCACCTTGTCGGCGCCGCTCCTACGACCGTCTCGTCCATCGCGCCCCGCCATCACCGTCTACCCTCCTAGATCTGCTTCCATGCCGCCGACAGCCATCGCTACCGCAACACCGTCAAATTCTCACCAGATGCGTACACGGTGCCGCACCAGAGGCGGTACTCTTTCGTATCTGCTCAACTTATTTATCGCAGCAAGAAAATAGATCGCCACTGCTTTACTCTGATTTCTTGTCTTGGTTGTGAAGTTGCCTTTGTATGGTTTGCACCTTCAGATCCGCCATGGCACGCTCAACACTATACTCCCAATGCTTATGGTTTCCCCTTTTATATTCCACACTAGTTAAATCACAGTAGACTAAATTTCAAAATTGGGTCAGTCGATTTTCCAGAGCTCGTCGGAGTTCGTCGGTGCGATCCAAGGGGCTCGGGTGGTTGTGGGGCCTCGCCGAACGAAGAAAACTCGACACGGGTGGGGTGTGGGGGTGGCGGAGGAACACAGGCGGTGGGGGCCGGTGGTCCGGCCGGCGGCCCGTGCGGTGTTCTGTATGGGAAGAATCACAGACAAGGAAGAAGAAGGGTTAGGAGACGTAGGATCTTCATCTAACCGCCTGAAATGGTCGAGAGACAGCTGGGAGTTGCATCCTTAATGCGCTCTGGTTCATCATGTGTGGGCACAGCGCAACCAACATTTTATTATCCAAAATCTACTTGCTCTTCTTTACCATGTTCGATAGAGCTGTGACACAAAACGTAGGACCGACTCCAGCAGACTGTACTCATACTTCACTGGCCACACCACTAGCCCCACCACACAGGACCTGCACTCTAGCAAAAACTCTACCGATTTCATTTGCCATAGCACCAGCTGTACCACAGAAAAATCCCACTCCAGCAAAAAGTACAGCAAGTCCACCAGTCGAAGACCTATCCCAACTGCAGAGACGGCCAATTCCCGCAGATTGGAACCCCATTCCATTTATTCCCAGTTTAAAAGACAATGCTTTCAATGTTGTTAGGGACTACGTGCATATATTCCCATCATGGGAAGATTATTGTGAAGACAAACACCATTTTCACATCTTCCTGTCCAACTTACGTGTAAGTGCTATTATTCATGGTTATTATTTTCCTGTTTTCTGCTGATGAACACATCAACGATTTACATTACATTCTTGTAACTAGGCGAGGGTCAATCTGGATAGACATGACGAGGAAAGCTTGCTTGTGCTTTTCAAGGAAGCATTGCAGCAGCATCGGTGTTACCTGAGGAAATCACACTTTGGTGGCAAATCTATAAACGAATTTCTGGTGAAGTCTCATGTGCTAAATTTAGAAGATATTGAATGGAAAAACATTGTTATGCACTTGTCTCGTTCCCAAGATGAGGTACTATCTATGAAATCACATGACAATTTGAACTTCTACTTTTCTGCATGTGCCTTACGAATCTTGTTTGCAGGAAATCTGCTCGAAAAAGAATTCCGGTTTGAAAAGAATGACAGGATATCGCAAATATGCTGCCCGCTGCTTTGCTCTTGTTAGTACCTGTTGTCCTATATCACTGTACTTGCATACATACCTGGTTCATTATGTGACAACAGTATGCATGATAGCTTGCTTATCAATTGTTTGCTCCAAATTCTTCAGTATCCAATGCCAATGTTTTTTAGCTCTGCATTGTTCTTGTAAGTACATGCTGTCCTTTATCAGTGTACTTATAATGACAGGTAGTTGTTCATGTACCATCACTCTGCAGCTTATTTTCCTTTGCCCTCCATTTTCTACACATCAGATCTATATTTACTCTTACCATAAGGTTGCTACTGAAGAAGTTTAGATGTGCATTGCTCTTGGCTGTACCTTTTGCCTGTATCACTGCACTTACATTTATAGCTACTTGGTTATGTAGCATCACTCTTCATCTTATCTTAAATATTCTCCATTTTTTTGTATATTATCACATCTATATTTACTCTTAACAAAATGTAGAATAAAGACAATGCTTATGAAGAAGACTCTGTGGTAAACTTCTTGAATTGCCCTCCCCCCCCCATCAGCATGGACAAGGCCTTTATAGAGCCTGTCTTCACCAATAATGTAAGTTTGTCCATCTCAAGCCTTCAAACTTTGTTGTATATATTTGGTTAGGCATGACTGCAACAGCTGTTTATTTTTGGTGTTTGTATCAAATTGCATGTTTAAAGTTTATTATGTACTCCCTCCGTTCCAAAATAGATGACCCAATTTTGTACTGAAGTTAGTATAAAGTTGGGTCATCTATTTTATAACAAAGGGAGTAGTTCATAAACAAATGTTTGTCCTTTCTCAATTTAAGTTTTCAATTGTACAACCAAGTTCCTTATTCATACCATGTAAATTAAAGTATATAGAGCAAGTGATCTTCTTTTGCACTACATGTATGCTTCTGTTCTTCATCCGTAATCCAGTGGTGTGGTGAACCTACCCACTACAGCACAATGTCATATTCTCCAATGTCTTAACTATGAACAAGGTCATATCATTGTACTACTCCCTCCGTCCGAAAATACTTGTCATTGAAATGGATGTATCTAGACACATCCATTTTGATGACAAGTAATTCTGGATGGAGGGAGTATTATTTAAACCGTCTCTTTATTTGCCAATCTGAAATGGGATAAATTGACAACACACTAACCATTGATACTTATGAGTTCTTGATCTGTAATCCAGTGGTGTCGTGAAGCTGCCAACTCCTTCACAATGTCATTTCCTGCCATGTCTTGACCTGAACAATACCATATTGTGTTAATGTAATTTTAAACTATGTCACTTTATTCGTTAGTAAGAAATGTGATGAATTGTCAGCACTGATACTTTTATGTGCAAAACCTGTCATCTGTCTGCTTGTTTATCTTTCAGAGTGAGGTAGATTTAAGTGTTGAACAAGCACAGTCTCATCATCTTGCTCAGCTGCTTGCGCTGCAGCTCCCCAGCAGGGCTAACCTTTCTTGAACTCTATTGAAGTGCTGTTGGTTTTGTATATTATTTTGTCGGCGTGTTTATTTGCACTGGTGGCGATCTTTGATGCCCAGTGTATGTAATCTGCTATCTGCTTGTGCTTTATTATCATAGTGGCAAACTTTGATGCCCAGTGGATGTAATATGTTGTAATTTCTTTATTGTATAGTCTAGGTTTTTTCTTATTCACGATGCTGCAGTTATTTTACTGTCTTCGCAGTAAACCAGCCAAACCGTAAAATTATGGTACATAATCGGGCCATCATGCAATCACGATGTAGGTTGGGCCTGAAACGTGCCGAACAGCTAATGGGCCGACAACAGCCCAAAATGAACCCCGGCCCATGATTGTGCGTATCAAATCACGGGCTTTGAACATGCCAAAATTGTCTCGGTCCTTGTTTGGCCCAATCAGATATCGGCTGCGAGCAGGCCGGATGCAAACTGGGCCGTAGTTAGGCTCAACTATATGACGGGCATTTAACAGGCCGAAATTAATATAGGGCCAAAATGTTAAACGGTTCCTTAAGAGGCCAAAACTAATATCAAGCCGAATTACTAAGTGGGCCTCTAGCAAGTGGGCCCAAAAGCATAGTGTCCAGTTGACGGGCCAAATCTGATATGGGCCATAATTGAGCCCATAGCCTCTTAAAGGGCCATACCTGATCTGGGCTGTAATTTGGCCCAGAACGTGGTAGGTTTTTAATGGTCCGGATCTCATATGGGCCACTATTAGGCCCGGGACGTGGCAGGCCATTAATGGACCGAATCAAATATGGGCTGGCATTTGGCCCAAAACATGGCAGCTAGTTAATGGGTCGGCCTACTAGGGCCCTCAGATTCTTGTGGGCCTACAGCTGGGCCGGCCCCTTAATGTCGGCAAAATCTCGTGGGCCTTTAGCAGGGCCGGCCCATTATGATCCACAAGAATCTTGTGGGCCTTTACCTGGGCCGACCCATTATGGCAAATAAAAATCTTGTGGGCCTTTACCTGGGCCGGCGCATTATGGCCCGTGAAATCTTGTGGGCCGTTAGCTAGGCCAACCCATTATGGCCCGCAAAATCTCATGGGCCTTTAGCTGGGCCGGCCCATTATGGTCCGCAAAATCTTGTGGGCCTTTAGTTGGGCCAGCCCATTTGAACTTGATGGGCCGGTCCACGTGTCAACATATCATAGGCGCATCTCGCCCATTGGATGAGTGACACCTGTGCCAGCGCGGACCTGACACGTGTCTCCTCCAGCCAATGATGATTTTACACATGGAAAACCCCGATTGGTCGGGGCTGTTAACGGGTTATCGGATCCAAATCCCGACCTGATAGCTTAATGGCGTTCCGTTACGGTGGATGCCACGTGTCGGTCACCCTTGACGAAAGCACTTCTGTGACGCGCGATTTATCATCATGAAAGTGGACACTTCCATGATGATAATTTTGGTAATGTCATGGAACACTTCTACGACAACACAGGTATGACTATCTTGATTCTGTCATAAATTTGTCATGGATGTACATGCATGACAAAAAACACGACCTACTGTGACAAACACGTATCATCACGGAAGTGTATTTTTTTTGTAGTGATTCGACGTGTCTGATCTTGATGACCACATCGTCTACGTATGCCTCAACTGTTTTGCCGATTTGTTTTTCCAGGCATGTCTGAATCATGCGTTGGTAAGTTGCACCGGTGTTTTTGAGCCCAAAAGGCATGGTGTTGAAACAGAAAGGGCCGTATGGGGTGATTAATGTTGTTGCGGCTTGGTCGGACTCTGCCATCTTGATATGATGGTATCCGGAGTATGCGTCGAGTAAGCACAATGAGTTGTGTCCTGCGGTAGCATTGATGATTTGGTCGATGCGGGGGAGGGGGAAGGGATCCTTGGGGCAAGCCTTATTGAGGTCCTTCAAATCGACACATAGGCGCCAGGATTTGTCCTTCTTTGGTACCATCACCAGGTTTGCTAGCCAGTCCGGATGTTTTATTTCTTTGATGAATCCGGCTTCGAGTAACTTGGCTAGCTCCTCTCCCATAGCTTGTTGTTTAGGCTCTGAGAAGCGCCGTAGTGTCTGCTTGACCGGCTTGTATCCCTTCAATATGTTGAGACTATGCTCGGCCAGCCCGCGTGGGATCCCTGGCATATCTGAAGGGTGCCAGGCGAAGATGTCCCAGTTCTCGCGTAAGAACGCCCGCAGTGCGGCGTTGATTGTGGGGTTCAGCTGTGCCCCAATGGATGTTGTTTTTGTAGGGTCCGTTGGGTGGAGTTGGAATTTGTCTATTTCGTCCGCTGGTTTGAAAGAGGTGGACTTGGATCGCTTATCGAGTATCACGTCGTCCCTGTCCACTGTGGAGCGTAAAACAGTTAATTCTTCAACCGCGAGGGCTTCGGATAATGCCTCAAGTGCCAATGTGTCGGTTTTATTTTTGGCGTGAAGTGCTATGTCCGTATCACTGGCTAGACTGATGATTCCGTTGGGCCCGGGCATCTTGAGCTTCATGTACCCATAATGGGGTATAGCTTGGAAGCTCGCGAATGCGTTGCTCCCTAAAAGGGCGTGGTATCCACTACTGAACGGGGCCACTTGGAAAGTTATATTTTTGGACCTGTAGTTTTCCGGTGTGCCGAATACCACATCGAATGTGATTTTTCCCGCACATCGTGCCTCCCGACTAGGGATAATCCCTCGGAAGGTCGTGCTGCTTGGCTCAATGCGGCTCTTGTCTATCTCCATTTTGTTGAGAGTTTTCTTGTAGATGAGGTTTAATCCACTGCCGCCATCCATGAGCACTTTAGTGAGCTGGAAGCCGTCCACAATCGGACTAAGGACCAAGGTGGCTGGTGCTCGAACTGTGCGGAATTGAGGTTCGTCACTAGCATTAAAGGTTATAGCTGTGTCGTTCCAAGGATTTGTGGCTACAACGTGGCGGACTTCGGCGGGGCCGCGAATGCTCTCTTGCGCCTGTTATTCGAGGCGAAAGTCTTGAAGACTGTCAACACTGTATTGTTGTTTTCTGCGGGATGATGCTATGCGATAATGTTAATGAGGATATCCTCGCCGTTCTTGGCCACCTGCCGAAGTATGCAACATGCTCTAAGGCTATGTGTTGGTACGGTATCCGGCATGGTGTGAATTTTGCATGGCCTATTGAGCCATCCCTCCAATACGGTCCCGCGCCCTGTAGTGGGCTTCGGTTTCTTTCTGATTGGATCGGGTGATTTTCGAGAGTACACCCTTTTGGTTCGGACGAGGGGTTTAGTGAGAGCCAGAAGATCCCAGAATGTTGCCTGGGTTTCCATGCGCTTCCCATCGCACAGTACTTCTGTACTATGGCCACCAAGTCAGCGAAGTGTGATATGTCACAGCGACTTATGGTGTTAAGGATTCCCTTGTCCATGCAATTTTTGTAAAATCATGAGATTGCGTCCTCCTCACGACAGTCCTTAACCTTTGCTCATTACAAGGAGGAATCTGGCCCAAAAGTGATGTACTGTCTCCTGGGATTGCTGTCTGATGTGGGAAAGATTGCTTATATCTGGGTGGGTGGGTGGATTTAAGTCCGAACCCTGACCCGATCTGAGACCCATAGGCTGAGGAACTTCCGAACTTGATAGTTCGGGTTCCGAGATGTTACCCAGTTTTTCTGGCCCGCTGTCTGATTCTAAATTCGGAGCTTGGGCCATGTCCTCCCGCGAGCGGGTATCCGGCTTGGAGAGCTCGGGGATCCGGACATAGTTCGTCCTTAAAATAGAGGAAGAGTTGTTGCATTGCTCCTCCACCACCGCTATTTGATGGGTGACTGACGAAGGGTTGATCTCTCTTTGATTGGGTTTAAGCCCAATCCGATCATAGTCTATAGTGACTCCCAAGGCGGAGATGCGATCCAAGAGCTCATTCAAAGACAAAAGTTCTATTGGATCCATCCGCTCGGCGTATTCTGAGCTGACGTGGAGGCTGTTTTCGACGACCCGAGAAGTCATCGTTGGCACGGCGGCCGAACGGGCGGTCATGACGAAGCCGCCTAGTCGGACGGTTTGTTCTAAAGCCAGGGCTCCCCCGGAGGCAATGTTGTCCTTGATAACAAGGCGAGCCATCAAACCTTTTTTTGACGTCACAGTGGAACTCTCAATGAAAGCACCAATGTCGATGTCAAAACCGGCGGATCTCGGTTAGGGGGTCCCGAACTGTGCGTCTAAGGCTAATGGTAACAGGAGGTGGGGGACATGATGTTTACCCAGGTTCGGGCCCTCTCTATGGAGGTAATACCCTACTTCCTACTTGATTGATCTTGATGATATGAGTATTACAAGAGTTGATCTACCACGAGATCGTAGAGGCTAAACCCTATAAGCTAGCCTATGATTATGATTGTTCTCGTCCTACAAACTAAACCTTCCAGTTTATATAGACATCGGAGGGGGCTAGGGTTACATTAGGTCGGTTACAAAGAAGGAAATCTACATATCCGAATTGCCAAGCTTGCCTTCTACGCAAAGGAGAGTCCCACCCGGACATGGGACAAAGTCTTCAATCTTGTATCTTCATAGTCCAATAGTACGGCATAAGCATATAGTCCGGCTGTCCGAGGACCCCCTAATCCAGGACTCCCTTAGACACAAGAGACTCTTTTTTATTTGGTTGCAGGGTTCTTTGAGAGGGACCATCTTCATCCTATGCCTCCCATGGATTGATAAACATTAGGTCATCCACTTGAGGGAAATTTTCTACTGTCCTACAAACCTCTGCACTCGGAGGCCCAACAATGTCTACAAGAAGAAGGTGGTGTAGTAGGCATCAGGGGAAAGGGGGTACGCTGGCGGTGGTTGGGCGATCATAGGACCTCCACAAGGGGAAGGGCTCGTCGGCGCCTTCCCCTATAGAGTACCTACCTCCAGACGCCGTGCGCCACCATCGGGGTGGCATTCCATGCCGCGCGGCACGGAGGGAGCTCTGGCACCGGGCTCCCTCCACGCACCTCCCAGGGCGCTCCTCCTGCCCGAGGCAGGTCTAGCGTCTCAAGATACGCCATCGTGGCGAGATTCACCTACAACCCAAGGTTAGCATAATTGCGTCTGAAATAGGTTGACTTTGACCGGTGGTTGTTGGCATCGAAGATGTTGGCGGAGTGCTGAGCCGACTCACGGGGAGTCCCCATCCCTCGTGACCTTGGCAATCCCGACGCCGAAGCCATCGCAAGAAGCATGAACGGGCTTCTCCCTTGCTCGTGCAGCGCGCTAGCCATGGGTGGTATCAGGACCTCAGGGGCTATCGACCTGAGACCAGCCCCGATCCCTTTGTCGTGTCGCCCACCATGCCTGAGGCCATGGCTTGCCAGCCTGAGAGTGACTCCTTGCTACTGTTGAGGTAGAAACCTCCTTCCCCAACTGCTCCATGGGAACGAGTCCCTCGGGCTGGGAGGACGACCTCGTACGCCGAGCTACCTCCACGGCCCCCCTCAGGCTCCTCCTGGAGGGGCGAGTAGATGCGGTTGGTGTGAGCATGAGCATCCTGAGGCGTCCACACAGCCGAAATGATGCGGAAAGGTGTCGTGCCTTCATAGGCAGCGTCGAGTAACTCGGCGATGTGGGAGAGGAGGACAGCATTGCCGCCCTGGGCTAGCCTGCAACGCAACAAATCGCGGGCCATGATAAGTGCGGCCCATGCATTCGCCTGCTCCTGGCGAGTGCGCAGGGACATCGCCGCGGCATAGCTGGGGGACCTTGCTGCCGCTCGGTTGCAGTGCTAAGTGGGAGGGGACGGGAACGAACCATGGCGCCGGCGACTGCTGTCGCCGACGCGCACTCCCGGTGCGGCAAGGAGGAGGTGACGATGGATTTTGTGGCTGGGCAGGGTTTCCTGGGCGGTGCGAACGGCCCATTGCTCGTCGCCGGCTTGTGGAACCCCCACCATGAGAACAGTGAAGCGGTGGTGAAGCGATTGTCGAGGAGAGGCTTCGACACGCCCCCTACCTGGCGCGCCAAATATTGGGTTCCGGGCTCCGTAGACCCAAGAAAGGTTCGAACTCAAGGGCGTGTGCGAAGAACTCAACCTCTCAAGCCGATCAAGGCGCTGCTCTCACAACCTAGCTCGATAAACAAGAAGGAGAAAGACATGGCAGTTTACCCAGGTTCAGGCCACCTTGTGGTGTAATACCCTACTCCTGTTTTGTGGTGGATTAGCCTCGCGAGCGGCTAAGGATCAAGTGGAAGAATAGTCTCAGGAGGCATGTTTGTGTGATGAGTGTCGGTGTCAAAACCGGCAGATCTCGGGTAGCGGGTCCCGAACTGTGCGTCTAAGTCTAATGATAACAGGAGGCGGGGGACACGATGTTTACCCAGGTTCGGGCCCTCCCGATGGAGGTAACACCCTACTTCCTGCTTGATTGATCTTGATGATATGAGTATTACAAGAGTTGATCTACCACGAGATCATAGAGGCTAAACCCTATAAGCTAGCCTATGATTATGATTGTTGGGATCTTCTATCGAGTAGCCAGGCCCTGGTTTATATAATGCATCGGAGGCCTAGGATAACAAGAGTCCTAGCCGAATACGCCGGTGGGGGAGGAGTCCTTGTCTTGATCACCAAGTTTTGTGGAATCTTCCTTGTATGCGACAACTGTCCGAACTGACCAATGAGTATACAGCCATGGGGGTCACAATCCAACTGATCAGGAGACAACATGGTGAGTACCCCCTGGTCCAGGACACCGTCAGTAGCCCCCTGAACCGGTCTTCAAGTTGGGGGAGCTCCTCGATTCTTCCGAACTGTTCTTCATCTTCGATCGTTTGTCTTGAAAACTGGTTCAACAAATCTTCTCATCTTCGATCTTGAGAATCACCGAAGAGCATCCGAAGAGTTTACACGTCGGGTATCCGAGGAGCCCCTTCAAGTTTCCGGCCTTTATCAATGCCTTGTTATTTTTATGCCACACCTCGGGTTTGAAGTTGTTCCTGGGTGGCAGTGTCCTCTTGCGTCCGAGCTCCAACGCCGGACTGTATTCGAGGTATCTTTTGCAACCGAGCACCAACGTCGGGTTGTATCCGAGTTCCAACGCTGGACAGTATCCGAGCTCCAACGCCGGACTATATCCAAGCTCCAATGCCGGACTGTATCCGAGGTGTCCTAGATCACCTTGGTTCTAAAAACTTGAAGGAGTTTAGTCGTGCTTAATGCCGGAAATGCCCTCTATGGAGCCAGCCACTAGCGCCCGAGCTTTATGTCGGACTACTTCCAAGGTGGTGCACCACCCCGACCGCAAGCTGATTTTTGGTGAATATTTTTAACTGGTGCAATTTATTCTCCGCAGAGGTATATAGCAGGTATATGTATATCCAGTAGCCCTCAAGGTGTGTATCAGTCTAAAACCTGAACGAAAACATCAAACCACTGATCCTAGTAGCCCCTGAGACTCAGGTCGATGCGCGAAATCGGCCTGAGGATCAACTCCTAGCTCGGCAGCATACATAGGAATAGAAACGCAGTGTAATATATTAGAGATAATAGTGATCGGCGACGGACCCTTGAGAGAGGGTCTTGAGAAGTTGCTGCAATATATTAGCTTGACGCCAGATAGGTCCAGATGGTACCTATTGTTGTCCGAAGATACGTTTGCCCATAGTTCGGTCAAGCCGAACACTAAGCCCTTTGAATTTTCTGCATTGAACAGGCAACGCAATAGCCCCCGAGACACTGCTCAGGTGGCAACACCAGATCAGGGGATCGATGTACCCCTTTAATATTTGTAAATGATAAGCACGAAGCCCAGTAGCCCCCGAGCCTTAATGTGGGCATGGGTGGCCGAACTAAGGATCGATATCCGAAGTAAAATCACAAATTATGTGTAATGATTGTATGTATCCAAGTACTCGACATCATTAATGCTCTGATCCGCATTGTACAAAACTTTGTTGACCGACCATCGACTTCAACCTCCTCGGCCAGCGGCCAAGGATTTTTTGTCCTACTTTATAAAGCCTTTATGAGGGCAAAGATTTATGGCAAACAAGGCAATCCGGTCATACGGTTTTATAAACAAAGGTACGCGGAGAGATATGTTATATTACTTTTTAACGTAAGAAACATCTTCCAAAGAAAATAGTCCCGCTATCGGTTCCTTTCTTTGGGTTGTCATGCTAAGCATGATCATGTAACCTCAGCTTCGATCAATATGGGAGCAAAATATTGAGGATTTAGTTCAGGGAAAGTTCCCAAACTCTATGGTATTAAAGAACCAAAACTTTCACTTCCGTCGTTGTCGACCAATGTGATCCTTTAAGATTGCTAGCTTTCGGCTTCACCTAGTCTGAGGTACTAACTCGGATGACTCGGTAGTAACAATCACAGAGGTGCTCCCTTTGCTGCCTAGCCGAACAATCGAGAATGTAGGGGTAAGCACAGGAGCCAGGCAACCCAGCTTGGCCAAAATCTTAAGTCAAATTGATGCATATTTATGGCTTTATAATGATGATCATGGAAGGCAGCCCTTGTATATTAAGGACAAATGCCGATGATATGTTTATTTTGACTCCGTTGCGACCGTTTATCAGTTGAAAGTGGCCCATCATCGGCTTCTACCCCTTTGTAGATACTACGCAGGGTGTTTCTACAATAACAAGACAACCCTTAGCCGACGTCTCGGTGCCCGAAGGCGGTTGTGTTAGCGGAAACGAGGCAATCAGATATGCGAGCTTTATAAATTTCACATAGTCATAGGATCTTTAAACTGGTGAAGCTAGCTACGAGCCCCCGGTTAGTGTTCGGCGACAACCGAGGTCAAGCCGTAAACACTTCAGCCAATGTTATGAATGACCCGTCATTTAACATAGTCATCGGATCGCTGACCAATTTACGCTTATTGTGATAGTCAATTTTCGGCTTTCTCCACTGATGTGCTTAACCATGTGAGCTTGAAGCACAATCGCAGTGGTTCTCCCTTTGCACACCTAGCCGAACAAAGCGGAAGGTAGGAGGCAAGCACAGGAGCCGGGCAACCCAACTATTGACCGAAGACACAATTTGAAACCGATGCATATATAGCAATATCCGAGAATGTTTTTGCCGAAAATCTAAAGGTGTCCGGCATTGCACTACGAACAATAAGGAACGTAGGGGTACGCACAGGAGCAAGGCAACCCAGCTTGCGGAACACTTAAGTCAATATGGTGCATATTGTGGCGTAATACATGAACGAGGAACGAAGTCGTACAAGTATAATCATATGCAAGAGGAAAGGCTTCATAAATGAAGCCCCCAAATAAACGGGGTACTTGAATTTGTGTGTCACAAAAAGTTTTGACAAGGAATTTTGTCACAAACAACTTTTTGCCAAAAAGTATAATGCTTGGTCGAACCAAACAAAATTTAGAACTGAAAGTTTTTGAGCATGAAAGCGACTTAGCTGGTTAATGTGCTCGGTGTTGATGATGCGACTCGGGCTTGTGGCGGGTCGAAGACACCCATTGATCTGTGACAAATCTGACAAGGTTTGTAGTCCTCGACATGGCCGAGGTCCCAGCCCCCAAGCCCGAGGTGTCCGAGCGAGGAGTTCGGCACTCCGGAGTGGTGACCGCGTAACACAGTCAAAATCAATTACCTGCACACATAAAACAGTGCGGTCCAGAAAATAATATATATATATATATATATATATATAATCCTTGCATAATTGCTTTATGCAAAAATAATTTATTTAAAGAGATGTGGCCTAGGGCCGAAGCCAATGTCGATGCAGGGCGTCGGCGTGACGCACTGAAGGCGTGACAAAGCCTGAATTTGTAGGGCGGTCCAGGCTCTAGATGCGCCGTTCGCCGAACTACGGACCGGAAACGGACCGAACCATCACACAACCATCGTTAATGCGGCCATCATTTTACAGACCTATGTACAGATGATGGAACAAACCAGAGTAATAATTTTTCGGAAAAATAAACCCAAGCAATAAAAAATTACTAGGACTAATAGCACCTGGTTTATCTGTTGTAGCAATCTAAAAAAGGTTACTCCCGAAATTGGGACTTGATCCGCACACCCATTGCCTGGTGAGCGATGGAGCAGCGGTATGGCGATGCTGGTGAAGGTTGGCTTGCCGAGGGAAAGCCCCCGGTCCAGCTAACATGACAAAGTTGGTCAGTTGATGATGCCGAAGTCTCCGGAGTAGGTCGATGAAGGGATGACGAAGCCCCAGGTCCAGACAGGGAGATAGACCAGGTCGGTGAGGAGATGTTGCAGCTTCCATGTCAGCCGAGGTGTTGAAGTAGTTCGGCGTGATGGACATCGGCTCGATGAAGCAATGGTTCGGCCATGCCGATGCAGGTCGTAACTTGTGACGTGGTCAAATCTGGCTTGATGAAGTGACCGTGCGGCGATGACGGTGTGCCCGCTCCGTGCAATCCGTGGGGCAGCGATGTTGGTGATGATTTATCCTTCGCGATGCCAGACACTTGTTCGGCTTGCCAAGATAATGATCCGAAAAAGTTGAGCTCGTCTCAACAAAGTGACGACGTGTCTAGCACAGGTCAGCAGCCATAGAGCAACGTTGTCGGGCTCGTTTGACAACAGCGCGATGGTGAAGATCATATTGGAAAAGACTTTAAAATTAGCGTGATGTGTTTGGGAACAAAAACACAATACCCCATAAAAACTTCCTTAAAAAAGGATGTCTCAAATCTCGTTCATAAAAAAGATGAATTCGGGTCGGATTCGTTCTCGCGCAGAAAAGAGATCCGAAAAGTGATGCACTAATCGGAAGGTTCCCAGAGTTTGGGCGGTCGGATCGAGCTAAAATTTTGAGGGGTGGTAGATATGGGAATTCCGCAGGAGATGAATGGTTGGATCTTCCAAAGGACCTCCGAGCTGGGCTCTGGAGACCACGCCCTAAACTCGTGCAGATTCCCGTCCAGATTTGACAGGGCTCCGGTATATTGTAGATTGCCAGAGATTCCTCCATCGGAACTCGACGAAATTTTCCATGGTTGTTGTACACTCAATTCCGCACAATTCCACCAAAGCAATCATTAAAACGACACTTGAGGAGGCAGTGGCGGCGGATACAAGTTCGCTATCCAGAAAAACAGCACGGTCGCCTTAGGGCAATGTTGATGTTGAGCCCCCGAGCTCCATGGATGATTCCTCCATGATCTTGATAGAGATCGAAGTTGATGTTGATGAAGGCCCTCATCCGAACATGACGATTGGAGGTAGGGCGCAGTCCTCGGTCAAGCCACGGTGACCAGTCGAGCCGGTGATGAAGAAGCCGACATTGCAGTTGATCTGCAGTCGAGCCATTGATCCTTTGTCAATCACACAGCGGAACTCTCAACGAAAGCACCAATGTCGGTGTCAAAACCAGCGGATCTCGGGTAGGGGGTCCCGAACTGTGCGTCTAAGGCTAATGGTAACAGGAGGCAGGGGACACGATGTTTACCCAGGTTCGGGCCCTCCCGATGGAGGTAACACCCTACTTCCTGCTTGATTGGTCTTGATGATATGAGTATTACAAGAGTTGATCTACATGAGATCATAGAGGCTAAACCCTAGAAGATAGCCTATGATTATGATTGTTGGGATCTTCTATCGACTAGCTAGGCCCTGGTATCTATAATGCACTAGAGGCCTAGGATAACAAGAGTCCTAGCCGAATACGCCGGTGGGGGAGGAGTCCTTGTCTTGATCATCAAGTCTTGTGGAATCTTCATTGTATGCGGCAACTGTCTGAACTGGCCCATGAGTATACATCCATGGGGGTCCTCGGCCCAATCCAACTGATCGGGAGATGACGTGGTGAGTACCCCCTGGTCCAGGACACCGTCAATGAGCTCTCGGGGATTCGATGAGCTGATCACCCGATGACTCCCCCTTCTACTGTGGTGGCTAGGCTATATTTATAGTGGCCACGGTCCTCTTCCCTTGAAACTTAGCCGGGAAGGGATCCAACAACGGCCAAATTTGAAAGGGGACAAGAGTACATCTGATCCTGGCGAAAGGTGGTCTTCGCCTGCAAAGCTGATGGCCATGACGTCATGGTGGGCTCGGTGATGGCATCCATCCTGCCGTTCTGGCGGTCCTAGTCTCGTTGCATGCAAATGACTACCTTTGGTTGATTCCTTGGGACTCCACACCTACGCTGGCCTCCTTTGCACCAAAGAGGAAACCTGTCGCTCTGTGCCCGCTGGCGCGCGCCTGGCCTTGGTCGTCATGGCTGATGTCATTTCAACCTCGTGAGGTCGGGTCTTGCATAGAAATCTTCGCTCCGTTGGGAGGCTACTTGAGGAGGCTGCTCCCTTAGGGGGTCTTGATGTCGTCCGCCTCGCGAGGGTCTTGTCTTGTCGTGGTCGAAGATGGGCCGTACCGGGTCGTCGATGGAGCCACGCCATGGGCCGCAGGTAGGCAGGTCTGGGTACCCTGGTTTCCAGAACGCCGACACCTATGCATGTTGATTCTTGTTCCCATAAATTGTTTTCTCACAAAATCCCTATGCATAGGAAGTGGGTTAGGCTTAAATGTTCTTGCCATGTGATTCGATGATGCTCCTTTTCATGTTTCAGTTACTATTCTTGTGCGAGCACCATTTAAACCATCATGCCTAGCTAAAAAGGCATTAAAGAAAAGCGCTTATTGGGCGACAAACCTATATTTCTACCTACTATTTTTTTGCTCACATGATTAGGCTACTATAGTAATCATGTTTAAAACCTTTTGTTTCAATAAAGTGCCAAGTAAAGCTTAGGGATGATGTGGATGATAGTTGACTTGATTCTGTGCAAAAATAGAAACTTTTACTCCGAGTCCAAGAATTCCTAAAATTCATTGGAACATGTTTTTATACGAACTTTTTAAAGATGATTGATATACAAATTCTCTATGTTTTCCCAATTTTTTAGAATTTTTAGAGTTGTAGAATTATGGTCATTTATCATATCATTACAGACTATTCTGTTTTTGACAGATTCTGTTTTCAATGCATAGTTTGCTTGTTTTAGTGTTTCCATTGCTTATATTAAGTGATATAGATTGTGGAAATGATATATTAGAGTATATATTGTGTGAGAACAATTATGAATCTTGTTTGGCAGTACCCAAGTGAATGATTTGTTTTATCATACTAACACATCTCACGAAGTTCAGTTAAGTTTTATGTGATTGAAGTTTTCAAGTTTTGGGTGAGATATCGATATGAGGAGAATAAGGAGTGACAAGACCCTAAACTTGGGGATTACCAAGGCACCACAAGCTAATATTCAAGGAAGATGCAAGCAACTAAGGTTGGGGATGCCTCGCAAGGCATCCTCTCTTTCGTCTCCAACATTATCGGTAACCTCATTTAGGACTATATTTTTATTGTCACATGATATGTGTTTTGCTTGGAGCATCATTTTGTTGTTGTTGAGACTTTCTTGCTGTTATTTAGATAATGATTTTCATATTTTATTTCACTAAAAGTGGCAATGATAGCCTTCACCATGCTTATTTTGCAAGTATATGAGTTGTTGTTTCAAAAAAGAAAGTTTATCGCTCTTGTAAAAATTCCCGAGAGAAGTCAGAATGTGATAAAATGTTGAATTTTTTGCACAATAAGATATGATAAATTTTCTACAGTGTGGTAAATTTTCAGATTTTTTTAGTTAGAGAAGTATGAATCTTCTTGCATTCTTTACAGACTGCCCTTTTTAGACAGATTATATTTGCATTGTTTGCATATGTTTGCTTGTTTATTGATTATATTTGAGGATATGAGTATTAAATATGCAGAGGCATTTAGTACGCAATGTTAAATTATAATTTTAGTGATTTGCTACAATAGAGAATGATAAGGTTTTGCATTGATTTATACTAACTTATCTTACGAGTTCTTGTTGAGTTTTGTATGGATGAAGTTTTTAAGATTTAGGAAACCGTGATATAAAAGGAATTAAGGAGACACAAAAGCTCAAACTTGGGGATGCCTAAGGAATCCCAAATTAATATTTCAACAAGTCTCAAGCATCTAAGATTGGGGATGCCCCGTTAGGCATCCCACCTTTCTTCATCAACAATTATCGGTTAGCCTTGGTTGAGCCTAAGTTTTTGCTTCTTCACATGATGTGTGCTATTATTAGAATTTCATTTTATTTTGTTTTGATGTTGTATTAATAAAATATTTAGATCCTAGACTTTTAAATAATAGAGAGTCCTCAAATAGCTACCTATTTACTTAACTACTCATTTTATCTTCACATATATATTTTTGGAGTTGTTTGTCGAACACTCTCATGCTTCAGTTATATTATTTTGATAGTTGATAATAGTGATGACAATTTGCACAACCTATGAAATTGGTCCCAAAGTGATGGATATTCAAGAAGGATATAATAAAAACTTTCATGTAGATAATTGGATATGATAAGTTTATATCCTTGCAATAGTTTTGCGATTTGGAGATAATAATATGTGAGTCCTGTTGGTGAGTAATCATGCTTTAGTAAGAATATTCGTGTTAAGGTTTGTGATTCCCTATGCAAGCATGAAAGTCAATAGTTATGCAATAAAATTACATTCTACTTGTGGTGCATTAGTCGGTGTTAGTTCTGCTTAGTGCTCGTTTATGTGAATTTTCATTTCTTGGTTGGTTGCTTCTCAATCTTTTTGCTAGCCTTTACTTGTGCAAAGTAGGAATACTACTTGTGCATCCAAAATCCTTAAACCCAGTTATGCCATGTGAGTCCACCATACCTACCTATATGCGATATTTTCGTGTCGTTCTAAGTAAATTTGTATGTGCCAACGATAATTTTCAAAATGAATTTCCTTTTTGTGTGCCCGTACCGCTCATGAAGCGCAGGGGGTGGCCAATATTTTTACATGCTAGATGTGTTATTCTCAAGTTGAGTGTTTATTCACTTGTCATTGCACAAGAGTGCGGCAGTAATAGGGATGCCCAGTCCCAAAATGAAAAAGAAATTTACTTTATGTAATCAAATAATAAATTCCTTGGGAAGCATTGGTATGGAAGGCACCCGTGGATACGGCTAGCCATGGATTGTGAAAGAATGGTGAAAAATAAATAAACTTTATTTTATGTTTGGGAACCACCTATGATGTATGGGAAGTATTGGGAATTACTCGGTCGTTTTCGTTGATGGGAAAAACATGCCTCTCAAAAAAAATTTATCTCTCAATTTAAGCTTTGAGCTCTGGCACCTCTACAAATCTCTAATCCCCTTTGCGAAGGGCTTATCTATTTACTTTATGCAATTACTTAAGTCTCCATCTTCTCTTATAAAGAACCAACTAGGGAGCACTATTATCATACTTGTGCATTGGATGTAGCTAATATTTGAGTGTGTTTCATGAATAGATCGATGATTGAGCATGATGGGCGAGGGATAACTTTCTTTAGCGTTGATATTTTGAAATACATGGTTGCTTGTTAGTATGCTTGAGTATTGATGTCTTCATGTCAAATTATAGACTATTGCTTTGAATCATTCAAGTCCAACTATCGACAAAAGAAAGAGTATATGAAGAGTATGATAGGTAGCATCCACAACAAAAATTCCGCTTTTAAATTGCTAATTTATCATGATGAGTTTAATGAGAAAGAGTTGATGTTATGATGCTGGGAAAGTGATTGAAATTATCATTGATCAAACTTATGCACTATGCTAGCATTCACACTTCATAAATTATTTCTTTTATCATTTACCTACTCGTGGATGATTAGGAATTAAGCTTGGGGATGCTGATACATCTCCAATGTATCTATAATTTATGAAGTATGCATGCCATGTTTACAACAATTTTATATGGTTTTGATATGATTTGCATGGAACTAACCCGGACTGATGCTATTTTCAGCAGAACTACTCTAGTGTTGTTTTTTGTGCAGAAATGAAAGTTCTCCAAATGAGCTGAAAATTTTTGACGATTATTTTTGGAACAAAAGAGACCCCTGAAGCTTCGTGGGAGGGCCAGAAGAGCCACGAGGAGGCACAACCCACCAGGACGCGCCTGGAGCCCAACCAAAGGCGTGGCGGGTTGTGCTCACTTTGAGGCCCATCTTTGTGTGAAACCAACGCCAAAAATCCTATAAATACATAAACCCCCAGAAATAACCCTAGATCAGAAGTTCTGCCACCGCAAGCCCCTATATCCACGAAAAACCAATCTAGACCCCGTTTCGGCACTCTGCCGTAGGGTGAAATCATCACCGGAGGCCATGTTCATCATCCCTATGGTCTCCATGATGAGGAGGGAGTAGTCCACCCTCCGGGCTGAGGGTTTGTACTAGTAGCTATGTGTTTAATCTCTCTCTCTCTCTCTCTCTCTCTCTCTCTCTCTCTCGTGTTTCTGAGTTGGCATGATCTTAATGTATTGCGGGCTTTGTTAATATAGTTGCATCATATGGTGTTTTGCCCTCTCTATCCTGTTGTGATGAATTGAGCTTTCCCTTTGAGATTTTGTTTTATCAGATTGAATACTTTTATGGATTTGAGAGCACTTGATATATGTCTTGCATATGAATACCCGTGGTGACAATGGGATATTATATTGATTCATTTGATATATGTTTTGGCACTCAACTCACGGATTCCCGAGGTGACATTGGGGTAATCTATGCATAGGGGTTGATGCATGTTTTCGACCTTGTTTCTCTGGTAGAAATCTTGGGGCACTCTTTGAGGTTCTTTGCGTTGGGTCGAGTATTATGAATCTGAAATTGTTTGATGCGTATCATATAATTAACTCATGGATACTTGTGGTGACATTGGAGTATCTAGGTGACATTAGAGTTGGTTGATGCGTATCATATGGTGTTATTTTAGTACGAACTCTTGGATAGATCAAATGGAAAGAATAACTTTCTGTTATTTTAGTACGAACTCTTGAATAGATCAAACGGAAATAATAACTTTAAGGTGGTTTCGTACCCTACAAACAATTTCTTCTTATGTTTCTCCGCTAGATAAGAACTTTGGAGTGATTCTTCATCGCAATTTGAGGGATAGTTATATGATCCAATTAGATTAGCATTGTTGAGAGATTGCACTAGCAAAAGTACGAACCCTATGCCTCATATTCAAGCATTGCAATACCATTTGTGCTCACTTTTATCGTTCGCTACCTTGCTCTTTTTTATTTATTCAGATTATAAAAAATATATTTCTATCACCATACTAAACTTATATCACCATCTCTTTGCGGAACTAGTGCACCTATACAATTTGCCATTGTATTGGGTGTGTTTAGGACACAAGAGATTTCTTGTATTTGGTTGCAGGGTTGTTTGAGAGAGGCCATCTTCATCCTACGCCTCCCACGGATTGATAAACCTTAGGTCATCCACTTGAGGGAAAATTGCTACTATCCTACAAAACTCTACTCTTGGAGGCCCAACACGAGTCTACAAGAATAAAGGTGCATAGTAGACAAACGTTTGATGAATTTCAAACATGGTGGAACGAATTCTTGCTGAGTAGAACTGGTCTGTTGAGCAAGCAAAGCATCATTTTCCCTTTGAAGATCATCATGAGTCACCCTTAGTTTTTCAAGATCTTGCTTTCTTTGAATAAATTCATAAGAAAGCTTCTCATGATCGGCTAAGAGTGTTTCATGGTGACCTTGAAGGTTATCAAACTTAGACTGAATACGTTTAAGATCATGGTCAGAGTTTGAGTCCGATCCACTTCCTCACCTAGCAGGTCATCGCTTTTCTCTAGCAAATTCTGAACCCTTTCCAAAGCTTTTTATTGTTTCATGGCAATATTAGCAAGTTTGGAGTAACTAGGTTTGAGGTTTTCATTAGATTCATCTTCACTGGATTCAGAGGAGGGATATTTGAGTACCTTGGCACCTTTTTCCATCGTAAGGAGTGTTGGAGTTGCCATTTTCTTCACAGTTGAAGATGGATTTGCTAACAAAAGCAGTAGCGAGAGCTAGGCTCACCACACCAGAGTCTGACTCCTCAGATTCTTCCTCTTCCTCATTTTCCTCAGATTTAGATTCAGCTTCAGAGTCCATTTCCTTGCCAATGAATGCCTGAGCGTTTCTGGAACTACTCTTCTTGTGAGATGAAGACTTTGAAGATTTTGACGATGAGGACTTTGAAGATTTCTTCTATTTCTTCAAGTCATCTGAACTGTCATCCTTGTACTTCTTCATCTTTGATTCCTTCACCTGCTGAGGACAATCAACCATGTAATGACCAGGCTTCTTGCATTTGTGGAAAGTCCTTTTCTTGTGATCCCGGGATGAAGAATCTGATCTCAAGTCATCACCTCTTGAAGATTTTCCACAATGGCCACGCCTTGAGAACTTTTGGAACTTCCTCGCAAGCATAGCTAGCTCCTGGCTTAGTTCTTCAGGATCACCAAGGCTACTGTTAGAGTCTTCCTCTTCATATGAGGAAATTGCCTTGGCCTTGAGTGCACGTGATCTTCCATAGCTTGGCCCATAGAGGTCTCTCTCCTCACCTTGTTGGAATTCATGAGTATTCAGTCTCTCGAGGATATCAGCAGGATCTAGTGACTTGTAGTCTCCATGTTCTTGAATCATCAGTGCGCGTGTATCGAATGAGGGATCAAGAGATCTTACCAATATCTTCACCACCTCATGATCGGTGATGTCAGTGGCACCAAGTGCTTGAAGTTCATTGGAGATATCAGTGAGGCGGTCGAAGGTTTTCTGAACATTTTTGTTGTTGAGTCTGTTGAAGTGGTTGAAGAGATTGCAAAGAACATCAACTCGAGAATCACATTGGGTTGAGATTCCTTCATTCACCTTGTATAACCTATCCCAGATAAGCTTTGCAGTCTCCAAAGCACTCACTCTGCTGTATTGTCCTTTGCTAAGATGGCCACATATGATAACTTTCACTTGAGAGTCGAGTTGCTTCAGTCACTTCACATTAGTAGCATTTATGGAGGGAGTGATGGAGGGAACTCCATTTTCCACAACATACCAGAGATCGTTATCAATTGCCTCGAGATGCATGTGAATCTTGTTCTTCCAGTAGGGGTAGTACGTCCCATCGAAGGCAGGACACCCAACCAAGACCTCGATTATGCCTGCGGTCGACATAACTAAAAATCCTGGTGGTTAAACCAAAATCACACAGAACAAGGGAGTACTTTGCTCTAATACCAGCTGAAAGTGTGTTATATCGACTAGAGGGGGTGAATAGGCGATTTTTACAAGTTCTTCACTGAGGAATTACTACTTGAGGAATTAGATAAGTGACGAAATACAAGCAGCGGATAAGGTACTCAAGTGCACGCATAACATGTTGGAAATATGCCCTAGAGGTAATAAAAAATTCGTTATTATCATATTTCCATGTTCATGGTAATCGTTTATTATCCATGCTAGAATTGTATTGGTTGGAAACTCAGATACATGTGTGGATACATAGACAACAACATGTCCCTTGTAAGCCTCTACCAGGCTAGCTTGTTGATCAAAGATGGTTATGGTTTCCTAGCCATGGACATGAGTTGTCATTTGATAACGGGATCACATCATTAGGAGAATGATGTGATGGACAAGACCCAAACTATGAACGTAGCATATGATCATACCAAGTTTATTGCTATCGTTTTTCTGCATGTTAAGTATACGTTCCTATGACCATGAGAACATGCAACTCGCTGACATAGGAGGAGTGCCTTGTGTGTACCAAACGTCACAACGTAACTAGGTGACTATAAAGGTGCTCTACAGGTATCCCCAAGGGTGTCTGTTGAGTTGGCATGCAAGACTAGGTTTTGTCACTCTGTATGACGGAGAGGTATCTCAGGGCCCACTCGGTAATACAACATCACAGTAAGCTTGCGAGCAATGTGACTAATGAGTTAGCCACAGGATCTTGTATTACTGAACAAGTAAAGAGACTTGCTGGTAACGAGATTGAATTAGGTATGGAGATACCGACAATCGAATCTCGGGCAAGTAACATACCGATGGACAAAGGGAACTGCATACGGGATTAGCAGAATCCTTGACATTGAGGTTCGACCGATAAGATCTTCAGAGAATATGTAGGAACCAATATGGGCATCTAGGTCCCGCTATTGGTTGTTGACCATAGAGGTGTCTCGGTCATGTCTGCATCATTCTCGAACCCGCAGGATCTACACACTTAACATTTGGTGACGATATAAGTATAGTTGAGTCATTATGGAGGTTACTGTCGGTGTCAAAACCGGCGGATCTCGGGTAGGGGGTCCCGAACTATGCGTCTAAGGCTAATGGTAATAGGAGACTGGGGACACGATGTTTTACCCAGGTTCGGGCCCTCTCGATGGGGGTAATACCCTACTTCCTGCTTGATTGATCCTGATGATATGAGTATTACAAGAGTTGATCTACCACGAGATCGTAGAGGCTAAACCCTAGAAGCTAGCCTATGGTATGATTGTTGTTGTCCTACGGACTAAACCCTCCGGTTTATATAGACACCGAAGGGGATTAGGGTTACACAGAGTCGGTTACAGAGAAGGAGATCTATCATCCGAATCGCCAAGCTTGCCTTCCACGCAAAGGAGAGTCCCATCCGAACACGGGACAAAGTCTTCAATCTTGTATCTTGATAGTCCAACAGTCCGGCCAATGTACATAGTCCGGATACCCCCTTACACAGGAATCCCTCAGTAGCCCCTGAACTAGGCTTCAATGACGATGAGTCCAGCACGCAGATTTTTCTTCGGCATTGCAAGGCGGGTTCCATCTCCGAATACTCCAAGATAAACTCCGAACACTTAAGTCGTGTCCAGCTCTGCAAGACAAATTTCACATACCACCGTAGAGACATAAATATTTCACAAATCTAATCCGCTGACAATTCCTCGTAGCATGACATCACGCCATGGCCCGGCCTTTATTCAAACCGTTCTTTTATAACCAGCTACCGCACATACTACGAGGCGGTTTATTTGTCACGTCTTGTCGAAGCAGAGATCATGTCCCCTTATCGCGGGATCCTCATCAATACGGGTATGGGTAACCCAACCGAGCCATCAATCGTGGCACTTGGAAAATGAGTAATCTCGATGGGAAAGTGGGGAGGCGCACATTTTTTCACCGCCTTTATAAATGGATAAGGATCTCCCATTTTCACCCACGCCTCCTTCCTCCTTTGCTCATCCGTTCTTCCATTCTCAAGCCCCAGCACTCAAGTTCTCACCTTATCCGTAGGACCATTCACAGCATGTCTGGAGCAGGAGGCAAGTGGATGGCCTCCTCCGTCACTGAGGAGGATAGCACCAAGCTTCGGGCGGCCGGATACCTAGCCGAAAACATTGTGCACAGGCTTCCGGCGGAGGGACAGATCACCCCCACCCCAAAGTCTCGGGAGAGAGTAGTATTCCTCCCTCATTTCATCTGCGGACTAGGATTTTCCACTCCACCCTTTCGTCCGCGGGCTCATGTATTACTATGAGCTAGATTTCCATGATCTAGCCCCAAATTTCGTCCTCAACATCTCGGCGTTCATCGTCGTGTGCGAGGCCTTCCTCCGCATCAGGCCCCACATTGGCATGTGGCTGAAAATCTTCTGCGTGAAGCCGAAGATCGTTAGCAGCCAGCAGGCGGAGTGCGGAGGAGCCATGGTGGGCAGAATGCCCAACGTTACATGGCTTGATGGCTCCTTTGTGGAGACTGTGAAAGGGTGGCAATCAGGGTGGTTCTACATCACCGAGCCGTGCGACACCAATTGGGTGGCAGCCCCCAAATTTCGATCTGGAATCCCCATGCGCCTCACCTCTTGGGAAAAGAAGGGCCTGGCCTGGGGTGAACCAGTGGAGCTGACCGGACTCGAGACCTGTATCAAAAGTATGAGGGACAAGCAGATCAAGCTTGTCAACGTGGTCCAGGTCATGCTCGTCCGCCGGATCCTCCCATGTCAAAGACTGGCATTCAATATGTGGGAGTTCGATCTGGCCGAACACTAGATGCTGCATGAGCTCTTTGATACGACGCATAAGGACGCCTCGAAGGTGTTGTTCAAGACCTGCGAAGTTCCTCCTCCCACTTCCGAGGACCGCGGACTCAGAGTAAAGCACCTCGCCAATCCGGTAAGTCCTCTGAATATCACCAGATATATCTTTCCCAACGTGTTCGTGGGAGGACTTTAAGTCATTTATACTGCCAAAACAGGATTATGTGGAGACGACGGAGCATATCGACTGTCCAGCTCCGCTACCCGAAGAGCCAGCAACCGCACTCCTGACAGAGATGCTGGCTCCGGCGCCATACAAGGTGCCGGAGAAGAAGGCTGAAAAGAAGGCCACGGGGACCAGGAATGGTCTCCGGCGTGGGGTTGCACCGGACGCCTCGCCCGAAGACGATGACGCGCACTCCTCCCACGAAGGGGAGGAGAATAAGAGGAAGAAGGTCGTCCCGTCTGGGGAGGCTGAAGGGTCCAAGAAAGCGGCCGCGGAGACCAGGAAGGGTCTCCGACGCAAGGCCGTAATAGACTTGTCGTTAGAGGACGGCGAGGCAGATTCCTCCCATGGAGACGGGGGGAAACGCGAAGAAATGCCCCCTCCCCGCACTGGGGAGGAGAAGAAAAGGAAAGACACCCCACAGGGGGAGGCTAGGACGCTGAAGAAGGGAAATGCATCCCTTCTGGACCACTCCACCACAGCCGCCCACAGCGAGGACGAGTGGCTGCCCAGGGGCAAGCCCCGGGTGAGGTCGTAAGTATCTGCACTTTCTAATACCTTTTGTGCGACTTTAACCTCATGGTTTGTGATAACACCGAACACGTGTATGCAGTCCGGTCGGGTCTAATCTGGGGGGTATCCTCTTTGGATGGATCCTTGAGTGCGTCAGAGATGGATTCACTCCCGACGGCCACCTCCCCACGACCTACGGAAGACACCGAGGTGTTGTCCCAAAGGATACCGGAGCAGGGGGCGACGGTTCTAGAGATGCCCCAAGGCAAAATCCCAGACGCCAGGCACATGGGGGGTAAGATCCCCAAGGATTATGCGAACGGGAGCCACAGCAAGTCTGGCTCCCCGCCGGTTACTGCACCGGAGCCTTCATAGGTTCCGGATTCAAGTGAGCAGCCCCTCACTAAGGAGGGCGAGCTGGCAGTGCCGATGTCCTCCGCCTAGCCGGAGGCATCGGATAATTTACTGGAAATGCTTCGCAGTGCTTCCATTGACGAAGAGCACCGTACTCTCATGAGTACGGTGATTGAGAAGGTCCGGTCCGCCAAAAGCGGATTGACCCAAGCCTACACCAGCCTCCTAACAGACTTTGAGATAATTAATAAAAAGTGTGAGAGAATATCACCCGATAGACAGTAGCCCCTGATACTCTGTTTGGTGTTCGGAAAGAAAAAGCCAAATGGAGGGTCAAATTTTAATCCGCAAGAGTCTGACAGTACTTTTCTATGTTAATTAGCAGGCGCTGCTGCTGACCGCCGTTGTGCGCACAGCTAAGGTCGTCGGACTCAGGCAGGACTTGGGGCAGGCCGAAGAAGAGCTCGGCCTCGTGAAGAGGCAGCTTGGGGAGAACAAAGGTAAGTGATACCCCGTCTTTGTGTCATGTAGAGGAGAAAATTGATGATGCTAACAAAAAGCATCATGATTTTTAATAGGGGCGGCGACCGAAGTGGCGGCCCTGGAGAAAGCGATGTCCGAGGCCGAGGCCAGGGCGGCCATAGAGCGCACCGAGCGTGATAAACAAGATGCTCGGGTGGGGGAGGTACAACAAGAGCTCCAGGAGTTCGGCAAGAAGTTCGAGTCCTTGGAGCATGACTTCAAGAGCAAGCATTCGAGCTTGCCAAATCATTCGAGAGCGCGAAAGATGCCAAGGCCGAAGCCCAAAAGGCCCTCCAGGAAATCCAGGCAGCCAAGAAGATAGCGGCGGGTAAGGCATTCATTATGCAAAGCAAACATATGGAGGAGACATTTCTTTTACTCACCCGCGTTCAGAGCTCTCCAGGGGCATTCGCAGATCTGCCACGCAGCATATCGAATGCCGCGGAGTTCTACCGTGCCGAAGAGGGGAGCTCGATGGAGAAGTTGTTCTGGTCCTAGTATACTGGAGCCGAACACCTAATGTCTCCGAGTGACCAACTGAAGCAATTGGTTGAACTCCACAGGGCGGCCGAACTGGCCATGAAGGACCTCATAGTCCGGATGTGGCCTGGTGAGCCTCTGCCCGACAGCTACTTCGGCCTTATAAAGCGGATGGCAAGTGTTTGTCCCTCGGCTTGAAGTTATCAAGCAGTCCGTATGCATTGAGGGTGCTCGCCGGGCTTTTGCCCGTGCGAAGATGCATTGGGCATAACTGGATGCTGAGAAGCTGGTGAAGGATGGGCCCCCGGAGGGTAAGGAGCATCGCTACCCCGAGAAATATTATAATAGCGTTATGAAAGGCGCTCGCCTTGTGGCTGATGAATGCACCAAGAACTTAATCTTTGAGTGAATGTACTCATGTATTTTTTGTAATATAAGAACGAGTTTATTTGCGCTATATAACGCTTTGTTGATTTAAAATATTGCCTTCTGTTCGGCCGTTTATAAAATTCTGAAAGTAGGCTAGTCGTCGGCTTCTGCCCCCATGTAGCTAGTACTGGGGTGTTCGTGGAAAACCCAAACACTCTTTATCCAAGTTTCCGGTCCTTTAAGGAGGTGTTTGGCGCAGCGAACAAGCCAATCGGACTATGCGGCTTTATAACTCTCACTTGTCCATAGAAGTCTATAATTTTAAATTTCGGCGAAGCCCCTAGCATTCAGAAGGCTGAACTGGGGCGCTATACACGCCTAAATCGAACAAGGCCGATTCCTCGCCATAAGCGGAAAAAATCTTTAAGGATTTAGTACCTCTCGAACAGCGACCAACTCTCGCCACATCATGACAGTCAGTTTTCGGCTTTCTATACTAAGGTGCTCGTCCACAAGAACCGGGACACAAACGCAGTAGTTCTCCCTGCGCTACCTTAGCCGATATAACGGAACGTAAGGTACCAAAACAAGGGAGCCGGGCTAACCCAACTATAGACCCAAGACATGATTCGGAGCTGATGCATATAATGCTATAAGTTTGGGGTGCCACACTGTCAATTGTGTTCGGACTTTTATTGCCATGTTATGGGGCTCAATAAAAATCCCCTGGCGAATTGATCGTACCAAAGTGTACGGATGCAACATTAAATAAATATTCAAGGGAAAATATGAAGATAGTAATAAGAAGCTGACATTGTATACTATTTCCCATTGTTTTTTGGATAATACGACAGGCGTATGTGTACAATTAATCCATTAAGCAGAAACAAATAGGACTATTTGACATGTCCTATCCAAGGGCAGGATGCATGGGGGTATTTAAAAACAGGTATAGCGATCATTGACAGAGACCACCTGGGTATTCCCTTGTGTGCAAAGCCTCTTGCCTCCTTGGTGTTCCCCCAGTGACGAGTCCGGTAGTCCAGTTCTCTGAAGGGGCTGCCCAAAAGTAGGGTCCTGGAAGAAAGAAAGAAGAAGGGTGTGCGGGCCTTGTGGCGG
The DNA here is from genome assembly GCF_018294505.1 of Triticum aestivum. Taxonomy (NCBI): domain Eukaryota; kingdom Viridiplantae; phylum Streptophyta; class Magnoliopsida; order Poales; family Poaceae; genus Triticum; species Triticum aestivum. The sequence goes on along the minus strand of NC_057795.1, from coordinate 595,913,882 downwards.
CTAAACTGCACTGTGAGTGGCGTCGTCGACTCGCCTCCGCCTATGCGCATGGTATTTTGAGTGCGTAGTTGTGTACGCGCACTACAAGAAATATGTCAACTAGTGACCTTCTGTTAATGACCCTGGAAGAATTGGTCATAGATCTATGACCATTTGAGACCAATTGGTCAAAAGCTGTTCGGGGGGCTCCAAACCATAAACCATTGCGACCATTTTGGTCCGAAAGGTCATAATTTCCTTACATGAAATGGTCACAAAGCAAATAGTGCAGGTCTGTTGCCTTATTTCTAGTTGTTAACGACCAATATAGATGGTCATAGCCTTGTATATTGTGGTGGGTTGTGATGACTAGGCGCCATCTCATCAGTTTGGCCTATGTGTCATGTCCATGTGTCAATTTTTGCCCTAGGTTGTGAAGCAACCTATATTTCTTTTATTCAAAAATTCCCAAAAAATTCTCATAAATTTTTTGAATCATATCTTCATCAAATATGTCAAAAACATTCCTTTCCTAGTTCAGAAATAACTCAACAATATTCATTTTCATATTCTTTTCAAAGCAGCACTTTGTGAAGGAAGTACCACTTTGGCATGTCCAAATGGTATCCATTTTCTACAGTGCTTTCCTATGCCCAAATAACCATCCTCCACAAAATGCCAGCTCAATCCATTCATTATTTTGAGCCCAGCTTCAACATTCGTATTTATGTCCAGTGTGGTACTTTGCAAAGCAAGTACAACCTAGGGTCCTCCTTTTGAGCTGAAAATTTGTGAAGACGGTCTTCTTAGTAACTGGTCATCCTCAGCCAAAGCTCACGCACATTAGCCATGTGCATTTCCCGTACCGCTAATCAAACACTTGGCTGCTTATTCATGTTTGAGCATTGATGGGTCTCCTCGTGAGAATCTTATGTTGTTATTTTCTTCCTAGCAGCTACCTGGGGAGTGCCCAACCCACTTGACATGCCTAGGCCGCCCAGAACACATGGCAATGCCACGGTCACGCGGTGACCACGCGACGGGCATGCGAGTTTACGCGCTCTAGAGTTGGGGCCCTCGGCCACCATCCAAACCTCGACGTATCGCCACCAAACCATGTATTTATGATTAAATAGGTACTTATGTAACTAGAAATGATTTTTGGAAAAAATAAATGGCAAACTATGAGGCAGCTGCAGTTCAAATTTGACCCGCTTCCAGCTGAATCGGTGGGAATTTGTCTTTTTCACCAGAGGTGGATCAAAACTTTTTACACCCAACCATTTTGTCAATTGTGCATTAAATATGGCCTAGTATTTTATAAAATTTATTTGGTCCAATTTTGCAACAAATATATGGTAGGTCCTTCATAAAAAAAACTCATTTCAAGCACTCGGAAAATGGAAAATGAATTTTCTGTGCAAAGAAAATGAAAACTTCCTTAGGCAACATTGTTTGCCATTCCAAGATGCACCCTTGTGCACAATATGAGATCATTTGAACAAACTATGCCATGAATGTGGCCATAAGATTGATCATTTGGCTTGAAAGCCATGAATCTTCACGCATGATAGCTCATTTCTGAGAACACTTTTTAAAAATAATTTCCGTATTACAAGTTTATAATTTTTCCTAGAAACTTGGTCACATATAATGACACAATGCGAAGGTTTTCCAATTTTTTGATTTTTTTTGAATTTTTTACGCCCGTTTCAAAATGTCGTCAACACGGCGGGCTTGACCGTTCCTAGCTAGTGGTTGAATCTTGGAAAACTTTTGATGTTTATCTTATTAAATAGATACTTATGTACCTAGAAATGATTTTTTCAAAAAATAAATAGCAAACTATGAGGCAGCTGCAGTTCAAATTTCACCCGCTTCCAACTGAATCGGCGGGAATTTGTCTTTTTCACCAGAGGTGGATCAAAACTTTTTACACCCAACTATTTGGTCAATTGTGCATTAAATATGGCCTAGTATTTTATAAAATTCATTAGGTCCAAATTTGCAACAATTATTTGGTAGGTCCTTCACAAAAAAATCACGTTTGGGGCACTCGGAAAATGGAAAATGGCTCTTGTGTGCAATGAAAGTGAAAACTCCCTTAGGCAAGATTGTTTGGAATTCCAATATGCACCCTTGTGCACAATATGATATCATTTGAACAAACTATGCCATGAATGTGACCATAAGATTGATCATTTGGCTTGAATGCCCTGAATTTTCACGCATGATAGCTCATTTCTGAGAACACTTTTTTAAAATAATTTTCGTATTACAAGTTTATTATTTTTCCTGGATACTTGGTCATATATAATGACACAATGCGAAGGTTTTCCAATTTCTTGATTTTTTTTTGAATTTTTTATGCCCGTTTCAAAATGTGGTCAAAACGACGGGAATGACCGTTCCTAGCTAGTTGTTGAATCTTATAATTTTTTTGGTGTTTCTCTGATTAAATAGATACTAATGTACCTAGAAATGATTTTTTGAAAAAATAAAGAGCAAACTATGAGGTATCTCCAGTTCAGATTTAACCTGCTTCCAACTGAATCGGCGGAAATTTGTCTTTTTCACCAGAGGTGGATCAAAACTTTTTACACCCAACCATTTGGTCAATTATGCATTAAATATGACCTAGTATTTTATAAAAATGATTTGGGGCAATTTTGCAAGAATTATTTGGTAGGTTCTTCACAAAAAAACATCATTTGGGGCACTCGAAAAATGATTAAAAATAGCTAGAAAGATGAGAAATGCGTACAAATTGGTCCGTATCCATAAAATGTGGTCTAACTCGAGTGAAAATTTGTGTGGTACCCTTTTGCAAAATATTTTTGATAGCTACTTCACAAAATCCCTCTAGTTTTTGTACTTGGAAACTCTTTTAAATCACTGATTTTCCGAACCAATCAGAACCATTCCCACGGATAGATGACATGGCACCCATCCATCCATCCATCCATCTCACCATCCCACATCCATCCGTCCATATATCTATAGAAAAAATAAAAATAATAATGAAAAAGAGATACCCCACCGCAGCACAAACCCTAGCTCACATCACACCCCTTTCCCCATCGCACCCTTCTCCCCCCATCCGCTCGCCGCCGCCGCCACCTCCCGATCCAATCTCACCCCACCGCCTCCCGATCCACCGCCGACCTCGCCGTCCTCCTCACTCACCACCGACCTTGCCGTCCTCCTTACCCACCGCTGCCGACCTCGTCCCTCCCTTCCCTCACCATCTCTCCCTTGTCTCACCTCAGCCGGATGGGCCAGATGCGGCGCGTCGTCCGCCCGCCCGTGCTCTGGGTCATCGTCGAGGCCGGCAAGCCCACCCCAGCATCCTCTGGCACGCCCAACACACCACCGTGACCTCCTCCATACGCTCCTTCCTCCCATCGGGCCAGATCCGGCACGCGCTTCCTCCTGTGGCCAAGCGCAACCCTTCCCAGCGGTTAGGGTTGTGGCTAGCACGTCACCGTCGTGGCTCCGGTGACTCAGGTGAGTCTCTCCGCTCCTCTTTGTCACATACCTCCCTCTCTTCCTCACCTCTTCTTGTCTCCCTTACAGATCTTGACATCCAGGTTTGCTGCTTGCTCCGGTGACGGCTAGGGTTTTGATGTGGTTCGGTTGTGGCATGGCAGAGCGGGCGACAGAGGTGTCTTGGAAGCCACCAACATCAATGACGTGCTCTCACTCCAGCTCCTGGCCAGGGTTCGTCGGCCTCCTCTCTCTCTCTCTCTTCCCCCACTATCTCTCTATTTTTATTTACCTATCTAAATTTCCTCTCTCTGCAACTAACCCCTTCTCTCCCCTCGCCTTGTGGATGCAGATCCGTCGAGGGATACATCATCACCGGAATGTAGTCCTTGGTGCAGTCCTCCCTCAGGCCACAACACCCACACCTGATTGACTCTATCTCCATTGTTGTTGGCTATGGCTATTGCTCTGTGATGTGCTGTGTTGTGCTGAGCTGACCTTGGTTGGCTTCTTGGGAGGCTATTTGTAGGGGAGGAGGTTATTACGGTTGTGAGGGCAGTGGTGGGGATGGGAATTTAGGTTGTTGTTACTTGGTAGTACAGAGTGCAATCTAGTTGATTTTTCATATGGTATACCTTGTTATCGATTGTCATTTGCTTCCTAAACCACGTCATCAAAGATTTCAAAGGCTCTCATTTTTCTGCATTACAAAAACTTGTAGTGCTGACCCCACAAGTACTTAGTATTTCTAAATGTGTCTATTTCTTTTGCTCCCCTAGGTTTACCCCTAAGCTACAAAAACTTTAAATCGTTTTGTGGGCAAGTGGGTTGGTAAATATAGAAGATGTAGAGATGTAGAACTGAAGCTTGGTACTTAGCCATTTAATTTATAGGTACTTAATCTTAACTACACAATGAATTGTAGTTTTTTTATCATATAGCATAGCTTATTAGCAACTGTTGCTCTTTATTTCAAGCAGTAATGCAGTAGCCTACTTTGTAAACTGATGATTTGTGTGTGTTAAGTTTTCAACCCCGACAACCCCACTATGGTCACTTTGTAAACTAATGATTTGTACTTTTTAAACTGATGATTTGTCCTTGACTGAAGCAAATCATTTGACTTGTCTGGTTCATTTTCGTAGGGTAATTCTCCTAGTACTAGTAGAGTTCTCCATCTCCTAGTAGAGGAGCCTGTAACTTTTGGCCCCATGTGTAGTGTCGTGCTGCCATGGATCTTGTCGGTGTTCAGTTTCAGTATCCTATGCCATCACATGGTCAGGAGCAGAGTTAACTTCGAGTTCAGTTACAAATTCCCTGATGTCTGAGTCAATGATTTGCTTCCCTCGACACTGTGAGTTATTAGTGCTCATGCCCCAATGAATTATCTTCCCTATGCTCTAGGCAGTCAACTGTGGTCAATGTTAGAGTATTGTAACTGCATTTCACATGCCAAAGTAACAAATAGGACAATATGGTAAAAGGAAAATGGACATGGAACCCCGTGTGTCAATTCTGTTCTGAATCTAAGAGTATACATCATCTCTTCTTCTAGTGCTCTGCTGCAAAATTTGTTCGTGCTCAAACAGTCCTGGCTAAATTCATTGGCAGTAGTCAGCGTAATATTCAAATTGTTGGGCTTGTAGCTATATGCTTAGTTGTTTGGCTAATCTCATGGTTTTCTCATGGTTTTGTGCATCAGGTTGATGTGTGCTGCTTAGATGGAACCTTCGCCAGGGCCGTTGTTCCCAGCGATGCATCAACTGGTGAGTTATTTTGTTATTATCGTCGCTCTCTCCTTTTCAACCTTAAAATTTTGCTTTGGTTCCTGAGTTCCTGACTAGTGAAGACACAAACTCTTATTTATATCATTATTTACCGAATGTTATTGTATTACTTTTGTTGAACTAATCTTGTCTGAACCATCCCTCTTCTGTAGGTCTTTATGAAGCTTTGGAACTGAGGGACGATATATGGATCTGACTACTTGGGAAAGGGTATTTCCAAGGCTCCATTTGAGCGAATTTTATATTAGCATGGATAACGAATTCCTGAGCTACAGTCTTGAGTTATTCTGTTACCTAGTTAGTGTTGGTGTAGTCTACCGTCGCTCACATCTTTTGGTCTGACATATCTGCAGTGTTACTGTGTTACCTTGCTGCTGTGTTGCCCTGACATTTTTGCATGGTTGTTTTGTGCTGCTGGCCTAATTAAACAAGATAAATATGTATACTTCTTTGAGATAGAAATTCCATGCATGTTTATGTGGCACAAATTCTTTGAGATAACCATAACTGTACCTCAAAAGTAAACATTAGCATCTTAAATAATCAGCTTACTGATGTAGGAGTAGTAGAAACTCCATGGTGTATCCTGATTGCTGAACATGGGAGATGTATCTTTTGCATTTCAATTACATAGCAGTACTATGTAATGAAACAGGTTTATTCTTATATTCTTGGTTGTATACTTTGGAGATTTACCATGCAACATCATTTCATCTAGTAGTAGTACTACTACTGGTTTATGTATAGCCATATACATTTAGTACCTATTGCAATTTTCATTTCTAAGATCAATTTGGTATCACAGGTCCTTCAACACTGTCTTCTTTGTTCCTGACTATAAAAATTGATGCATGTGCCATGTTCTAAAGTGGAAAATCATTGATAGCTTGTACTACTCATCTGTTCTGTTAACTTGCACTGTGCTGGTACTTGTCATTTGCAAAATACATCTCAATTTTCGCTATTATGAGAATGTTATATGCATGTTTTCGTGTTAAATCTAAAGTTCTGCAGCAAATTTTCATCGTTATGAAAATTTTATATTCACGGATTCACTTGATTATGTTTCTAATTTTTCATAATTTATTATTTGCAGATGCTGGCGTTCATTCTTCAAAAGTTGGGTGTACATGAGCTCTAGGAAGAAGAATCCCGAAGAAAAACCACACCCATCAATGCGTTTTAGCTCACTGGAGATAGTTGTGTGTGAAGCTAGTTATGTGTATATTTAGTTGTATTTTATAGCTGAATACCAGAATTGTACTATGCTTGGCAGTTGTATGAAATATTAAGCCTGATTGGCTCTGTTTGAATCAAATTATGTAATTGCACAAATATAGAACCAATGTGTGGTACGAAAAGAGTGATCCTGCTAATTGATTCCCATTTGACTAGTGGGACCTACTTTAAAATCAAAAAGAAAAAGAAAATTGACAATTGGACTGGAAAAAGGCCGAGGCCCAAAAAACGTATACTATAAAAGATTGTGGCCCAAAAATAAATGGCTGTTGGGCTTAGCCCATGTAGCTGATCCAAATTGAAAGGGGAAAACAATAAGTAGGCTGAATTAATGGGCTCGGCCCATGTAAAACGCCGAATCGGACCGGGCTGAATCTTGTGACACATCAGCTTGCCACGCTGGATGCCTACGTGGCCTGGGGAGGTTGCTAGTGACCAAAACTCCACAGTGGACATATTTTGGTCATAAACGTCTACGACCATTCCAGAAGAAAGGTCGCTATAGTCAGTTTATGACCGCCAGCTTTTGACCTTCTATTTTTGGTCACAAAAAGGTCGCAAATGAAAAACCATGACCTTTTAGTGACCAATAGTGGTGGTCACAAGTTGACATATTTCTTGTAGTGGTGTGGCACAAATGCCTCCTCAATGGGGCTGGGGCGGAGGCCGGATTGCTAACCGAGCTCTTGGCATGCCTGACCATCCTATTGCGGGGTGCTCCGGACTTGCTTGACGATGTTCGGGGTTGTCATTGCCGAATGGGCTGTCTGTCGAAGAAGGATATTTTGTACTTCTGCCGCAAGGGCCGTAGTGTGCTCTTACGTACGGAGGGAGCGGTCTGTGTTTCCATTGACTGTTATAACCCCGCGTGGTCCTGGCATCTTGAGCTTGAGGTATGCATAGTGCGGTACCGCATTGAATCGAGCGAACGCGGTTCGTCCAAGTAGTGCATGATACCACTACAAAAAGGGACGATATCGAAGATTAATTCCTCCCTTCGGAAGTTATCCGGAAATCCTAAGACCACTTCCAGCGTTATTGAGCCCATACAGCGGGCCTCTACCCCTGGAATTACACCTTTAAAGGTGGTTTTGGCGGGTTTGATCCGTGAGGGATCGATGCCCATTTTGCGCACTGTGTCCTGATAAAGCAGGTTCACGCTACTGCCACCGTCCATAAGGACTCGCGTGAGATGGAATCCGTCGATGATTGGGTCAAGGACCAATGCGGCTGAGCCGCCGTGACAGATGCTGGTAGGATGGTCCCTACGATCGAAGGTGATCGGACAGGGTGACCATGGGTTGAACTTTGGGGCGAATGGCTCCATCGCATAGACGTCCCTAAGTGCACGCTTTCATTCTGTTTGGGAATGTGGGTGGCATAGATCATGCTTACCATTTTCACCTTGGGGGGGGGGGGATTTCTTCTGTCCCCCAGTGTTCGGACGCCGGGGCTCCTCGTCATCATCGTTGTGCAGCCCCTTGTCCTTGTTTTCGACATTCAACTTGCTGGCCTGTTTGAACACCCAGCAATATCTGTTAGTGTGATTGGCTGGTTTGTCGGGGGTGCCGTGAATCTGGCATGAGCGGTCGAGTATGCGGTCCAAACTGGACGATCCTGGTTGTTTCTTTTGAACGGCTTTTTTCCACTAACCGGATTTTGAGTTGCTGAATCCAGCATTGACTGTCGTATCTTCGGCAATGTCGCCATTGTTCCGATGCTTATGTCTACTGCGCCGTGGCTTTCCATTACTATCGCGGACATCTAAAGTGCTGGAGTTTCTTGGCGTGGTTCTACTACGAGCCAGCCAGCTGTCCTCGCCCGCGCAAAAGCGGGTCATGAGTGTCGTGAGGGCCGCCATGGACTTTGGTTTTTCTTAGCCGAGGTGTCAGGCGAGCCACTCGTCGCGGATATTATGCTTAAACGCCGCCAGGGCGTCGGCGTCTGGACAGTCGTCAATTTGGTTCTTTTTAGTTAGGAACCGAGTCTAGAATTTTCTGGCTGACTCTCCGGGCTGTTGGGTAATGTGACTTAAGTCGTCAGCATCCGGTGGTCGCACGTAAGTGCCTTGGAAGTTGTCGAGGAATGCATCCTGAAGATTTTCCCAACTATCGATGGAGTTCGCTGGCAGGCTATTCAGCCAATGTCTGGCTGGCCCTTTAAGCTTAAGGGGGAGATACTTGATGGCATGTAGGTCATCACTGCGAGCCATGTGAATGTGGGGAAGGAAATCTTCAATCCATACCGTGGGGTCTGTTGTGCCATCGTATGACTCGATGCTGACGGGTTTAAACCCTTCTGGGAATTCATGATCCATTACTTCATCAGTGAAGAAGAGGGGGTGTGCGGCGCCTCTGTGCCGGGCTATGTCACAACGCAGTCCGACTAAGTCTGGTCGATTATGTTCGGCCTGGCTGGACTTATTATTAGTGTATCCGGCATGACGGTCATCGTCATGTGCTGTGGCGTGCCCCCGTGATCCGTAGATCGATCTTGGTTGTCCTGCATTGTTTTCCAATATGTCTCACAGGTCCTGCATATTGCCCCGGGCCATAGTGAACTGGCATGGGGGTTCGGGCTGGTATGTCGTTTTATCCCGGCCATGAGGTGGCCGGTCAGCCTTGTCTTGTGCTGGTAGTGCAGGCTCTACGACCTCTTCCTCTAGCTGAGGTAGCAACTTGTGCTTTGGGTAACCCTTGGTGGGGGCTCGAGTCCATATTCCTCAGCCGACAGGACCTCAGTCCATCTGTCTGCGAGCAGATCTTGATCAGCTTGGAGCTGCTGCTGCTTATTTTTCAGGCTCCTTGTAGTGGCTATAAGCCAAAGCTTAAAGCTCTCCTGCTCTATGGGATCCTCCGGTACGCCGAATTCGTCGTCGCCGAGCCTCACCTCGTATTCGAAGGGACGCATATAGTTGTCGTCCTCCAAGTATCTATCCGTCGCCTGTTCATCCAGGCTGACCTGCCCGTCTTCTTGTTCGGCCTGCTCGAAGGTAGGCTGATCAGGATTGTATTCCTGTTCGGCACCATCAAGATTGTTTTCTTCTCTAGTGCCGGTGTTGCTGTGACGGGGCTTAGAGCGGCGCCGATGATGCCCATGCTTTGATTTCTTCCCTGAGGGGTTATCTTCTATTGCCTCATCGCCATTGTTTTCTTTGGGGGTGTCCACCATATATATCATATGAAGAGGTGGCAGTCCAGCGCCCTATGGGTGGTGGTTCCTGTTCTTCTCCTGCATCGTCGTCTATACCGTCGATGTCTTCAGAGTCGAAGTTAAGCACGTCAGTCAAATCATCGACCGTGGCTATGAAGTGGGCGGTGGGTGGGTAACAAATTTCTTCGTCGCCTGCTTCCCACTCGAGCCGGACATAGTTCGGCCAGGAATCTCCTGACAGAGAGAGAGACCTTAATGAATTTAGCACATCGCCAAAGGGGGAGTGCTGAAAGATATCCGCGGCAATTAACTCCATTATTGGAGCCCAATCGGACTTGATGGGCCCGGGCGCTCGCGGTTCGGAACCCACGTCCGAACACAGGTCCGGGTGTCCGGTGATGCAGATCCCCTTAACGGCGGAGTCTGTGTTCGGCTCTACCACCGAAGAGTATGCTGCCTCCATGGTGGGGTCCATCCACCCGTCCTCAGTCGACGTGATCTGCCCTGGATTTAGGTCCGGAGCAGCTGCAGGGGCGATATCGCGAATAATGTCCGATAGCAGATTTAAGTCATGCTCATCGTGACTGTTTGGTACTCCCGATGTAGGCCTGAATCCGTCGAAGATCAAGTCTCTGCAGATATCAGCCGTGTAATTCAAGTTCCGAAACATGACCTGATGGCCAGGGGCGTAGCTATCGATCTGCTCCAGATAGCCAAGCGAGTTGGCCCGCAGTGCGAAGCCGCCGAACACGAAGATTTGTCCGCGGAGAAAAGTCTCACCCTGGACTGCGTTGTTGGAGGTTGGGGGATCCATCGATCCTTACAACGACGACACAGAGGAACTCTCAATGAAAGCACCAATGTCGGTGTCAAAACCGGCAGATCTCGGGTAGGGGGTCCCGAACTGTGCGTCTAAGGCTAATGGTAATAGGAGACTGGGAACATGATATTTTACCCAGGTTCAGGCCCTCTCGATGGGGGTAATACCCTACTTCCTGCTTGATTGATCTTGATGATATGAGTATTACAAGAGTTGATCTACCACGAGATCGTAGAGGCTAAACCCTAGAAGCTAGCCTATGGTATGATTGTTGTTGTCCTACGGACTAAACCCTCCGGTTTATATAGACACCGGAGGGGATTAGGGTTACACAGAGTCGGTTACAGAGAAGATCTATCATCCAAATCGCCAAGCTTGCCTTCCATGCAAAGGAGAGTCCCATCCGGACACGGGACGAAGTATTCAATCTTGTATCTTCATAGTCCAACAGTCCGGCTATCCGGATACCCCCTTATCCAGGAATCCCTCAGTTATCGAAGGTTGTTCGGAGTCCCAGATGAGATCCTGGATGTGACGAGGAACTCCGGGATGGTTTGGAGGTTAAGATTCATATATTGGACGAAGGATATTGGAGTTCGGAATTGTTTCAGGGGTACCGGGTGATGACCAGCATGATCGAAAGGGGTTTCGAGGGGTCCTGGCAAGTGTTGGGGTGGCCTCATGGCCCAAGGGGAGGGGGCAAACCAGCGCACTAAGGGGCTGAGCGCCCCTCTTACCCCATCTCAGGAAAGGTGGGGCGCCTCCTGGCTTGGGAGGCAAGCCTCCACCTGGCTTGGGGGGCAAGTCACCCTCGGGTTTCCCTAAGGGAGATCCCATCTGCCCTGGCCGCCGCCCCCCAAGGGGAAACCCTAGGGGTGCCAACCCCTCCTCCCTTCTGCTATATATAGAGAGGTAGAGAAAGGGAAGCCGCACCTAGATATAGATCAATTCATGCCATGACACTGCCCTTCATCTCCCTCATAGCCATCTTCTTCTCCGTAGTGCTTAGCAAAGCTCTCTGAGATTTCTCCACCACCACTGCCACCATGTCGTCGTGCTACCGAAGGACTCAAGATACTACTTCACCATCGCTCGCTGGATCGAGAAGGTGAAGGCGTCATCAAGCCATACGTGTGTTGAACGCGGAGGGGCCGTCCGTTCGGCACTAGATCGGAGTTTGTGGGACGGATCGTGATTGGATCACGAGATGTTCGACTACATCAACCACGTTTCTTAACGCTTCCGCTTAGCGATCTACAAGGGTATGTAGATGCAATCTCTCCTCTCGTAGATGGTCATCTCCTAGATTGGATCTTGGTGAGTGTAGGAAATTTTTTGTTTCCCATGCAACGTTCCCCAACAGTGGCATCAGAGCTAGGTCTATGCGTAGATGACATCACGAGTAGAACACAAAGGAGTTTGGGGGCGTTGATATTCAGATTGCTTCATTCCTTGGTCTTTCCTTGATTCAGCGGTATTGTGGGATGAAGCGGCCCGGACCAACCTTACATGTCCACATACATGAGACCGGTTCCATTGACAGACATGTGACTTTGTTGCATAAAGATGTCTGGTGGGTGTCTATCTCTCCCACCTTAGTTGAATCGGATTCGACAAAGGCGGTCCTTGTAGAAGGTTAAATAGCAACTTGCATATCATCTTTGTGGCTTTGCGTAGGTAAGAATCGTTCTTGCTAGATACCCATAGCAGCCACGTAAAACATGCAACAACAATTAGAGGACGTATGAATTGTTTTTGTAGGGTATGTTGTGATATGATATGGCCAAGGACATGATGAAATATATTTGATGTATGAGATGATCATGATGTAAGAGTTTATGTCGACTTGCATGTCGATACATACGGCAACCGACAGGAGCTGTAGGGTTGTCTTTAATTATTGTATGACCTTCGTGTTAATCATTAAGCGCTTTGTAATGCTTTACGTTATCGCTAACTGGTAGCACTAGTAGTAGAAGCATGGTTGGCGTGACAACCCCGATGGCAACACGATCCAGGAGATCATGATGATGGATATCATGGTGTCATGTCGGTGACGATGGAGATCATGTTGGTGCTTTGGAGATGGAGATCAAAAGCACAAGTTGATGGCCATATCATGTCACTTATGATTTGCATGTGATGTTAATCCTTTTATGCATCTTATTTTGCTTAGGACGACGGTAGCATTATAAGGTGATCCCTCACTAAAAATTTCAAGATAAAATTGTGTTCTCCCCAAGTGTGCACCGTTATGAAAGTTCATTGTTTCGAGGCACCACATGATGATCGTGTGTGATAGACTCTACGTTCACATACAACTGGCACAAGCCAGTTTTGCACATGCAGAACACTTGGGTTAAACTTGACGAGCCTAGCTAGCATGTATAGACATGGCCTCGGAACACAAGAGACTGAAAGGTCAAACATGAGTCATATAGTAGATATGATCAACATGGAGATGTTCAACCACCTCATCTCACGTGATGATCAGACTTGGGTTGGTGAATTTTGGTCATGTTACACTCGGATGACTAGAGGGATGTCAATTTGAGTGGGAGTTCTTAAGTAATATGATTGATTGAACTCATTATCATGAACAAAGTCTAAGTTGTCTTTGCAAATTATGTTGTAGATCAATAGCTCGCGCTGTAGCTCCCTGTTTTAATATGTTCCTAGAGAAAGACTAAGTTGAAAGATATTGTAAGCAATTATGCAGACTAGGGCCGTAGTCTGAGGATTGTCCTCACTACTGCACAGAAGGCTTATGTCCTTGATGCACCGCTCGGTGTGCCAACCCCTCTAGCGTCATCTGTGGATGTTGTGAACATCTGGCAGACACGTTTAGATGACTACTTGATAGTTTAGTGCGCCATGCTTTATGGCTTAGAATCGGGGCTCGAAAGATGTTTTTGAATGCCATGGAACATATGAGATGTTCCAAGAGCTGAAATTGGTATTTAAGGCTCATGCCCATGTTGGGAGGCATGATACCACTGACAAGTTCTTTGCCTACAAGATGGAGGAGAATAGCCCAGCCAGTGAACATGTGGTCATAATGTCTGGGTGCTACAATCAGTTGAATCAAGTGGGAGTTAATCTTCTAGATAAGACAGTGATTGACAGAGTTCTCCACACACTATCACCAAGCTACTAGAACTTCATGATGAATTATAACATGCAAGGATGGAGATGATCCTGGAGCTGTTCGCGGTAGGCCGCATAGAAATCAAGAAGGAGAATCAAGTTTGGATGACTAACAAGACCACTGGTTTCAAGAAGGGCAAGGGCAAGAAGGGAAACTTCATGAATGGCAAGCCAGTTGCCGCTCTAGTGAAGAAAACCAAGGTTGAAACCAAACCCGAGACTAAGTGCTTCTATTGTAAGGGGAACGGTCACTCGTAGCGGAAATACCCCAAATACTTGGTAGATAAGAAGGATGGCAACTTCAACAAAAGTATATTTGATATACGTGTTGTTGATATGTACCTTACTAGTACACCTAGTAGCAACTGGGTATTAGATACCGGTTCAGTTGCTAATATTGGTAAATCGAAACAAAAGTTACAGAATAAATGGAGACTAGCTAAGCGCGAGGTGACGATGTGTGCTGGAAGTATTTCCAAGGTTGACGTGATCACCATCGCACGCTCCCTCTATTGGAAATATGCCCTAGAGGCCATAATAAAATGGTTATTATTATATTTCCGTGTTCATGATAATTGTCTATTGTTCATGCTGAAATTGTATCAACTAGAAACCGTAATACATGTGTGAATACATAGACCACAACATGTCCCTAGTGAGCCTCTAGTTGACTAGCCGTTGATCAATAGATGGTTATGGTTTTCAGACCATGGACATTGGATGTCATTGATAATGGGATCACATCATTAGGAGAATGATGTGATGGACAAGACCCAATCCTAAGCATAGCACAAGATCGTGTAGTTCCTTTGCTAAAGCTTTTCTAATGTGAAGTATCAGTTTCTTAGACCATGAGATTGTGTAACTCCCAGATACCGTAGGCGTGCTTGGGTGTACCAAACATCACAACATAACTAGGTGACTATAAAGGTGCATTACAGGTATCTCCAAAAGTGTCTGTTGGGTTGGCACGAATCGAGACTGGGATTTGTCACTCCGTATGACGGAGAGGTATCTCTGGGCCCACTCGGTAATGCATCATCATAATGAGCTCAATGTGACTAAGTAGTTAGTCACGGGGTCATGCATTACGGAATGAGTAAAGTGACTTGCCGGTAACGAGATTGAACGAGGTATTGGGATACCGACGATCGAATCTCGGGCAAGTAACGTACCGATTGACAAAGGGAATTGTATACGGGATTGCTTGAATCCTTGACATCGTGGTTCATCCGATGAAATCATCGGGGAACATGTGGGAGCCAACATGGGTATCTAGATCCCACTGTTGGTTATTGACCGGAGAACGTCTCGGTCATGTCTGCATGGTTCCCGAACCCGTAGGGTCTACACACTTAAGGTTCATGACGCTAGGGTTATAAAGGAAGTTTGTATGTGGTTACTGAATGTTGTTCGGAGTCCCGAATGAGATCCCGGACGTCACGAGGAGTTCCAGAATGGTCCGGAGGTAAAGATTTATATATGGGAAGTCCAGTTTCAATCACCAGAATAGTTTCGGGGGTTATCCATATTGTACCGGGACCACCGAAAGGTGTCCGGAGGTCCACCGGGTGGGGCCACATGCCCTAGGGGGCTTAATGGGCTGAATATGGGAGGGAACCAGCCTCTAGTGGGCTGGTGCGCCCCTTCCCAAGGGCCCAAGGCGCCTAGGGTTGAAAACCCTAGGGGAGGGGGCCGCCTCCACCTTGCTTGGGGGGCAAGTCTCCCCCTCCTGGCCGTCGCCCCTCCCCTCTAGATGGGATCTGGAAGGGGCCGCCCCCCCTCTCCCCTTCCCCTATAAATAGTGGAGGTTTTGGGGCTGCCAAGAACATGAGTTTTCCTCTCCCTAGCGCAGCCCTACCCCTCTCCCTCCTCGTCTCTCGCAGTGTTTGGCGAAGCCCTGCTGGAGTGCCACGCTCCTCCATCACCACCACGCTGTTGTGCTGCTACTGGACGGAGTCTTCCCCAACCTCTCCCTCTCTCCTTGATGGATCAAGGCATGGGAGACGTCACCGGGCTGCACGTGTGTTGAACGCGAAGGCACCGTTCTTTGGTGCTTAGATCGGATTTGGCCGCGATCTGAATCGCTTCGTGAATGACTCCACCGACCGCGTTCTTGTAACGCTTCCGCATCGTGATCTTCAAGGGTATGAAGAGGCACTCCCTTCTCTCTCATTGCTAGTATGTCCATAGATTGATCTTGGTGATGCATAGAAAATTTTGAATTTCTGCTACGTTCCCCAATAGTGGCATCATGAGCTAGGTCTATTGCGTAGATTCTATGCACGAGTAGAACACAAGTTGTTGTGGGCGTTGATTTTGTTCAATATGCTTACCATTACTAGTCCTATCTTGTTTCGACGGTATTTTGGGATGAAGTGGCCCGGACCGACCTTACACGTACACTTACGTGAGATAGGTTCCGCCGACTGACATGCACTGTTTGCATAAGGTGGCTAGTGGGTGTCTGTCTCTTCCACTTTAGTCGGATCGGATTCGATGAAAAGGGTCCTTATGAAGGGTAAATAGCAATTGGCATATCACGTTGTGGTTTTGGCGTAGGTAAGAAGCGTTCTTGCTAGAAACCTATAGCAGCCACGTAAAAACTTGCAACAACAATTAGAGGACATCTAACTTGTTTTTGCAGCATATGCCGTGTGATGTGATATGGCCAAGAAGGATGTGATGAATGAAATATATGTGATATATGAGATTGATCATATTTTTGTAATAGGAATAACGACTTGCATGTCGATGAGTATGACAACCGACAGGAGCCATAGGAGTTGTCTTTAATTATTGTATGACCTGCGTGTCACTGAATAACGCCGTGTAATTACTTTACTTCATTGCTAAACTTTCGGGGATATACCCCGCGGTGTAACCCGGCTGGACTTGGCGACTCACTAATGACCCGCCCTGACTGGACGACTCACTGAGTGACCCGCCCGAGCCTGGCGACTTATGGGTGACCTGGCAAGCGGATCAGAGGAGCGACAAGACCTGAGGGCCCAGGAGGCTCAAGGCCCAGAAGGCCGGCTTACGTTATGATAGGCCGGCTTTAGAGGAAAGGCGTGAGGAATATCTCCCTTACAAGGAATCAAGACCCGGACTTTTATCCGGCTTGTAGTACAAGATATGGTAGTCCTACTAGGACTCCACATGTAACCCGCCCCTCTAACTTATATAAGGAGGGGCAGGGCTCCCCAAAGAGGGGAGGAAGAACGATCTCTAGGGCTAGACACAAAGAGCCGGCTTACCGGCGATTCTTCTCTTGAGCATAATGAGACCTAGCCACAAACAGCATGTAGGGTTATTAGCGGATGATGTTTCCCGGGGCCCGAAGCTGTCTAAATCCTTGTCTTGTGTGTTACGTCTCTCATCCCGATAAACCCCTCTCAAGCTACCACATAGATGCGTTGGCCTCATGACTAAGTCCTGACACTAAGGACATCTGACGTGTTAATTCCATGACAGTTGGCGCCCACCGTGGGGCTCGCGCACGGTGGTGTTGTGTTCTTGAAGGGGGATATCCCAGGGATCGAGAAGCGCCGTCCAGCTTATTGAAAAAGTTCCGACCGCCTTGACGAAAGGTTCAGTCTAAACCGCCGAAAAAGTTCCGACCGTTTTGACGAAAAGTTCCGACCGCCTCGACGAAAGGTTCCGTTTGAATCGGCGAAAGGTTTCGACCGCCTCGATGAAAGGTTCCGTCTGAATCCCCAAAGAGTTCCGATTGCCTCAACGAAAAGTTCGGTCCGAATCGCCGAAGGGTTCCAGCCGAATCGCCGAAAGGTTCCGTCCGAGTCATCAAGGAGTTCCGACTTAGGCTACAGAACAATTCCGGATTATCAAGAGGTTCCGGTTCAAAAGTTCCGGATTATCAAAAATTCCGTCCGGATTATCAAGAGGTTCCGGTAAAAAGTTCCGGATTATCAAGAGGTTCCGGTTCAAAAGTTCCGGATTATCAAAAGTCCCGGCCGGATTATCAAGAGGTTCCGGTTCAAAAGTTCTGGATTATCAAGAAGTTCTGATTCCAAAAAATCAGGCTCAAAAAGTGCCGGCCGGGTTATGTGGAGAGCTCAGGCACTAGAAGACATAGAACCAATTAATTCTTTTGTCAAAAAACAAAAGCAGCACTATGCATTATCCAGCACCAACATCCGGCAAAAAATACCAGGTGATATCCATCCAGTTACCTTTATCAATATTTATTAATTTTTTGAAAACAACTACTCTGCCTATAGTGTTGTTATATACAGCCATCGCCCCTGCGGTCCAGTTTACATCAACGCGCGGGCCGGCTCGCCCGTCAGCGCCACCTTACAATGCCATAGACGACTCGCCCGTCCGCCCTCGCGGCCGGTTCACGCGTCCTCACCGGCTTACGTGGATGACAGCTTGCTCGTCCGCGCCAGCTTACAAACGACATGGCCGGTTTATCGGTTTGTTCCCGCGGCTGATTCACCCGTGAGGGATTTTGGTTTCACCTAGGGATCATCAATTTCATGGCGGATTATTTTCTGCCTAAACAAATCAGGTGATATCCATCCAAGTTTGTTTTATTATCACATGTTGTTTTTGTCAAAGAACAAGTTTATCTTTGCCTTGGTCTGCAATATTGTTTATGCAGGGCCGTTATTTATGACAAAAGGTGATATTATACCGCGGAGGTGGAGACACGCCAACATCTTTTGGCGCAGGTGGTCGTCGTTACTCAACGGACTCCCGCACCGGCTTACAACGCCGTGACCGTCTCTCGTGACCGCGCCGGTTTACAACGCAGTGGCCGTCTTTTATGACCACGCTGGCTTACAACAAGGAGGACAACTTACCCGCCCGCACCGGCTTACAACACCACGGCTGATTCATCAGTCTGTGCCGCCTCAGATGTGGCGGTTGTTTTTACCGTCTGTCTCTTGTGGCCGGGTCTACATCAACACATCGAGCCACACCTGTCTGCATGAGTTGTTTATTGAGTATGAACAAGTCACTACTTGGGAAGCCGGTTTTCTTCCAACAAATTGGAGGCAAATTATCATGTATTATCAGCCGCCGTCTGCACTGGATGGCTCAATGGGCGTGCACACAAGTTGCCGCCACTACAGTTTGGTTAACTTCAAAACAGCCAGTTGGGAGGAACCATTGGCCGAGTTGCTGACACGGCTCATACGGGATCATTTATAACTCGCCGCAGTCACCTCAACCTTTTGTGGATTCACATCATGCTATCAACGCCGATGATATACACCTTCTGGTCTGGTTAAATATGGAGAATCTCAAGCCAACTCCTCGAGTCGTCTTGAGACTCGGGGGCTACAATGCTATGACTTGGCAAAATTAGCCAGTTTCAATGAATTCAAGAACTCCGGGTCATTGAAGGGAAAAATAACCCAGGCCCCGAAGATTACTGCTAGATCGATGAAAATATAAAAGCCGTCAGAAGATTTCCGGCTCAAAATAAGGACTGTGGTTTAAAATCCGGTTCAAGAGACATCTTTCAGATCCGGTTCAAATCCGGTTCAAAAGCCAGCCCAGGGTAAATTTGTCCCTCACAAATTTTTGAAGCTCTCAAATCCGGTTCAAAATCCGGTTCAAGGTAAATTTGTCCTTCACAAATTTTTGAAGCTTTCAAATCCGGTTTAAAGTTCCGGTTCAAAAATAATTAATCTCTCGCAAGTTCGAGTTCTAAGAAAAATCAAAGGATGCCAAAAAAGAACTTGCTGCCATGATGAGCGGTTCAAAACATGGGTATCCTGCCATACGGCTTATCTTATCATGGTCACCTGGGGGCTTCCTATTCAAACATAGGTCGTATTCGAACCAAAGAGAACATAGCTGTCGATACCCTTTTGATTAGCAAACTGCTGAACCTACTTGGGGGCTTCTTGATCGTATCTGAATCATAGCTCAACCCCTTTGGGAATCGACGTGGATCGTATTCGAATCAGCATCGTTAAACAACTCCTATGGTCACTTGGGGGCTTCCTGTTCAAACATAGGTCGTATTCGAACCAAAGAGAACATAGCTGTCGATACCCACTTGATCGGCATCGCCAAGCCACTGGGGGCTATATGATCGTATTCGAATCTTAGCTTAACCCCTTTGGAATGGTTTACTGATCGTATCCAAATCAGAAGCCTCAAAAAGTTTTATTCTATCTCTGGTAAAGTTTATTGTAGCCACAATTACTTAACTTGAGACCTTTTGGGGATTATATCTCAAATGTATATAAGTGTTTTATGATTAACCCGGCTTGACTTTTGACTATAAGTCGCCAGCTTATGACAACCATCATTTATATGGAAGCATTGGCTTCTAAGGATTGGGTTATCACCCTTATTACACAGGTCATATAAACCGGCAGTAGAAATTCAATATCACAGTGGTCATTTGGGGGTTTTCCTGTTCAAACATAGGTCGTATTCGAACCAAAGAGAACATAGCTATCGATACCAACTTTGATCGGCATAGCCAACACCACTGGGGGCTATATGATCGTATTCGAATCTTAGCTTAACCCCTTTGGGACGGTTTACTGGTCGTATTCGATTCAGAAGCCTCAAAATTTTTATCTATTTTTAAACAATCACAAGTATTTGAGTTGTCGCAAATATCTTATGTGCCGGCTTTTACAGAGTTGAGTTATCAACTTCACTGTCCAGGTCACATAAACCGGCGGTATCATTCAAAGGATCATAGGGATCTTGTGATCTACTTGTGTGCAGGATAAGACTACATTTGGGTGGTTACCTGCCCTGGCTTTTGACGTTAAGTCGCCAGGGTGTATGTTGTTTAAACTCTGTACAGGATTTGCAGAACTATGACTTATATAAATGCTTTAGTCCAAGCTCATCACTGAAATTGGTGTCTCAAAAGGGTTATCAATTATTGATTTTCTCAAGGGCTATAGGCCACCGGGTTACAAAAATGAATGTGCATTAAGTCTACATTGGCCAAGAGCCGCCAGGTATTTACACTACGGATTTACTTGTCAACCGATGAGGTATTTACATCTTTAAATAGCCAAAACTGGCTGGATTGTCATGATGATATTGAATGATTGAGGTTTTCATACCGGATTATATTATTCAAATCTTTAATAGCCAAGACATGGCTGGGTTCTTATTATGATTATCAATAGCCAATATTATGATGGAGGTCTTCAAAGTCGCTTCAGCGCAATGGCTATTATTTTATTAATGGATATAATTTATTCTACAATGGAAGGAATAGTCCCGAGTCGCTGCATGCTTACGACCCGGCACTTGGGGGCTACATTATTCAAATTGAGGGTACATCAAATGCAAGTCTCATGTCGCTGCAAGCATGCACCATGACACTTGGGGGCTAATGCAAAGTCATTTTTGCTCACCTCATTGAAGACCCGACTTATCACATCATAATGAGCCGGCCCTTGGGGGCTACCAATTGCTCCTGTCAACAATTCAAGGTACACAAGTCTTAATCCATTATATTGAAAGGCCCACTACTCAGTTGGTAGAGTACAAAAGCTCTTAACCTTATGGACGTGGGTTCGAGCCCCATGGTGAGGGTTACATCATATGATATTATTTTCAATGAAGTATATATAAAGTCCCTGCTCATTATTGCATAATGACCTGACCCTTGGGGGCTACACTGGTTGAAGTTTTATGAGCATAAGGCAATTTCAAATCCCAGGTTGCTACAAGCATGACAACCCGGCACTTGGGGGCTACAGGTAATATGGATATAAGGGAGAAATATCTCCCAATTTTTAGTTTTGAGCAAACCAGATTGACCCGGCATCACCAATCATTATGAACCGGTGTTTGCAACAATCATAACTCGACGTCATCAATAATCATGAACCGACATTGGTAGCAATCATGAACCAGCGTTGGAAACAATCATGACCAGGAATTATCAGTTTTTATAGCCCGGTGATTTTGGAAATCATAGATCGGCAAGTTCTATATTTTCAAACCGGCTGAATATCAGATGAGTATTTCAAAGACCAATATTTCTTAAGCCGACGCTTTGCAAGCCGACTCAAATGGATTATGTGTTTACAATATTTTTTTCTACAAGCAAATTGATTGTGAAGCTGGTCTATCGACCCGGATTTTTCTAGAAGAAGGAAATATCAAGGACTTAAGGATGTTCAGGGGTCGGTTTACAAAACTTCTTAACACAGAGCACAACCTGTCAAATTTGTAATTGTGTTTATTTGGCAGCATAAGTTTACCATGGATAAATCCAAGCTAAACTTGGGGGCTAATGTCGGGGATATACGCCGCGGTGTAACCCGGCCGGATGTATAACCCGACCGGACTTGGTGACTCACTAATGATCTGCCCTGACTGGACGACTCACTGAGTGACCTGCCCGAGCCTGGCGACTTCTCAGTGACCTGGCAAGCGGATCAGAGGAGCGACAAGACCTGAGGGCCCAGGAGCCTCAAGGCCCAGAAGGCCGGCTTACGTTATGATAGGCCGGCTTAAGAGGAAAGGCGTGAGGAATATCTCCCTTACATGGAATCAAGACCCGGACTTGTATCCGGCTTGTAGTACAAGATAGGCTAGTCCTACTAGGACTCCACATGTAACCCGCCCCTCTAACTTATATAAGGAGGGACAGGGCTCCCCAAAGAGGGGAGGAAGAACGATCTCTAGGGCTAGACACAAAGAGCCGGCTTACCGGCGATTCCTCTCTTGAGCATAATGAGACCTAGCCACAAACAACATGTAGGGTTATTACTGGATGATGTTTCCCGGGGCCCGAAGCTGTCTAAATCCTTGTCTTGCGTGTTACGTCTCTCGTTCCGATCAACCCCTCTCAAGCTACCACATAGATGCGTTGGCCTCATGACTAAGTCCTGACACTAAGGACATCTGACGTGTTAATTCCACGACATAAACCGTTAGCCATAGTAGTAGAAGTAATCAGTTGGCGAGACAACTTCATGGAGACACGATGATGGAGATCATGGTGTCATGCCGGTGACGATGATGATCATGGAGCCCCGAAGATGGAGATCAGAAGGAGCAAAATGATATTGGACATATCATGTCACTATTTGATTGCATGTGATGTTTATCATGTTTATGCATCTTATTTGCTTAGAACGACGGTAGTAAATAAGATGATCCCTCATTAAAATTTCAAGAAAGTGTTCCCCCTAACTGTGCACCATTGCGAAAGTTCGTTGTTTCGAAGCACCACGTGATGATCCGGTGTGATAGATTCTAACGTTCACATACAATGGGTGTAAGCCAGATTTACACATGCAAAACACTTAGGTTGACTTGACGAGCCTAGCATGTACAGACATGGCCTCGGAACACAAGAGACCGAAAGGTCGAACATCAGTCGTATAGTAGATACGATCAACATGAAGATGTTCAGCGAAGATGACTAGTCCGTCTCACGTGATGATCAGACACGGCCTAGTTGACTCGGATCATGTATCATTTAAGATGACTAGAGGGATGTCTATCTGAGTGGGAGTTCATCAAATAATGTGATTAGATGAACTTAATTATCATGAACATAGTCAAAAGGTCTTTGCAAATTATGTCGTAAGCTCGCGTTTTAGTTCTACTGTTTAGATATGTTCCTAGAGAAAATATAGTTGAAAGTTGATAGTAGCAATTATGTGGACTGGGTCCGTAAACTGAGGCTTGTCCTCATTGCTGCGCAGAAGGCTTATGTCCTTAAGGCACCGCTCGGTGTGCTGAACCTCGGACGTCGTCTGTGGATGTATCGAACATCTAACATACACGTTTTGATGACTACATGATAGTTCAGTAATGTTAAACGGTTTAGAATTGTGGCGCTGAAGACGTTTTTGAAACGTCGCAGAACATATGAGATGTTCCAAGGGCTAAAATTGGGATTTCAGGCTAGTGCCCACGTCAAGAGGTATGAGACCTCCGACGAGTTTCTTAGCCTACAAACTAATTGACAAAAGCTCAATCGTTGAGCTTGTACTCAGATTGTCTGGGTACAACAATCACTTGAATCGAGTGGGAGTTAATCTTCCAGATGAGATAGTGATGTTTCTCCAAAGTCATTGCCAGCAAGTTACTAGAGCTTCATGATGAACTATAACCAATCAGGGATAGATATGATGATCCTTGAAATATTCGCGATGTTTGACACCGTGAAAGTAGAAATCAAGAAGGAGCATCAATTGTTGATGGTTAGTGAAACCACTAGTTTCAAGAAGGGCAAGGGCAAGAAGGGATACTTCATGAAAAGGCAAATCAGTTGCTGCTCTAGTGAAGAAATCCAAGGTTGAACCCAAACCCGAGACTAAGTGCTTCTGTAATGAGGGGAACAGTCACTGAAACAGAACTACCCTAGATACTTGGTAGATGAGAAGGCTAGCAAGGTCGACAGAAGTATATTGGATATACATTATATTGATGCGTACTTTACTAGTACTCCTAGTAGCACCATGGTAATAGATACCGGTTCAGTTGCTAAGTGTTAGTAACTCGAAATAAAAGGCTACGGAATAAATGGAGACTAGCTAAAGGTGAGATGATGATATGGTTTGGAAGTGTTTCCAAGGTTGATGTGATCAAGCATCGCATACTCCCTCTACCATCGAGATTGGTGTTAAACCTAAATAATTGTTATTTGGTGTTTGCGTTGAGCATAGACATGATTGGATTATGTTTATCGCAATACGGTTATTCATTTAAGTAGAATAATGGTTACTCTGTTTATTTGAATAATACCTTCAATGGTCTTGCACCTAAAATGAATGGTTTATTGAATCTCGATCGTAGTGATACACATGTTCATGCCAAAAGATATAAGATAGTAATGATATAGTGCCACCTACTTGTGGCACTTCCATTTGAGTCATATTTGTATAAAACGCATGAAGAAGCTCCATGTTGATGGATCTTTGGACTCACTCATTTTTTTAAAGATTGAGACATGTGAACCATGTCTATTGGTATATACGCATGAAGAAACTCCATGCAGATGGACCGTTTGGACTCACTTGATTTTGAATCACTTGAGACATGTAAATCATACCACATGGGCAAGATGAGTGAAAGCCTCGTTTTCAGTAAAATGGAACAAGAAAGCAACTTGTTGGAAGTAATACATTTTGATGTGTGCAGTCCAATGAGTGCTGAGGCACGCAGTGGATATCGTTATGTTCTTACTTCACAGATGATTTGAGTAGATACTGAGTATATTTACTTGATGAAACACAAGTCTGAATTATTGAATGGTTCAAGTAATTTCAGAGTGAAGTTGAAGATCGTCGTGACAAGAGGATAAAATGTCTATGATATGATCATAGAGATGAATATCTGAGTTGCGAGTTTGGTACACAATTGAGACATTGTGGAAATTGTTTCACAACTAACACCGCCTGGAACACCATAGTGTGATGGTGTGTCCGAACATCATAGATGCACCCAATTGGATATGGGGCATACCATGATGTCTCTTATCGAATTACCACTATCGTTCATGGGTTAGGCATTAGAGACAACTGCATTCACTTTAAATAGGGCACCACGTAATTCCGTTGAGATGACACCATATGAACTATGGTTTAGAGAAACCTAAGTTGTCGTTTCTTGAAAGTTTGGGGCTGCGACGCTTATGTGAAAAAGTTTCATCCTGATAAGCTCGAACCCAAAGCAGATAAATACATCTTCATAGAACACCCAAGACAGTTGGGTATACCTCCTATTTCAGATCCGGAAGCAAAAGTGATTATTTCTAGAAACTGGTCCTTTCTCGAGGAAAGGTTTCTCTCGAAAGAATTGAGTGGGAGGATGGTCGAGACTTGATATGGTTATTGAACTGTCACTACAACTAGTGTGTAGCAGGGCACAGGAAGTTGTTCCTATGGCACCTACACCAATTGAAGTGGAAGATGATGATAGTGATCATGAAGCCTCGGACCAAGTCACTGCCGAACCTCGTAGGACGACAAGGACGCGTATTGCTTCAAAGTGGTATGGTAATCCAGTCTTGGAGGTCATGTTGCTAGACAACAATGAACCTACGAGCTATGGAGAAGCGATGGTGGGCCCGGATTCCGACAAATGGCTCGAGGCCATAAAATCCGAGAGAAGATCCATGTATAAAACAAAGTGTAGACTTTGGAAGAACTACTTGATGGTCATAAGGCTGTTGGGTATAGATGGATTTTAAAAGGGAAGACAGACAATGATGGTAAGTGTCACCATTAACAAAGCTCGACTTGTCGCTGAGATGTTTTTTGACAAGTGCAAGGAGTTGACTGCAATGAGACTTTCTCAGTCGTAGCGATGCTAAAGAGTCTGTATTAGCAGTTACTGCATTATTTATGAAATCTTGCAGATAGGATGTCAAAACATTGTTTCCTCGATGATATTCTTGAGGAAAGGTTGTATGTGATACAACCAAAAGGTTTTGTCAATCCTAAAAGATGCTAACAAGTATGCAAAGCTCCAGCAATCCTTCTAAGGACTGGAGTAAGCATCTCAGAGTTGGAATATACGCTTTGATGAGATAATCAAAGATTTTGGGTTTATACAAAGTTTATGAGAAACTTGTATTTCCAAAGAAGTGAGTGGGAGCACTATAGAATTTCTGATGAGTATATGTTATTACCATATTGTTGATCAGAAATGATGTAGAATTTCTGGACAGCATATAGGGTTATTTGAAAAGTGTTTTTCAATGGAAAACCTGGATTAAGCTACTTGAACATTGAGCATCAAGATCTATAAGGATAGATCAAAAACGCTCAATAATACTTTCAAATGAATACATGCTGTGACAAGATTTTGAAGTAGTTCAAAATAGATCGGCAAAGAAGGAGTTCTTGGCTGTGTTATAAGGTGTGAGTATTGAGTAAGACTCAAGACCTGACCACGGCAGAATAGAGAGAAAGGACGAAGGTCGTCCCCTATGCTTTAGACGTAGGCTCTACAGTATGCTATGCTGTGTACCGCACCTGAAGTGTGCCTTGCCATGAGTCAGTCAAGGGGTACAAGAATGATCCAGGAATGGATCACAAGACAGCGGTCAAACATTTCCTTAGTAACTAGTGGACTAAGGAATTTTCTCGATTATGGAGGTGGTAAAAGAGTTCGTCGTAAAGGGTTACGCCGATGCAAACTTTGACACTAATCCGGATGACTCTGAGTAGTATACCGGATTCGTATAGTAGAACAGTTATTTGGAAAAGCTCCAAATAGCGCATGGTAGCTGCATCTAGGAGATGACATAGAGATTTGTAAAGCACACACAGATCTGAAAGATTCAGACCCGTTGACTAATAACCTCTCTCACAAGCAAGATATGATCAAACCCAATGGGTGTTGGACTCGTTGCAATCACATAGTGATGTGAACTAGATTATTGACTCTAGTGCAAGTGGGAGACTATTGGAAATATGCCCTAGAGGCAATAATAAAATGGTTATTATTATATTTCCTTGTTCATGATAATTGTATATTGTTCATGCTGAAATTGTATCAACTGGAAACCGTAATACATGTGTGAATACATAGACCACAACATGTCCCTAGTGAGCCTCTAGTTGACTAGCTCGTTGATCAATAGATGGTTATGGTTTTCTGACCATGGACATTGGATGTCATTGATAACGGGATCACATCATTAGGAGAATGATGTGATGGACAAGACCCAATCCTAAGCATAGCACAAGATCGTGTAGTTCCTTTGCTAAAGCTTTTCTAATGTCAAGTATCAGTTTCTTAGACCACGAGATTGTGTAACTCCCGGATACCGTAGGCGTGCTTTGGATGTACCAAACGTCAGAACATAACTGGGTGACTATAAAGGTGCATTACAGCTATCTCCGAAAGTGTCTGTTGGGTTGGCACGAATCGAGACTGGGATTTGTCACTCTGGATGACAGAGAGGTATCTCTGGGCCCACTCGGTAATGCATCATCATAATGAGCTCAATGTGACTAAGTAGTTAGTCACGGGATCATGCATTACGGAACGATTAAAGTGACTTGCCGGTAACGAGATTGAACGAGGTATTGGGATACCAACGATCGAATCTCGGGCAAGTAACGTATCGATTGACAAAGGGAATTGTATACGGGATTGCTTGAATCCTTGACATCGTGGTTCATCCGATG
Source organism: Triticum aestivum (assembly GCF_018294505.1). Lineage (NCBI taxonomy): Eukaryota > Viridiplantae > Streptophyta > Magnoliopsida > Poales > Poaceae > Triticum > Triticum aestivum. The sequence goes on along the minus strand of NC_057795.1, from coordinate 595,886,148 downwards.
AGATCATCATGGAACATGTGGGAGCCAATATGGGGATCCAGATCCCGCTGTTGGTTATTGACCGGAGAACGTCTCGGTCATGTCTTCATGGTTCCCAAACCCGTAGGGTCTACACACTTAAGGTTCGATGATGCTAGGGTTATAAAGGAAGTTTGTATGTGGTTACCGAATGTTGTTCGGAGTCCCGGATGAGATCCCGGATGTCACGAGGAGTTCCGGAATGGTCCGGAGGTAAAGATTTATATATGGGAAGTCCAGTTTCAGTCACCAGAATAGTTTCGGGGGTTATCGGTATTGTACTGGGACCATCGAAAGGTGTCTGGAGGTCCACCGGGTGGGGCCACCTGCCCCGGGGGGCTTAATGGGCTGAATATGGGAGGGAACCAGCCCCTAGTGGGCTGGTGCGCCCCTCCCCAAGGGCCCAAGGCGCCTAGGGTTGAAAACCCTAAAGGAGGGGGCGGCTCCACCTTGCTTGGGGGGCAAGTCTCCCCCTCCTAGCCGCCGCCCCTCCCCTCTAGATGGGATCTGGAGGGGGCCGGCCCCCTCTCCCGTTCCCCTATAAATAGTGGAGGTTTTGCGGCTGCCAAGAACATGAGCTTTCCTCTCCCTGGCGCAGCTCTACCCCTCTCCCTCCTCGTCTCTCGCAGTGCTTGGCGAAGCCCTGCTGGAGTGCCACGCTCCTCCATCACCACCACGCCGTTGTTCTGCTGCTGGACGGAGTCTTCCCCAACCTCTCCCTCTCTCCTTGCTGGATCAAGGCACGGGAGACGTCACCGGGCTGCACATGTGTTGAACGCGGATGCACCGTTCTTCGGTGCTTAGATCGGATTCGACCGCGATCTGAATCGCTTCGTGAACAACTCCACCGACCGTGTTCTTGTAACGCTTCTGCATCGCAATCTTCAAGGGTGTGAAGATGCACTCCCCTCTCTCTCATTGCTAGTATCTCCATAGATTGATCTTGGTGATGCGTAGAAAATTTTGAATTTCTGCTACATTCCCCAACACCCTCTACCTTTGAGATTAGTGTTGAAGCTAGATAAATGTTATTTGGTGTCTGCGTTGAGGCATGAACACGATTAGATCGTGTTTATTGCAATACGGTTATTCATTTAAGTCAGAGAATAACGGTTATTCTGTTTACATTAATAATAACTTCTATGTCATACACCCTTGGTGAATGGTTTACTGAATCTCGATCGTAGCGATACACATGTTCATAATATTGATGCCAAAAGATACAAAGTTAATAATGATAGTACCACATACTTGTGGCACTGCCGCTTAGGTCATATTGGTGTAAAGCGCATGAAGAAACTCCATGCTGATGGACTTTTGGAGTCACTTCATTTTGAATCACTTGTCACATGCGAACCATGCCTTATGGGCAATATGACTAAAACCCCATTTTCTGGTACATTGGAACGGGCAAGTGACTTGTTGGAAATCATACATGCTGATTGATGACCCACAAGTATATGGGGTCAATTGTAGCCTTTTCGATAAGTAAGAGTGTCGAACCCAACGAGGAGCAGAAGGAAATGACAAGTGGTTTTCAACAAGGTAATGTCTGCAAGTGCTAAAATTGTAAGTAGCAAAGTAGTTTGATAGCAAGATAATTTGTCACGAGCAAGTAACAGTAGTAGTAGCAAAAGTGCAGCAAGGTATCCCAATCCTTTTGAGGCAAAGGACAGGCCAAAACGGTCTCTTATGATAAGCAAAGCGTTCTTGGGGGTACACGGGAATTCCATCTAGTCACTTTCATCATGTTGGCTTAATTCGTGTTCGCTACTTTGATAATTTGGTATGTGGGTGGACCGGTCCTTAGGTGTTGTTCTTACTTGAACAAAACTCCTACTTATGATTAACCCCCTCGCAAGCATCCGCAACTACGAGAAAAGTATTAAGAATAAATTCTAACCATAGCATTAAACTTTTGGATCCAATCGGTCCCTTATGAAATAGCGCATAAACTAGGGTTTAAGCTTCTGTCACTCTCGCAATCCATCATCTAATAACTACTCCACAATGCATTTCCTTAGGCCCAAATATGGGGAAGTGTCATGTAGTCGACGTTCACATGACACCACTAAAGGAATCACAACATACATATCATCAAAATATCGAACACATATCAAGTTCACATGATTACTTGCAACATGATTTCTCCCGTGACCTCAAGAACAAAAGTAACTACTCACAAATGATAATCATGCTCAAGATCAGAGGGGTATTAAATAGCATAATGGATCTGAACATATAATCTTTCACCAAATAAACCATATAGTAATCAACTACAAGATGTAATCAACACTACTAGTCACCCACAAGCACCAATCCATAGTTCTGGTACAAAGATTGAACACAAGAGACGAACTAGGGTTTGAGAGGAGATGGTGCTGTTGATGATGTTGATGAAGATAGCCATCCCCAATATGGGAGAGTTGTTGGTGATGATGATGACGATGATTTGCCCCTCCGGGAGGGAAGTTCCCCCGATAGAATCGCTCCGCCAGAGGGCAAAAGTAATCCTTGCCAGGTTCCACCTCGAGACTGTGGCACTTCATCCCGAAAGTCCTCTCCTTATTTTTTTATAGGTAAAAATGACTTATGTACTAGAAGGGGGGCACCGGAGGTGGGCCTATATGAGCACAACCCACCAAGGCGTGCTTGGGGCCCAGGCGCGCCCTGGTGTCTTGTGCTCACCAGGGTGGCCCCCTCCGGTACTTATTTGCTCCAATTTTTCTTATTTATTCCATAAAAAATCCTTGTGAAGTTTCGGCTTATTTGGAGTTGTGCAGAATAGGTAGCCTGACATAGCTTTTTCACGTCTAGATTTCCAGCTGTCAGAATTCTCCCCTTTGTTGTATACCTTGCATATTATGAGAGAAAAGGCATTAGAATTACTCCAAAAAGCATTATTATGCAATAAAACAACATAAATAACAGTAGGTAAACATGATGCAAAATGGACGTATCAACTCCATCAAGCTTAGACCTCGCTTGTTCCCAAGCGAAAACTAAAATTGAAAAACATGTCCACATGCTTAGAGAGAGAGGTGTCAATAAAAACAAAAATACGGACATAGCAGCATCATGTAACTTATTATGACAGCAACAAACTTTAACATAAAACTTTTATCATATACTTCTCATGAAAAAGTGACAATTCATCAAAACGTCGAAGTATAAAGCATAAACTCTATTGGAAACCAACAAACTATGTTCTCAGTCAATTTTGCAACTACAGTTCATCTCTTTGCAGGAAGGGTCACGTATCGGAGCCTTTAGGAAAGTCCACATACTCAACCATCATTTAGTCTTCTATGATTCACTGCGTACACATGAGCAAAAAATTTCAACCGGACACATAGAAAGATAGGGGCTTATAGTTTCGCCTCCCAATGTATTCACCTCAAGGGTGATGTCAACAATAATAAGTCATTATACCCATATTCAACTGGACATATGTGCCTAGATCTTTCCTCACCACATGATGCTTGCCAAAGGAGAAAATAAAAAGGAATAGAGAGAAGAACTTTGAGTCTTGCATGAAAGTAAATACATAAAAGGAAAATATACACCCTTCACAGAGAACGTCATGTTATATTTCCCCTTATGATGGTGACCTTTATTATGCAGTCTGTCGCTTTTATTCTTCGCCATCACAAGTTCTTACAACGCTCAATTTTCCCTTACTCTAAATGATCTCACACTTTTAGAATCAACTTTTATTGCCTTGTTGCACCGATGACAACTTACTTGAAGGATCTTACTCAATCCATAGGTAGGTATGGTGGACTCTCAAACAAGATTTGGGTTTAAGGGTTTTGGATGCACAAGTAGTATCTCTACTTAGTGTGGAATTTTTGGCTAGCAAATATAGGGGCAAGCACCACATGTTGAAGGATCTATGACAATATAACTTCTATGTGAATATGAACAAACATAAATCATTACATTGTCTTCCTTGTCCAACGTCAACAATTTTGGCATATAATATTTTGATGGGTGCTCACAATCACAAAAGATTTCCAGGATAGTGTATTTGCATGTGAATCTTCTCTTCCCTTATTAATTATTTCACGAGTTGCATCTTTTACCAATGCTATGTTTGTCAATCTACAATAAAATTTACTACTTATACTTTTCTTTGTGTAATCTCATCACTTACCATAAGATTAGCATATAATCTTTTTCATTTATTTCCTTGCTTTAATTGGAACATGAAAGTAAAAGAAGCAAAACTCAAACTAAACTTTATTATATATCTCGCACACGATTACAAAGGTAGATCACTAAACAAACTCTCAAAAAGAAAGGATCAAACTAAACTTTTATTCATCTAAAGCAAAAGATAACTATGGATCGAACTAAGAAAAGTAATGCAAAAGATAGTGGAGATGATACGATACTGGTGCAGCTCCCCCAAACTTGGTGAAAGCCAAGGGGAGTGCCCATACCTGATACGCAATTTTCTTTTGGTGATGAAGAAGGAGGTGGTGGTGATGAAGTAACAGCATCCCGGTCCTTGAGGACCAAGAGATTCTCCAATCTACGAATGACGCATCAGAGGGAGGTGATGTGCTCTAGATGCAGAGTATTTTCACGAGTGAGGTACTTATTTTGCACATGAACCATTTCAATGAACATGAAGGCTGCAATCTCAGTGGGGGTAAGATGAGCATAGTAAGGTTTAAGGATATCTTCCTCTTCCTCATCAGCGGGCAGGGTTTGGTCGATCACCAGCACTTGATGTCCGGTGGCCTCCTTGCTCTTGTCCTCCTTGGCTGCTCTGACGGGATCTTCGCTCTTCAGCTCGATCTTCATCAACCAAGCATCTTCTTCCATATGGTTAGAGGAAGAAGAAGACATGATGTCTGGCTCAACAAATCTGACAGAAAACAGCGAGAAAAGAAAATAGGAGATTTCTTCGCGATACGGAGGTCAACAGGTTCGGGGGTATATAAAGATTTTTTTATCTTGGGAAACAAGCAAAATGGAAGAAAATTGGAGTCTGGAAAGTACCCGAGGTGGGCACAACCCACTTGGTCTCTTGTGCCCACCAAGGTCACTTTCCTGGTTGTTTCTTATTTTCCTAATTTTTTTTCATATTCCAAAACTAATAAAAAATACTTTTGCAGATTTTTTGGAGTCTGTTTACTTACCGTATCACGTACCTCCCTTTTTTCACGATTCTGGAGTGTTCCGAAAGGTTTCTTTTATGTGTTCTTCCGGTGTCATACTTTGGATAATATTGTTTTCAACATTAATGGGTGTACCTAAGATATAATGTTTTATTCATTGCCCATTAACAACCTTCGGGTTAGTACCTTCAGCATTATTTATTTTGATAGCTCCAGATCGATAAACCTCCTCAATAACATAGGGTCCTTTCCATTTGGAGAGGAGTTTTCCTGCAAAGAATCTGAAACGAGAGTTGTAGAAAAGAACATATTCTCCAACTTTAAACTCACACTTTTGGATTCTTTTGTCATGCCATCTTTTAATTTTTTCTTTGAATAACTTTGCATTTTTCATAAGCTTGGGTTCTCCATTCATCTAATGAGCTAATATCAAATAACCTCTTTTCACTAGCAAGTTTGAAATCATAATTGAGTTCTTTAATTGCCCAATATGCTTTATGTTTCAACTCAAGAGGCAAATGACAAGCTTTTCCATAAACCATTTTATAAGGAGACATACCCATAGGATTTTTATATGTTGTTCTATATGCCCAATGTGCATCATTGTCACGCCCAATATGCGATACTATCCTAAAGAGACTCGAAGGTCCCACCAAGGATACAACCGCATATTCAAACGCTTTTGCAAGGTGGATATCATTACATCAACATTACATAATAGATGGGGATACATACAAAAGGCATACAATGCCACACAAATGCAACATCACAATACATAAGAGCATCATCCGACTACGGATGAAACACAAACAGAAACTCAAACGACATCCACCCTGCTAGCCCAGGCTGCCGACCTGGAACCTATCCCCTGATCAAAGAAGAAGCAGAAGAAGAACTCCAAGACAAGCAAGCATCGCTCTCGCGTCATTATCATCGCATAAACCTGCACCTGCAACTGTTGTTGTAGTAATCTGTGAGCCACGAGGACTCAGCAATCCCATTACCATGGGTATCAAGACTAGCAAAGCTTAAAGGGAAAGGAAGGGGTAAAGTGGTGAGGCTGCAGCAGCGACTAAGCATATATGGTGGCTAACATACGCAAATAAGAGCGAGAAGAGAGCAAAAGGAACGGTCGTCAACTAGTAATGATCAAGAAGTGATCCTGAACTCCTACTTACGTCAAACATAACCCAGAAACCGTGTTCACTTCCCGGACTCCGCCGAGAAGAGACCATCACGGCTACACACGCGGTTGATGCGTTTTAAATTCGGATCTGGTGTCAAGTTATCTACAACCGGACATTAACAAATTCCCATCTGCCTATAACCACAGGCACGGCTTTCGAAAGATTATACCCTGCAGGGGTGTCCCAACTTAGCCCATGACAAGCTCTCGCGATCAACGAAGGAATAGACCTTCTCCCAGGAAGACCCGATCAGACTCGGAATCCCGGTTTACAAGACATTTCGACAATGGTAAAACAAGACCAGCAAAGCCGCCCGATGCGCCGACAATCCCGATAGGAGCTGCACATATCTCGTTCTCATGGCAACACCGGATAGGTCAGCATACGAGTAAAACCAGCCCTCGAGTTGCCCCGAGGTGGCCCCACAGTCTGCCCGGTTCAGACCAACACTTAGACAAGCACTGGCCCGGGGGGGCTAAAATGAAGATGACCCTCGGGTTGGCCGACCCAAGGGAAAGGGTAGGTGGTGGTGAGGCAAATGGTAAAACCAAGGTTGGGCCTTGCTGGAGGAGTTTTATTCAAAGCAAACTGTCAAGGGGGTCCCATAAATCACCCGGCCGCGTAAGGAACGCAAATCCGGGAACATAACACCGGTATGACGGAAACTAGGGCGGCAAGAGTGGAACAAAACACCAGGCAAAAGGCCGAGCCTTCCACCCTTTACCAAATGTATAGATGCATTAATAATATAAGAGATATTGTGATATCCCAACCAAAATCCTGTCCACCATGGAGAAATCTTCAACTTCACCTGCAACTAGCAACGCTATAAGAGGGGCTGAGCAAAGCGGTAACATAGCCAAACAACGGTTTGCGTAGGAAAGGTGTCAAAGGTTAGAGGTTCATGGCAATATGGGAGGCTTGATAACCAGGTGATAGATAACGCAGCATAGCGATAGAACGAAGCAACTAGCATAGCAATGATAGTAGTGAGATCCAGGGTAGTGGTCATCTTGCCTGAAATTCCGCAAGGAAGAAGAACGAGTCCATGAACAAGACGAACGGATGAAGCCAAACCAAGCGTAGACGAACGAATCCTCACGATCGCAACGAAACAGGAACTATCGAAAAGAAGCACACAACATGGTAAACACACCACACATGAACAAGACATGATGCACAACAAGCATGATGCATGACAAGACTACATGAAGCTACTCATGGCAAGATATGATGCTAACAAGAGCAACACATCAAGGCAAGTTTAAATGAGGCCGGGAACAACATATAACAATTCCGGTAAGTCCTCATATGCAAATTTCGAAGTTGGTCCAGATCTGAATAAACCTTATGTTCAAGAAGTTAAACATCAAGTTAATATGCACAACGATGATCTACACGAGAATCTAGTCAAGTTACATATAAAGTTCATTTAATTCGGAACTACGGCCTAGAAGATATGAGCAAAACAAGTTAAACATGGCATTGATACAAAATGCACCCAAACATCAAGCAAACACCTCAAAACAAGGATGAAACATGATAAGATGAAGCTACATGCAAAACTAAGCAAGTTTCATATAGAGCACACGCAAAACGGAGCAACGGTTCAACACATGCACTCTATACAAGTTTAAAGGACAAGCTGTCCAAAACAGCAACTAGGCATATTGCAAGCATCAAAACTATATGCTACAGCACCCCAACATAATAACAAAAGGCATGGACATGATGTACAGGTAAAGCATTACAAAACATGAACACTGAATTATCTCCAGAAATCACTAAAACATGCTCAAACACACATGGTAAGATTGCAAGTTATAACAATTTCAGACTTTGCAGAAAATAACATCACGATGCAATGTTTAGAGCTATCAAACAACATGTTATAGGAACTTATTATAGCAAGCAAAGGCATGGCATGAATCTACTAAATGCATAGTTCAAAATACCCTTACTGACCATAAGCCAAAAAGGATCAGAAAATATAATGGCACCCATGTAAACATAGCAAGTTATATTACAGATTCAAACATGGCAGGAACATAATTATGAAGGCATGTAAATGAGTTTGTACCACTCACTACAGAGCAAAACATGGCATGGCAAGGCACCCAACAGTAAGAAGGCATGTTTGTGAAGCTAAGCATGGCAATATCAAGGTCATAGGGTGCATGGATCACTAGGAAAACACATGGAAACAACTGAACTTAATGTTAACAGGCTGACAGCAACATTATGAAGCAACTTTAGAGCAAGATATGAACAAGCTACAGCAACCTATAAATGCAACCAGGAGCATGAGTGGATAGAGGATGACATGTAGTTCAAGACATATTTATAGAACATCTCCAGATTATCCATAGAATTATTAGTAGCAACATGTTTATATAGCATCACGAAATAACAGATTCAGCCTAGCAAAACAGCAACATCATGAACACTACCTAACAAGCTCGATTCACTCACCACAAGTCATTGCATGACAAGATAAGCATAGCATAATCAAGAAGACATGTTTTTGTAACCAACCAAGGCAAGAACAAGTTCATAGCATGCAAGGATCAACTATAACAAGCTTGGCCAAATTGAATAACAAGTAAACAATCTGCCAGGAAATATTTTGAAGCAAAAGTAGAGCACTCAAATGACATGCTAGACTACTCCATAATTGCAACAAGGGGCATGAATGGATATACAATAACCTATTGTTCAAAACATCCTTACTGAAGTATCTCAAAATATGCATGGATCTCTCTGTAGCATCAAGTTTACATGGCATCAAAATAACAGCAGAACAGGGACTAAAATCAGCAACATCACGATGCCTAGTTTGCATGCTTGTGCTAGTCACCAAATTGATCAACAAAATACATGGTAAGCACCTCTGTAAAGAAGACATTGCATAGATCAAAACACATGAAGACATGAACCTCATAGGATGCACACATCACTCATGGCAAAAATGACAAAAGAGCTCGTTCTGATAACAGACAGCAGAAAATATTATGAAGCACTCTTACAACAATGATTCGGGCACCTAGATGACCTCAAATGAATATGACGCAATGGAATGAAATGATGTACTCGTTGAGACGAACAATTTTACATATTACACGCATGAAACGGAGCTACGAATGCAGAGATGTGATGGCATGAACATGGCATGAAAATTACAAAAATCTGGGACTTAGGCGAGAACGGGGTCAACCTTCGGGCTGGATCTGGATCCGGGGCGTGGATCCCGAGGATTGCCGGAGCTCCGCCGAAGCTGCGGGAGGAGGAGGAGGAGGCCGGAGGGGCGCGGGGAAGGGCGCGGCCCGGTCGGTCCCGGCCGGATCCGGGGGGGCGGTGGCGCTCGGCGCGCCGGCGAGGCGAGGGCGGCCGGCGGCGGCCGGGAGCGCGGACGGCTGAGCGAGGCGCTCCGGTGACTCGGGGCGCGGCCGGGCGGCGCGGGGCTGGCTCGGGCGCGGGCCGGAGCAGCAGGAGGCAGGGGCGCCTCGGGGCGCCGGCGGCGGAGACCGGGCGCCGGCGGCGGAGGAGCACGGCGGGGGTGGCGCGGCGAGGCCGGCGGCGGAGCGGGCGGCGGGGCGCACGGGGCCGGGCGGCGGCGGAGCGGGCCAGGCGGCGGCGGTGCGAGGGCCAGCGCGGGCCCCGGATGGGCTCCGCGGGCCGGCGGCGCGGGGACGGCGGCGGAGGACACGTGGCAGGCGGTGATAGGCTGAGGGGGGCGACGAATGTGTCCGGCCGCCGGGCGGACATGTCCGGCGCGGCGCGGAGGGGAAATTAGGGTTTCGGGCGATTTGATCCGCGAATTTCGGGGGAGGGGCTAGTTTTATAGGTAGAGGGAGCTAGGAGAGTCCAAATGAGGAGTGGTTTTCGCCCACACGATCGTGATCGAACGACCGAGAGCATGGAGGGGAGTTTGCTGGGTTTTGGGCCAGTTTGGAAGGGGTGTTGGGCTGCAAAGAGAAGGGGGCTTTTACGGTTACCCGATTAACCATTGGAGTATCAAACGACCTCCAAATGGCACGAAACTTGACAGGCGGTCTACCGGTGCTATACCGAGGCCACTTGGCAAGCCTCGGGCCATTCCGAGAAAGTTTAACACCCACTCACAACGAGAGACGAAAGGGGAACGCCGGAGGGCATAGGAGCGCCGGATTGCAAAATGGACAACGGGGAAAAGACTCGGATGCATGAGACGAACACGTATGCAATGCAATGCACATGATGACATGATAAAATGCAACACGCAAGCAAATGACATGACAACGACGGCGAATAACTGGCAGACACCTGGCGCATCGAAACCGGGGCGTTACAACACTCCTCCACTAACAAGATATCTCGTCCCGAGATCTTAGGACCGAGACGGAAGAGAAAAAGGGATGAGGTGAAACAAGAACTCAAGAGAAGAAGCAAAGAATCGAGAGCACTCGAGAAAAATAGAGGAACGGCGAGAATGACGAGAATCGAAAACTCACGGAATCAGATAGACTATGAAAGCACTCCGGTTAGAACGAGATAAGAAACGAATAAGACTAAAAGGATTTAGGCAGCACTCCGGTTGAACAAGGAAAGAATAGAACATTAGCTTCACCCAAAGAGATGGCACTTGACGAGATGAACAATGCAATGCCTCCAAAAGAATTGAATGAAAAGAACTTAGCAGGAAAGGTTGAACAGAGTTGAATATCTGAGAAGAACGAAGAAATGCAAAACTCCACTTCAGAAGAAAATGAAGAATTATTTGCGCTTCGAGACGCGAGAAGAAAAGATACTTGAACTCCACCAACAAGACTCTTGATGAACTCTTGAAAGAATGAATTAAATCATGAAGAACCACCATGAAGAACTCCGGGAACAAAGGGATGACGAGATAAAATGAAGGATGAAAGAATAAGATGAGCCTTGCGATGATTTAGATGGAGGTTCCGACAAAATGACCGAGGAAATCTGTACTCCGGAAAAAGAAAAGATGAAAACACTTGGAACTAGAATTTATTCATCAAGAACAAACTCCGAAGGAAATGATTAATCACTTGGATGAGATAAGAATAAGATTTATTGTATGCTTATCCTTCATCAAATTAAACTGATGACAAACAATGGATTTTGCATACTACTTATTCTTCTTGAAAAAGGATTAAGGGGGAATATATCACCAAACTTGAGAAAGTCTTCATGAACCACCGGTAGGATTGGAAACAACGAATGAATTGAAATGGTAATCAAAGAAAAATAATCTTGAATGAACCACCGTAAGAATTCGGAAATGACTGACGAAATAGAAATAAGCACCGGAAAGAATTAGAAAAACAAATATGCTCGAGGGGATTCAGATGCAAAAGAACAAAGAGACAACGAGCTGATCAAAGAATACTTGACAGATGCACCGGGATAATTGGATAACGGTAGCTGAAATGATGAGGGCGAAGAATTCTTCTGGAATGATGGCCTCCGGTGAAAAGAAACATAATCAACTCCTGACAAACTCTGGATGGGTAAGAAAGAATATTTGGCACACTGAAATAAATCGAGAGGATGATATGAATCTAGAACCACGAATCTTCGAGAGAACGGGCAAGATTTAGAGGAAAACTCTTCTTCGGTCTTCAAATGACGACGGGAAACACCACCAAAATTATTGAGATACTCCGGGAGAATGACAAGCGAAGAGGTTGAGCCAACAATGAAATGATCTTGGAAGCGATCTTGGAAAGGCATCTGACTGATGGGATCCATTCTTACGTCACACTTGGAAAGAATTGAGAATAACTCCGGAGGAATTAGAAGAGTCAGGTAAGATCCTGGGAAAAAACCTGTGGGTTAGGGCCCACTGAAGAGAAAACACCGTTGAAAAGGATGATGAACAGATAGATGTTGCACCGGAACAATTGAAATATTTGAATGAGGTGACACCCTCGAATTAATTGGAACACAAACGAATCTCTTGAGATGTCTTGAGCACTCCGGAAGGATAAACTGACGAGAGATGAACGAGCAGAGAAAACACTTGAGCTGATGGAAAGAATATAATCACTACCGAAAAACTTGAATTGAGCGCACCGGAAAAAAGATGAAGAATGTCGAACGAAACGAGAATTCACCGGTTGAATTAATTTACGAAAGACTGAAGAGGTTCCGCACTAATGAGATAGATGGTCGAGAAAGAGTCAGACTCCAGAAAAAAAGGGGTGGGAGGGCGGGAAAACAAAGGCAACTTGAAAGGGGAAACTGACGAATAACTTGAAGAGGAAACACCGGTTGAATTCATTGGGGAAAGAAAGCAAAGACTTCGCACGAGTAGGAAGGATACTCGATTACGGACTCCGGTTCCGAGAAGAAGAAGGGGTGGGCGGGTGGGAAAAGAAAACAACTGAGGATTGAACTCAAAGATGAAGAGGCTCGAGTCGACTTGACGAGAAATGCACCGGATGAAAAGAGCTGTGGGACAACGATCGGAAAACCAACTGCGTGATCCTAAAAAAAATTGAAGGGGAAGAGGAATAATTCAAAACACCTACGTCAAGATTCCTCACCAGAGCGACGAAGGGGCTGAGGAGTAAAAAGAATTCCTACTCTCCGATATAACTAGACTCCGAAAACAGTTTACTTCTAGACTCAACAACGGCCAAACTACACGATCAATCAAGGGGGCTCCTAGGGTCGGTCAAGGCTCTGATACCAACTTTGTCACGCCCAATATGTGACCCTATCCAAAAGGAACTCGAAGGTCCCACCAAGGATATACCCGCATATTGAAACGCTTTTGCAAGGTGGATATCATTACATCAACATTACATAATAGATGGGGATACATACATAAGGCATACAATGCCACACAAATACAACATCACCATACATAAGAGCATCATCCGACTACGGATGAATCACAAATGGAAACTCAAACGACATCCACCCTGCTAGCCCAGGCTGCCGACCTGGAACCTATCCCCTGATCGAAGAAGAAGCAGAAGAAGAACTCAACGCAAGCAAGCATCGCTCTCGCGTCATGATCATCGCAAAACCTGGACCTGCAACTATTGTTGTAGTAATCTGTGAGCCACGAGGACTCAGCAATCCCATTACCATGGGTATCAAGAGTAGCAAAGCTTAAAGGGAAAGGAAGGGGTAAAGTGGTGAGGCTACAGCAGCGGCTAAGCATATATGGTGGCTAACATACGCAAATAAGAGCGAGAAGAGAGCAAGCGGAACGGTCGTGAAGCTAGCAATGATCAAGAACTGATCCTGAACTCCTACTTACGTCCAACATAACCCAGAAACCGTGTTCACTTCCCGGACTACGCCGAAAAGAGACCATCACGGTTACACACACGGTTGATGCGTTTTACTTCGGATCGGGTGTCAAGTTATCTACAACTGGACATTAAAAAATTCCCATCTGCCTATAACCGCAGGCACGGCTTTCGAAAGATTATACCCTGCAGGGGTGTCCCAACTTAGCTCATGATAAGCTCTCGCGATCAACGAAGGATATACCTTCTCCCAGGAAGACCCGATCAGACTCGGAATCCCGGTTTACAAGACATTTCGACAATGGTAAAACAAGACCAGCAAGACCGCCCGATGCGCCGACAATCCCGATAGGAGCTGCACATATCTTGTTCTCAGGGCAACACCGGATGAGCAATCCATACATCTAAAACCAGACCTCAAGTTTCCCTGAGGGGGCGCTGCAAAGGGCTCTAGTTCGGACCAACACTTAGACAAGCACTGGCCCGGGGGGGCCATAATAAAGATGACCCTTGAGAGAGCGACTCCCAAGGGAAAAGTAGGTGGTGGTGAGGCAAATGGTAAAACCAATGTTGGGCCTTGCTGGAGGAGTTTTATTCAAAGCGAACTATCAAGGGGGTCCCATAAATCACCCGACCGCGTAAGGAACGCAAAATCCGGGAACATAACACCGGTATGACGGAAACTAGGGCGGTAAGAGTGTAACAAAACACTAGGCATAAGGCCGAGTCTTCCACCCTTTACCAAGTATATAGATGCATTAATAATAATATAAGAGATATTGTGATATCCCAACCAAAATCCTGTCCACCATGGAGAAATCTGCAACTTCACCTGCAACTAGCAACGCCATAAGAGGGCTGAGCAAAGAGGTAACATAGCCAAACAACGGTTTGCATAGGAAAGGTGTCAAAGGTTAGAGGTTCATGGCAATTTGGGATGGCTTGATAAACAGGTGATAGGTAGCGCAGCAAAGTGATAGAACGAAGCAACTAGCATAGCAATGATAGTAGTGAGATCTAGGGTAGCGGTCATCTTGCCTGAAATCCCGCAAGGAAGAAGAACGAGTCCATGAAGAAGACGAACGGATGAAGCCGAACCAACCGTAGACGAATGAATCCTCACGGTCGCAACGAAACAGGAACTATCGAAAAGAAGCACACAACATAGTAAACACAGCACACATAAACAAGGCATGATGCACAACAAGCATGATGCATGGCAAAGCTACATGAAGCTACTCATGGCAAGAGATGATGCAAACAAGAGCAACACTTCAAAGCAAGTTTAAATGAGGCCGGGAACAACATATAACAATTCCGGTAAGTCCTCATATGCATATTTCGAAATTGGCCCAGATCTGAATAAACCTTATGTTCAAGTTGTTAAACAGCAAGTTCAAATGCACAAAGATGATCTACACGAGATTCTAGTCAAGTTACATATAAAGTTCATTTAGTTCGGAGCTACGGCCTAGAAGATATGAGCAAAACAAGTTAAACATGGCATTGATGCGAAATGCACCCAAACATCAAGCAAACATCTCAAAACAAGGATGCAACATGATAATGTGAAACTACATGCAAAAACAAGCAAGTTTAAATATAGATCACACCCAAAACGGAGCAACAGTTCAACGCATACTCTATACAAGTTTAAAGGACAAGCTGTCCAAAACAGCAACTAGGCATATGGCAAGCATCAAAACACTAAGCTACAACATCTCAACATGAAAACAAAAGACATGGGCATGATGTACAGGTAAAGCATAACAAAACATGAACACTAAGCTATCTCCAGAAATCGCTAGAACATGCTCAAACACACGTGGCAAGATTGCAAGTAATAACAATTCAGACTTTGCAGAAAATAACATCAGGTTGCAATGTTTAGAGCTATCAAACAACATGTTACAGGAACTTATCATGGCAAACAAAGGCATGGAATGAATCTACTAAACCCATAGATCAAAAGTCCCTTACTGACCATAAGCCAAAAAGGATCAGAAAATATGATGGCATCCACGTAAACATACCAAGTTATATTACAGATTCAAACATGGCAGGAACAACGATACGAAGGCATGTAGATGAGCTTGTGCAACTCACTACAGAGCAAAACATGGCATGGAAAGGCAACCAACAGTAAGAAGACATGTTTATGAAGCTAAGCATGGCAAGAGCAAGTTCATAGGGTGCATGTATCACTAACAACAATCATGAAAACAACTGAACTTAATGTTAACAGGCTGACAGCAACATTATTTAGCAACTTTGGAGCAAGATTACAACAAGCTACAACAAGCTATAAATGCAACCAGGGGCATGGATGGATAGAGCAAGACATGTAGAACAAAACATGTTTAATGATCATCTCAAGATTATGCATAGAATGATTTGTAGCAGCAGGTTTACATAGCATCGCGAAATAACAGATTCAGCCTAGCAAAACAGTAACAGCAAGTACACTACTTAACAAGCTCGATTCACTCACCACAAGTCATTGCATGACAAGATAAGCATAGCATCATCAAGAAGACATGTTTGGGAAACAAACCAAGTCAAGAACAAGTTCATAGCATGCAAGGATCAACTACATCAAGCTTGGCAAAATTGAATAACATGTAAACAATCTGCCAGGAAACATTTTGAAGCAAAAGTAGAGCACGAAAATGACATGCTAGACTATTCCATAATTGCAAGAAGGGGCATGAATGGATAGACAATAACCATATGTTCAAAACATCCTTACTGAAGTATCTCAAAATATGCATGGATCTCTCTGTAGCATCAAGTTTACGTGACATCAAAATAATAGCAGAACAGGGACTAAAATCAGCAATATCACGAAGCCTAGTTTACATGCTTGTGCTAGTCACCACATTGATCACAAAAATACATGGTAAGCACCTCTGTAAAGAAGACATGGCATAGTTCAAAACATATGTAGGCATCAACCTCATAGGATGCACACATCAATCATGGCAAAAATGACAAATGAGCTCGTTCTGTTAACAAACAGCAGATATAATTATGAAGCACTCTTGCAACGATGATTCAGGCATCAAGATGAGCTCAAATGAATATGATGCAATGGAATGAAATGATGTACTCGTTGAGACGAATAATTTGACATATTACACGCACGAAACGGAGCTACATGCACACATATATGGCAGGTCGAACATGGCATGAAAATAACAAAATATTCGGGACTTAGGCAAAATTCGGGGAAGGGGAAAAGTCAACCTGCGATTTCCAGATCTGGATCGGGAGTTGCACGTGAACCGAGGTTCGCCGGAGAAATTCACCGGAGATGGTGAGAAAGGGCCCGGGACAACCTCCTCCGGCCGGATCTCACCGGATCCGGCGCGGGGAACAGCGAAGGAGGGCGGAGACGAAGGCGGAGGGGCGCCGGCGAGCGGCGGTGGAGGGCGACGAGGCCGGGCGGAGGAGCTGCGGGCTCCGGCCGGCCGAGGCGGCGCGGCGGCGGCGGTTCCGGCCGAGAGGCGCGGCGGCGCGGGAGACCGGCCGATGGGGGAGGCGCGCGGAGGGCGTGGTCGGGCGGCGCCGATGCTGGGCCGGGCGGCGGAGCAGCGGCGCACCGGCGGCGAGGCGCGTCCGTCGGGGCGCGGGGCGGAGCCCGGCGCGGCGGCGAGGTCTGGCACCGGCGGGGCGGCGGCGCGGACTGGCGGCGGCGGAAGCCGGGCCGGGCGGCGGTGGCGCGAGGGCCCACGTAGGCCTCTGATTGGCTGGGGCGCGGCGGCGCGGACGTGTCCGGCCGGGGGCGGATGCGTCCGGCGGCGGAGAAGGAAAAACTAGGGTTAGGGGGGATTTTCATCTGCGAATTTGGATGGGAGGCACATATTTATAGATTCTGGGAGGTAGGAGAGTCCAAATGAGGAGCGGTTTTCGGCCACGCGATCGTGATCGAACGACCGAGAGCATGGAGGGAGTTAGATGGGTTTTGGGCCACTTTGGAGGGGTGTTGGGCTGCAAAGAGAAAGGGGGGTTTCGGGCTACGCGGTTAACCGTTGGAGTATCAAACGGACTCCAAATGGCACGAAACTTGACAGGCGGTCTACCGGTGCTATACCAAGGCCTCTTGGCAAGACTCGGTCCATTCCGAGAACGTTTAACACCCGCTCACAACAGGAGAGAAAAGGGGGGACGCCGGAGGGCATAGGAGTGCCGGATTGCAAAACGGACAACGGGGAAAATGCTCGGATGCATGAGACGAACACGTATGCAAAATGAAATGCACATGATGACATGATAAAATGCAACATGCAAGCAAATGACATGGCAACGACGGCGAATAACTGGCAGACACCTGGCACATCGAATCCGGGGCATTACAATCATCTAGTTTCTTAGACCAATTCTTCCGGGACCTATTGACAGTCTTTTGTGAAATTAATTTTATTTCTGTATTGCTAAGTTCAACTTAACCACTAGACTGAGGATGGTAAGGTGATTCAATTCTATGGTTAACATCATACTTAGCATGCATTTTACGGAAAGCACCATGAATAAAGTGTGAACCACCATCAGTCATTAAATATCTAGGGACTCCAAACCTTGGGAAAATAACTTCCTAAAGCATTTTAATTGAGGTGTTGTAATTAGCACTACTAGTTGGAATGGCTTCTACCCACTTAGTAACATAATCAACAGCAACCAAAATATGAATATACCCATTAGAGGAAGGAAAAGGTCCCATGAAATCAAATCCCCAAACATCAAATGGTTCAACAACAAATGAATAATTCATAGGCATTTCTTGACGCTTACCGATATTACCTATTCTTTGACATTCATCACAAGATAAGACGAACTTACGGGCATCCTTGAAGAGAGTAGGCCGATAAAAACCAGATTGCAATACCTTATGAGCGGTTTTGTCTCCCGCGTGATGTCCTCCATAAGCTTCGGAGTGACACTTCCGTAGGATTTGTTCCTGTTCATGCTCAGGTACACAACGTCTAATAATATCATCTACTCCTTCTTTATAAAGATGTGGGTCATCCCAAAAGTAATGTCATAAACGATAGAAGATTTTTTTTCTTTTGTTGATATGTGAAGCTAGGTGGTATGTATTTAGCAACAATATAATTAGCATAGTCAGCATACGAGGGTGTACTGTTAGAAACATTTATTACAGCTAACTATTCATCGGGAAAGCTATCATTAATAGGTTGTGAGTCATCAAGAATATTTTCAAGCCTAGACAAGTTATCAGCTACGGGGTTCTTTGCTCCTTTTCTGTCAGTGATATGCAGATCAAATTCTTGTAGCAGAAGAACCCACCTAATGAGTCTAGGTTTAGCATCTTTATTTTCCATAAGATACTTTATAGCAGCATGATCGGTGTGAACGGTCACTTTAGAATCAACAATGTAGGATCTAAATTTATCACAAGCGAACACCACTACTAAGAATTCTTTTTAGTAGTAGCATAATTTCGTTGAGCACTGCCTACTGTTTTACTAGCATAATGGATAACATTTAATTTTTTTATCAACTCTTTGTCCTAGAACAGCACCAACAGCATAATCACTAGCATCACGCATAATCTCAAAAGGCAAGTTCCAATCAGGTGGTTGAACAACAAGTGTAGTAATTAAGGATTTCTTTAGTGTTTTGAAGGCTTCCAAATAATCATCATCAAACACAAAAGGAATATCCTTTTGCAGAAAATGTGTAAGAGGCCTAGAAATTTTAGAGAAGTCTTTGATAAACCTCCTATAGAAACCAGCATGACCGAGGAAACTACGAATACCTTTGATATCTTTAGGACATGGCATTTTCTCAATTGTATAAACCTTGGCTTTATCCACCTCAATGCCTTTTGCCAAAATTTTATGGCCCAAAACAATACCTCCGTTAACCATAAAGTGGCACTTCTCCCAATTCAAGACAAGATTTGTTTGCTCACATCTCTGCAAAACTCGATCAAGATTGCTTAAGCAATCATCAAAAGACTTTCCATAAACAAAAAAGTCATCCATGAAGACCTCAACAATATTTTCACAAAAATCAGAGAATATAGCAATCATGCATCTTTGAAAGGTAGCAGGTGCATTACATAAACCAAAAGGCATACGTCTATAAGCATAACTTCCAAAAGGACAAGTAAAAGTGGTCTTTTCTTGATCAGGTTGTGAAACAGGTATTTGTGAAAAACTAGAATATCCATCAAGGAAGCAAAAAATGGGTGTGCTTAGATAATCTTTCTAGCAATTGGTCAATAAAAGGCAGAGGGTAATGATCTTTTCTAGTTGCTTTGTTTAATTTTCTATAATCAATTACCATTCTATAGCCTGTGACAATTCTTTGTGGAATAAGTTCATTCTTATCATTGGGAACAACAGTTATACCTCCCTTCTTAGGGACACAATGAACAGAACTTGCCCATCTACTATCAATTATAGGATAGATTATACCTGCTTCTAGAAGTTTCAATATTTCCGTTCTTACCACTTATTTCAATTTTGAATTTAACCGACATTGGTGATCAACAACGGGTGTAGCATCAGGTTCCATATTAATCTAACATAGAGTGGGACTAATGCCCTTAAGATCATGAAGAGTATATCCAATAGCAACTCGGTGCTTCCTTAGAACTTTCAATAGTCTTTCCTCTTCATGTTCTGAAAGGTTAGCACTAACAATAACAGGATATATCTTTTTATCAGCAAGATAAGCATATTTCAAAGCGTTTGGCAATTGTTTTAATTCAAACACAGGATCACCTTTAGGTGCAGGAGGACCTCCTAGAGTTTCAATTGGCAGATTATGTTTAAGCAGAGGCTGTTGTTCGAACAAGATTCTATCTATTTCATTTTTTCACGCATATGCAAATCATTTTCATGGTCTAGCAAATATTGTTCCAAAGGATCAGTAGGAGATACAGCAATAGAAGCAAGACCAATAATTTCATCCTTACTAGGCAAATCTTTCTTATGAGGTTTTCTACTAAACTTGGAAAAATTAAACTCATGAGATTCATTACCAAAGCTAACACCGATAGTTTGTTTCTCACAATCTATTCTAGCATTAACGATTTCAAGAAAGAACCAAAGATAATGGGACAAAAGTCATATTGTGGGGAACCAAGAACAAGGAAATCAGTAGGGTATTTTATTTTCCCACACAAGACTTCAACATCTCTAAGAATCCCAATTGGTGATATAGTATCTCTATTGGCAAGTTTAATAGTAACATCTATGTCTTCTATTTTAGCAAGTGCTATTTCATTCTTAATTTCTTCATATAAGGAAAAAAGGAATAGCACTCACGCTAGCACCTATATCACATAAACCATGATAACCGTGATCTCCTATCTTAACTGAGACAATAGGCATGCTAACAACTGGTCTATCTTTATCTTTTTCATCGGTTTTGGCAATTCTAGCAGCTTCATCACAGAAATAAATAACATGCCCATCAATATTATCGACCAAGAGATCTTTAACCATAGTAACACTAGATTCAACTCCGATTTGTTCAGCTGGTTTGGGTGTTGTCATATAACTTTTGTTGACCATAGTTGAAACTTTAGCATGTTCCTTCATCCTAACAGGGAAAGGTGGTTTTTCAATATAAGCAGTGGGAACAACTAGATCAACATTATAAATGATAGTTTCTTCTTTAGCTTTTACCGGTTCTATAATTTATTATTTAATTGGTGGGTGATATTTAAACCACTTCTCCTTAGGGAGATCAACATGAGTAGCAAAAGATTCACAAAAGGAAGCTACTATCTCAGAGTCAAGTCCATATTTAGTGCTAAACTTTTGAAAAGCATCGGTATTCATAAAATATCTAACACAATCAAACTTAGGTTCAATACCTGACTCTTTACCTTCATCGAGTTCCCAATCTTCAGAGTTGCATTTAATTCTTTCTAAAAGATCCCACCAGAATTCAATAGTCTTCTTCATAAAAGAACCAGTACAAGAAGTATCGAGCATGGATTGATCGTTACGAGAAAGTCGAGCATAAAAATTCTGAATAATAATTTCTCTTGAGAGCTCATGATTGGGGCATGAATATAACATTGAATTAAGACTCCCCCAAGCTAGAGCAATACTTTCTCCTTCACGAGGCCAAAAATTATATATATAATTCTGATAATGATGAACTAGATGCATAGGATAATTGTTTGATGGAATTCCAATTTCAGCCGATTCCAGTTCCAAGATCCAATATCATGGCATACCCTATACCATGTAAATGATTTTCCCTTCAAAGATAAAGGGAAAACCTTCTTCTTAGCTTCATCTCCGGGTAAACCTGCAATCTTAAACAATCCACAAATTTCATCCACATATATCAAGTGCATATCACGATGTTCGGTTCCATCTCCTCATAAGGATTAGCTAGCAATTGTTCTACCATACCCGAAGGAATTTCATATTCAATATTTTCAGTAGGTGCAGTAGGTTGAGGGGCAACTAATTGTGGTTCTGGTCGAGGTGAAGATACGCCGAACAAACCCCTCAAAGGATTTTTTTTCCGTAGTAGCAAGTGACAATAAATTTCCACACGTAGTAATAATGTTTCCTTACCAATTTCCACTTACCAAAAGCGCTTCACTCCCTGGCAACGGCGCCAGAAAATTGCCTTGATGACCCACAAGCATATCGGGTCAATTGTAGCCTTTTCGATAAGTAAGAGTGTCAAACCCAACGAGGAGCAGAAGGAAATGACAAGTGGTTTTCGGCAAGGTAATGTTTGCAAGTGCAAAAATTGGAAGTAGAAGAGTAGTTTGATAGCAAGATAATTTGTAATGAGAAAGTAACGGTAGTAGTAACAAAAGTGTAGTAAGGTAGCCCAATCCTTTCGAGGCAAAGTATAGGCCAAAACGGTCTCTTATGATAAGCAAAGCATTCTTGAGGGTACACGGGAATTTCATCTAGTCACTTTCATCATGTTGGCTTAATTCGTGTTCGCTACTTTGATAATTTGGCATGTGGGTGGACCGGTGCTTAGGTGCTGTTCTCACTTGAACAAACCTCCTACTTATGGTTAACCCCCTCGCAAGGATCCACAACTACGAGAAAAGTATTAAGAATAAATTATAACCATAGCATTAAACTTTTGGATCCAAACGGTCCCTTACGGAATAGCACATAAACTAGGGTTTTAAGCTTCTGTCACTCTCGCAACCCATCATCTAATAAATACTCCACAATGCATTCCCTTAGGCCCAAATATGGTGAAGTGTCATGTAGTCGACTATCATATGACACCACTAAGGGAGTCACAACATACATATCATCAAAATATCGAACACATATCAAGTTCACATGATTACTTGCAACATGATTTCTCCCATGACCTCAAGAACAAAAGTAACTACTCACAAATGATAATCATGCTCAAGATCATAGGGTTATTAAATAGCATAATGGATCTAAATATATAATCTTCCACCAAATAAACCATATAGTAATCAACTACAAGATGTAATCAACACTACTAGTCACCCACAAGCACCAATCTATAGTTCTGGTACAAAGATTGAACACAAGAGATGAACTAGGGTTTGAGAGGAGATGGTGTTGTTGAAGATGTTGATGTAGAAAGCCCTCCCCAAGATGGGAGAGTTATTAGTGATGATGATGATGATGATTTCCCCCTCCGGGAGGGAAGTTCCCCTGATGGAATCGCTTCGCCAGAGGGCAAAAGTGTTCCTGCCTAGATTCCGCCTCGAGACGGTGGCGCTTCGTCGCGAAAGTCCTCTCCTTATTTTTTTTCTAGGTCAAAATGACTTATGTACCAGAACGGAGGCACCGGAGGTGGGCCTGGATGAGCACAACCCACCAGAGCATGCCTGGGGGCCAGGCGCGCCCTGGTGTCTTGTGCTCACCATGGTGGGCCCCCTCCAGCACTTATTTGCTCCAATATTTATTATTTATTCCATAAAAAAATCCTTGTGAAGTTTCAGCTTATTTGGAGTTGTGCAGAATAGGTAGCCTGACGTAGCTTTTTCAGGTCCAGATTTCCAGCTGCCAGAATTCTCCCACTTGTTATATACCTTGCATATTATGAGAGAAAAGGCATTAGAATTACTCCAAAAAGCATTATTATGCAATAAAAAACATAAATAACAATAGATAAACATGATGCAAAATGGACGTATCACTGATGTGTGCGGTCCGATGAGTGGTGATGCGTGTGGTGGATATCATTATTTCCTCACCCTCGCCGATGATTTGAGTAGATATGGGTATATTTACTTAATAAAGCATAAGTATGAAATGTTTGAAAATTTCAAGCAATTCAGAGTGAAGTTGAGAATCATCGTAACAACAAGATTAAATTCCTACGATTCGATCGAAGGGTAGAATATTTGAGTTATGAGTTTGGCAATCACTTAAGATAATGTGGAATTGTTTCACAGTTGACACCACTTGGAACACCACAGAATAATGGTGTGTCCAAATGACGTAATCCTACCTTATTGGATATGGTGCGTTCTATGATGTCTCTTGCCGATCTACCACCATTGTTTTGGGGTTATGCATTAGAGACAACTACATTCACTTTAAATAGGGCACCATCTAAATCTGTTGAGGCGACACTGTATGAAATATAGTTTGGCAAGAAACCTAAGTTGTCGTTTCTTAAGGTTTGGGGTTGCGGTGCTTATGTCAAAAGGCTTCAGCCAGAAAAGTTTGAACCCAAAGCAGACAAATGTGTCTTCATCGTATACTCAAAAGAGATAGTTCGGTATACCTTCTATCTCGGATCCGAGGGCAAAGTGTTTGTCGCTAAGAACGGGTCCTTCCTCGATAAAGAGTTTCTCTCGGAAGAATTGAGTGGGAGTAAGATAGAACTTGATGAGGTTGTTGAACCTTCACTTCAACCAGAGAGTAGCGCAGCACAGAAAGATGTTTCTGTGGCACCTACGTTAGTTGAATAGGAAGCTAATGATGATGATCATAAAGCTTCGGATCAAGTTACTGTCGAACCTCGTAGGTCGACAAGGGTACGTACAGCTTCTGAGTGGTACGGTAACCCCGTCTTAGAGGTCATGTTGTTGGACAACGGTGAACCTATGAGCTATGGAGAAGCAATGGTGGTCCTGGATTCGGACAAATGGTTAGAGGCCATGAAATCTGAGATGGGATCCATGTATGAAACCAAAGTATGGACTTTGGAAGTATTACCTGAAGGACAAAAGGTCATTCAGAATAAATGGATCTTTAAGAAGACAGACGTTGATGGTAATGTAACCATTTATGAAGCTCGGCTTGTCGCAAAGTTCCCGACAAGTTCAAGGAGTTGACTATGATGAGACTTTCTCACATATAGCGATGCTAAAGTTTGTTGAATTATGTTAGCAGTTGCTGCATTTTCAATTACAAAAACTGGCAGATGGATGTCAAAACAGAGTTTCCTTAATGGTTTCTGTGAGGTAAGGTTGTATATGATACAACTAGAAGGTTTTGTTGATCCTAAGGATGCTAAAAGGCATGCAAGCTCCAACGATCCTTCTATGGACTGGAGCAAGCATCTCGGAGTTGGAATATACACTTTGATGAGGTGATCAAAACTTTTGGGTTTATACAAAGTTTGCAAGAAACTTGTATTTACAAGAAAGTGAGTGGGAGCATTACAACATTTCTGATAAGTATATGTGGATGACATATTGTTGATCAGAAATGATGTAGAATTTCTAGAAATCATAAAGGGTTGTTTGAAAAGAGTTTTTCAAAGGAAGACCTGGGTAAAGCTGCTTACATATTGGGCAACAAGATCTATAGAGATAGATCAAGACGCCTGATAAGACTTTCATGGAGCACATACCTTGACATGATTTTGAAGGAGTTCAAAACGGATCAGTCAAAGAAAGAGTTCTTGCCTGATCTGTAAGGTGTGAAGTTGAGGAAGACTCAAAGCTCGACCACGGCAGAAGAAAGAGAAAGGGCGAAGGTCGTCCCCTATGTCTTAGCCGTAGGCTCCATACAGTATGCCATGCTGTGTACCACACCTATGGTGTGCATTTCCACGTGTCTGGCAAGGGGGTACAAAAGTGACCCAGGAGTGGATCACTGGATAGCAGTCAAAATTGTCCTTTGAGGAATAAGGAAATGTTTCTCAGTTATGGAGGTGATAAAAAGTTCGGTGTAAAGGGTTACATCAATGCAAGCTTTAACACCTATCCAGATGACTTTGAGTAGCAAACTGGATATGTATAGTGGAGCAACCATTTGGAACAATTTCAAGTGGAGCATGATAGCAACATCTAGAGTATGACATAAAGATTTGCGAAGTACACACGGATCTGAATGTTACAGACCCATTGACTAAAACCTCTCTACAAGCATAACATGATCAAACCCCAGAACTCATTGAGTGTTAATCGCATAGTGATGTGAACTAGATTATTGACTCTAATAAACTCTTTGGGTGTTAGTCACATGGCGATGTGAACTACGAGTGTTAATCACATGGCGATGTGAACTAGATTATTGACTCTAGTGCAAGTGGGAGACTGTTGGAAATATGCCCTAGAGGCAATAATAAATTGGTTATTATCATATTTCCCTTTTCATGATAATCGTTTATTATCCATGCTAGAATAGTATTGATCAGAAAATCAGATACATGTGTCGATACATATACAACAACATGTCCCTAGCAAGCCTCTACCGGACTAGCTCGTTGATCAAAGATGGCTATGGTTTCCTAGCCATGGACATGAGTTGTCATTTGATAATGGGATCACATCATTAGGAGAATGATGTGATGGACAAGACCAAAACTATGAACGTAGCATACGATCGTATCAAGTTTATTGCTATCATTTTTCTGCATGTCTAGTATATGTTCCTATGACCATGAGATCATGCAACTCACTGACACCAAAGGAGTGCCTTGTGTGTACCAAACGTCACAACGTAACTTGGTGACTATAAAGGTGCTCTACAGGTATCCCCGAGGGTGTCTATTGAGTTGGCATGGATCAAGACTGGGATTTGTCACTCCGTATGATAGAGAGGTATCTCAGGGCCCACTCGGTAATACAACATCACAGTCAGCTTGCA
Organism: Triticum aestivum; assembly: GCF_018294505.1. Taxonomy (NCBI): domain Eukaryota; kingdom Viridiplantae; phylum Streptophyta; class Magnoliopsida; order Poales; family Poaceae; genus Triticum; species Triticum aestivum. The sequence goes on along the minus strand of NC_057795.1, from coordinate 595,859,491 downwards.
AGCAATGTGATTAATGAGTTAGCCATAGGATCTTGTATTACGGAACAAGTAAGTGGACTTGAAGGTAATGAGATTGAACTAGGTATGGAGATATCGACAACCGGATCTCGGGCAAGTAACATACCAATGGACAAAGGGAACTTGATACGTCTCCAACGTATCTATAAGTTATGAAGCATTCATGCTATTTAATTATCTGTTTTGAATGATTACGGGCTTTATTATACACTTTTATATTACTTTTGGGACTAACCTATTAACCGGAGGCCCAGCCCATATTGTTGTTTTATTGCATGTTTCAGTATTTCGAAGAAAAGGAATATCAAACGGAGTCCAAATGGAATGAAACCTTCGGCGGCGTTATTTTTGGGAAGAATATCACCCAGGAGACTTGGAGTTCACGTCAGAAGAGCCTCGAGGAGGCCACGAGATAGGAGGGCGCCCCCCCTACTGGGTGCGCCCCCTATCTCGTGGGCCCCTCGAGTACCCCCCCCCCCCCCCCGACCGACTTCTTTCGCCTATATAAGCCTACGTACCCTAAAACCATTGAATATAAGATAGATCGGGAGTTCCGCCACCGCAAGCCTCTGTAGCCACCAGAAACCTCTCGGGAGCCCTTCCCGACACCCTGCCGGAGGGGGGATCCTTCATCGGTGGCCATCTTCATCATCCCGGCGCTCTCCATGACGACGAGGGAGTAGTTCACCCTCGGGGCTGAGGGTATGTACCAGTAGCTATGTGTTTGATCTCTCTCTCTGTCTCTCTCTCTCTCTCGTGTTCTCTCTCGTGTTCCCTCTATGGCACGATCTTGATGTATCCCGAGCTTTGCTATTATAGTTGGATCTTATGATGTCCCCCCCCCCTCTACTCTCTTGTGATGAATTGAGTTTTCCCCTTTGAAGTTATCTTGTCGGATCGAGTCTTTTATGAGAACACTTGATGTATGTCTTGCCGTGCTTATCTGTGGTGACAATGGGATATCATGTGCCACTTGATGTATGTTTTGGTGACCAACTTGTGGGTTCCGCCCATGAACCTACGCATAGGGGTTGGCACACGTTCTAAACTCTCCGGTAGAAACTTTGGGGCACTCTTTGAAGTCCTTTGTGTTGGTTGAATAGATGAATCTAAGATTGTGTGATGCATATCGTATAATCATGCCCATGGATACTTGAGGTGACAATGGAGTATCTAGGTGACATTAGGGTTTTGGTTGATTTGTGTCTTAAGGTGTTATTCTAGTACGAACTCTTGAATAGATTGATCCAAAAGAATAACTTTGAAGTGGTTTCGTACCCTACATAATATCTTCATTTGTTCTCCGCTATTAGTGGCTTTGGAGTGACTCTTTGTTACATGTTGAGGGATTGTTATATGATCTATCTATGTTATTATTGTTGAGAGAACTTGCACTAGTGAAAGTATGAACCCTAGGCCTTGTTTCCTATCATTGCAATACCGTTTACGCTCACTTTTATCATTAGTTACCTTGCTGTTTTTATAGTTTTAGATTACAAAAACCTTTATCTACCATCCATATTGCACTTGTATCACCATCTCTTCGCCGAACTAGTGCACCTATACAATTTACCATTGTATTGGGTGTGTTGGGGACACAAGAGACTCTTTGTTATTTGGTTGCAGGGTTGTTTGAGAGAGACCATCTTCATCCTACGCCTCCTACGGATTGATAAACCTTAGGTCATCCACTTGAGGGAAATTTGCTACTGTCCTACAAACTTGTGCACTTGCAGGCCCAACAACGTCTACAAGAAGAAGGTTGTGTAGTAGACATCAAGCTCTTTTCTGGCGCCGTTGTCGGGGAGGCTAGGTAAACGGTACTCACACCCCGTCAACTAAGCTCTTTTTTGGCGCAATGAGTGCTTGAAGGTATATCTTTAGATCTTGCAATCGAATCTTTTTGTTTCTTATTTTATCACTAGTTTAGTCTATAAAAGAAAACTACAAAAAAATGGAGTTGAGTTTGTCTCATACGCTTCATCTTTATAATATCTTTCATGAGTATGATGGAAAGGAAAATTGTGCTCAAGTGCTAGAGGAAGAATGCATTAGAATGTTTGGTACTAGATCTTTGTATGATGAGAATGATTGCAATGTTGTTAGTATGAATTCCTTGAATATCCATGATGCTAATGATATGCAAAGCCACAAGCTTGGGGAAGCTATGTTTGATGAATATGATATTTTTTGTCCCCCAAGTTTTGATGAGCAAATTTATTTTGATGATAGCATGCCTCCTATTTATGATGATTATATTGATGAAAGTGGGTTTGGAAGAGTGTCAACTTTAGGTAGTATTGATCCCGCTACTTTGGAGGATATTGAATCTTATTGTGATGGATATGGAAGTGGATTTGGAAGAGTGTCAACTTTATTTAGTGATGATTCCACTATTTCGGAAGAGGTTCCAATTGATTATGAGAACAAAGTTGCCATCTATGATGATTATTGTGATGACTTGTATGCTAAGAATAATGATAACCATGAAACTTGTCATCATGATTTTAGTTTTCAATTGGATTGTGCCTCACATGATAATTATTTTGTTGAGTTTTCTCCCACTATTATTCATAAGAATTTTGCTTATGTGGAGAGTAGTAAATTTTCTATGCTTGTAGATCATGAAAAGAATGCTTTAGGTATTGGTTATATTGTTGAATTCATTCATTATTCTACTGAAAATTATTATGAGAGAGGAACATATGCTTGTAGGAGTTGCAATAATGTCAAGTTTCCTCTCTATGTGTTGAAAATCTTGAAGTTATGCTTGTTTTGCCACCCTATGTAGTTGATTATTGTTCCCATAAGTTGTTTGCTCACAAAATACCTATGCATAGGAAGTGGGTTAGACTTAAATGTGCTAGTCATATGCTTCATGATGCTCCCGTTATGTTTCAATTCTTATATTTTATGTGAGCATCATTGTCATCATCATGCCTAGCTAGAAAGGCATTAAAGAAAAGCGCTTTTTGGGAGACAACCCAATATTTATACTTACTGTTTTTGTGTGTACACATGATTATGCTACTGTAGTAATCATGTTTTATAGCTTTTATTTCAATAAAGTGCCAAGTAGAACCTTTGGGAAGACTTGGGTGAAGTCTTTATGATCATGCTGTAAAAAATAGAAACTTTAGTGCTCACGAGATTAGCTGCCATGTTTTACAGAAGTGTGATTTTAGGTTGATTCTTTTTGAATATGATTAATAGACAAATTACTCAGGTCCACCAATTTATTTCATAATTTTTGGGGTTCAATAAGTATACGTTTGATACAGATTACTACAGACTGTTCTGTTTTTGACAGATTCTGTTTTCATTGTGTTGTTTGCTTATTTTGATGAATCTATGGCTATTATGTAAGGGTATGAACCATAGAGAAGTTAGAATACAGTATATATTACACAAATATGAATTTACAATGAGTTCATTACAGTACCTAAGTGGTGATTTATTTTCATATACTAACGGAGCTTACGAGTTTTGTTTTGAGTTTCGTGTTGTGAAGTTTTCAAGTTTTGGGTAAAGATTCGATGGACTATGGAACAAGGAGTGGAAAGAGCCTAATATTGGGGATGCCCAAGGCACCCCAAGGTAATATTCAAGGACAACCAAGAGCCTAAGCTTGGGGATGCCCCGGAAGGCATCCCCTCTTTCGTCTTCGTTCATCGGTAACTTTACTTGGAGCTATATTTTTATTCGCCACATGATATGTGTTTTGCTTGGAGCGTCATTTTAGTTTGTTAGTATTTGCTTGCTGTTAGTTAGAATAATGTTTTGAATCTTTATTTTCAATAAAAATGTCAAGGATAGCCTTTTCCATGCTTATTTTGCTAGTATGCATGTTGCTGTTTGAAAACAGAAAGTTTACCGCTATTGCAAAAACTCCCTAGACAAGTCAGAGAATGGTATAATGTTGAATATTTTTCATATTGAGATCTGATAAATTCATTACAGTGGGAATTTTACTTCATAATTTTTGGAGTCAGGGAAGTATTGATACTCTTGCATTCTTTACAGACTGTACTGTTTTGGCAGATTGCTGTTAGGGTTGCATTGTTTGCATATGTTTGCTTGTTTAATGATTCTATTTGAGGATAGGAGTGTTAAATATGCAGAGACATTTAGTATGCAATGTTGAATAATAATTTTTGTGATTTGTTACAGTAGAAAATGATAAGGTTTTGCATTGGTTTATACTAACCTATCTCACGAGTTCTTGTTGAGTTTGTTGTGAATGAAGCTTTTGATAAAAAGAGAGACCGTGATATAAAAGGAATTAAGGAGACACAAAAGCTCAAGCTTGGGGATGCCCAAGGCACCCCAAGATATTATTTCAAGAAGTCTCAAGCATCTAAGCTTGGGGATGCCCCGGTAGGCATCCCACCTTTCTTCTTCAACAACTATTGGTTAGTATCGGTTGAGCCTAAGTTTTTGCTTCTTCACATGAGTTGTGCTATCCTTGCAATGTCATTTTGTTTTGCTTTGCTTGCTGCTTGAATACAATACCAAGATCTGAAATTCTTTAATGAGAGAGAGTCTTCATATAGCTACATAATTATTTTGCTACTCATTGATCTTCACTTATATCTTTTTGGAGTAGTTTGTCATTTACTCACGTGCTTCACTTATATCCTATGAGTAAATGGTTGAATGAGTTGATTGTCATAAATCTGAAATTATATATGTTTCATTTGCTTACTCCATGGGGAGTAGTGACTTTACATCTAAGAAGTAGAGGTTGTAAATTTATTGAAGGTTAGCAAGCATTGTATTAGTCATTTGAACAATTCATGAAAGAATATTGAAGGAAGAGAGATTTCACATATAAATATATTATCATAGACATCTTTTATAATTGTGAGAACTCATTAAGTATGACATGCTAAAGAGTTGATGTTGGACAAGGAAGACAACATAATGGGTTATGTTTTCTCGCATCTCAGTTAAAGTATATTGTCATGGATCATTCAAACATGTTGAGCTTGCCTTTCCCCCTCATGCTAGCCAAATTCCTAGCACCAAATAGAGATACTACTTGTGCTTCCAAATATCCTTAAACCCAGTTTTTGCCATGAGAGTCCACCATACCTACCTATGGATTGAGTAAGATCCTTCAAGTAAGTTGTCATCGGTGCAAGCAATAAAAATTGCTCTCTAAATATGCATGACCTATTAGTGTGGAGAAAATAAGCTTTGTACGAAATTGTTATGGAAGCAATAAAAGCGACGGACTGCATAATAAAGGTCCATATACAAGGGGCAATATAAAGTGACGTTCTTTTGCATTAAGATTTTGTGTATCCAACCCTAAAAGCGCACGACAACCTCTGCTTCCCTCTGCGGAGGGCCTATCTTTTACTTTATGTCTTTTACTTTATGCAAGAGTCAAGGTGATCTTCACCTTTCCCTTTTTCATTTTATCCTTTGGCAAGCAATTTGTGGTGGGTTGATCCTGATATATATATCCAATTGGATGTACGTTAGCATGAACTATTATTGTTGACATCACCCAAAGGTGAATACGTTTGGAGGCAACATTATAAGCCCCAATATTTCTCTGTGTCTGATTAAAACTTCATAACCACAAGTATTGCGTGAGTGTTAGAAATTGTAGAAGACTATATGATAGTTGAGTATGTGAAGTTTCCTAATCAAAGCTCTGACATAGACTCTTCCTGAAAGTAAGATGAATTGCAATTGTTTGATGACTAAGAATGAAGTTTGCTAGTTTTCAAGAAGGTTTATGGTCTATGCTTTAATATGTGAATTGCTTGTTACTAGTTCGTGAAAAGTTTTATGAGATGAACTACTGTTATGACATATTATCATGCTAGAAAAGGTGATTGAAATTATCATTGATCAAACTTGTGCACCTGCTAGCATTCACACTTCATAAATTCTTTCTTTATCATTTACCTACTCGAGGACGAGTAGGAATTAAGCTTGGGGATGTTGATACGTCTCCAACGTATCTATAATTTATGAAGCGTTCATGCTATTTTATTATCTATGTTGAATGATTACGGGCTTTATTATACACTTTTATATTACTTTTGGGACTAACCTATTAACTGGAGGCCCATCCCATATTGCTGTTTTATTGCCTATTTCAGTATTTCGAAGAAAAGGAATATCAAACGGAGTCCAAATGGAATGAAACCTTCAGCAGCGTTATTTTTGGGAAGAATATCACCCAGGAGACTTGGAGTTCACGTTAGAAGAGCCTCTAGGAGGCCACAAGATAGGAGGGCACCCCCCTACTGCCCCCTATCTCGTGGGCCGCTCGACTACC